>NW_020838004.1:3653863-3712630 GCF_003676395.1 Aethalodelphis obliquidens | reverse complement strand
TTTTTTTTTTTTTTTTTTTTTTTTTTGGCGGTACGTGGGCCTCTCACTGTTGTGGCCTCTCCCGTTGCGGAGCAACAGGCTCCGGACGCGCAGGCTCAGCGGCCATGGCTCACAGGCGCAGCCGCTCCGCGGCATGTGGGATCTTCCCGGACCAGGGCACAAACCCGTGTCCTCTGCATCGGCAGGCGGACTCTCAACCACTGCACCACCAGGGAAGCCCCACAGATGTCATTTTTAAGAATTTTGTATAAAATGTAAACATAGTTAGGATCTATTTACATGATCAGAATTGGAAAAAGGGTTTTGATATTCTGGGTCAGCCTTAAATGTTTATGAAACAATGCTTGGGTGATACACTATATACCCATTTGTAACATTTATTCTATAATTCCCCATCAGTGCTAGAATGTTCTTCCCAAATGCCTTCAATTTTGACATCACACGATTCTAAATTTAAATGAATTTTTAAAAGATGTTCTTAAATATAAATAAACTGCGAAGTTGTTCTGGCTCCAAGCACACCCATGTGGCAGATGTCATTTATACGTTCTGATCGTAATAGGCGAAACGTCCCTCACTTTAAGCCTTCTGTGTTCTGTGAATTTGTTTAAGTAACATCCTGTCTCAAATGCTTTTGACCATAGAGGACTTCCCTGCAGACAACCTCTTCCAAAGTGATTGGATCCCAAAGTCCTTGCTTTCCAGTAGCTCTGAGGCTCGTTGCACTATCTGTACATAAAGGTGTTTTTCTCTGAGGCACTAAAAGGTCTCTTACTCTTACTAGGATTAGTCTTTCCACCTTCCGTCTGATGATGACGTACACATCTACGTTTGCTGTGGCTTACTTGTCTCCACGTTGTCTCGTAGGAAGCTCACGAACCATCCTCCACAACGTTTTGTTAACCATCGTTTTCACCAGGGACTCAGTAAGACATACCCAGTATCTCTGCTGAGAACCATCTACTGCGAACCAGCTGGGTACCTGCCAGAGGTTCTTCAGCCAAAATGAATCCCATGTTGCCCAGGTCGCTGATCTGAAGTTCACGGGAAAAAAATCGTCAGCAAGAAGTATCCAGAAGCCTCTGTCGAGCATTCTGCTCTCCGTTATTTATTTTCGTTCCACTGTGTCCATTCAAATCTGTCAAAATGGAAAACAAGCATTTATGACGGAAGTCCCTCGGCAGGACCCATTGGCGCTAATGAACTTCTGCTATAAATCTACCTCCTGGTCTTTGCCTTACCCAGTTAATCTTAGCCTCGTTGCAGAGCAGCAGAAGTTGGGTCAGGGCGACAGTTAAATCAATAAACTGTCAGTCCCTTTTGTAAGCGTTGGAGAGTGACAGACAAGACGATCGGCAGTATAGGGAGAAAAGCCGGTAAAACAAGACAAAAATTAGCAAGAATGACATCAGAGAAGAATGCTTGAGCAAGAGATGGAGTATGAGAAAGACAGAGAATGAGGAGAAGGAAGACAGCACAGCCCAGAGAAAGCACAGATGCTTTCCTTTGGAAATCTGGGGCAGCACCAATGCTTTCCCCTCTCTCTCCCAGCACTGAGGGGTTTCACCTAAAACCACACCAGGAAAACGGTTTAACAACGGTGGGCAGGGGTAAAGACTGTCGGTCATTCATAAAAGGCGGCTGCAGAGGTGCTCCGTGGGCTTCCGCAGCTTCCACCCTGAGAGCTAAGCCTACCTTTGAGATCTGCCGTCTGGTCCCCCTGCTCCTCTGCCATCATCTGCACGGGCTCAGGATTTTTGCCATCAACCACGTCCATCTTGATCATGCCGAGGTTTGTCAGGAGAAGCATGGGGTCAATGCCCTGACAGCTGCTTTTAATATTCTCCAGAACCTTAAGACACTTGTACGACTTGAGTTCACTAATATTCTCCTCCAAGAAAAGAATGTAGAGGCTCAAGTCGTTGTACCCTTCCGACTTGAAATGCAGAACATCAAAAGTGGGCAGGATTTCATACACTTTGAGAACATCCGTCTTCTGTCGGAATGGAACAAACAGCGTGTAGACCACCAGAGGAGCCAGCACGACGTACACCACGAGGTTGATGAAACTGAGCAACTGGAAGATGCCGACGGCAATGAGTTTGCACTGGAATCGATCGGGGACAGTGCTGTCATTTTTCAGGATGCCAGATTTGATGTTGCAGACGAACTCATCCGAGAGGGAGGAGAGGCTAAAGTAATAGCCCAGGTAGACACCTGCTAACAGTATAATGCTGAGTGACAGCACCCGACAGCTGATGTACTTGACAATTAAATTTTTGGAGTTTTTCTTTGTCTTTAAGTACTGCTCCACAATTGGGTACTTGAAGTGGCTTTCCGATATCTCCCACAAACTGAAAAGAAACAAATAAAAATAATTTAAACCCTTAACCAAGACTGTCAAATAGAAACACATTCAACAGTATCACACCGAAAATCTCCAATGCCTTCCCTCCCGTACTTCTCTACCTGTAACTTCACTAGAGTACCAGGGAATAAAATCAGGTTTTTTTTTTTTTTTTAAAAAAAAAAAGGAAAAGCAATAATAAATCACTTTCCCCCGCTTAATTTTTTTTTTTTTTTTTGCGGTACGCAGGCCTCTCACTGCTGTGGCCTCTCCCACTGCAGAGCACAGGCTCCGGACGCGCAGGCTCAGTGGCCATGGCTCACGGGTCCAGCCGCTCCGCGGCATGTGGGATCTTCCCGGACCAGGGCACGAACCCATGTCCCCTGCATCGGCAGGCGGACTCTCAACCACTGCGCCACCAGGGAAGCCCCAAGGGAAGAACTCTTGATGTGACGACAGGTGCTGGGGCAGACAGGTGAGGGTGGGATTTGGGGCAGTGGGCCTTCCTAGCTCTCAAAGGGGGTCACCAGGTGGATGACAGCTCCCCATGTACTGGTAGTGAGAACCCTAAGCCCAGATGGGCAAGAGCAGGGCTGCTAACTCATACTCCCAAATCCTGATGGGCCAGCGGCTGGGGGCTAAGTTACCTTTGCCCCAGGTTCTCATTAACTTCTTGAGCTGGGCAGGCACCGTCTCTCAAGTCAAGGTCACGCACGCTCTTTGCAGCTCTAATTGCACGGTTGTAAACTTTGTCAAGTTCTTCCATGATAAATTTCAAATCTGAGCAAAGATGAGGAACAGCTGCGAAACGCCAGAACAGGGAGGGAAGGTACAGCAGGATCGCCACCAGTAACAGGATGTAGGGGAAAAACTGAAAAATAAGAGAGCGAATCACGGGATCAACAGACCACCCCCTGAAGTAACCATGTTAAGCACTGCTAGCGGTTTTCTCCAACAACTACTTCTTATGGCTAAATTCACCTGTCCAGGTAATACGTGACACTGGTAACTACCTTTCCCCTCCACTTCGATAGACTTTAATTTGAAATCGTTGGCAGCTACATGGTGACACATGGTGTCTCCTCCCTAATTATAGAAGGAAACAAAAAAATAAAATTATTTCCCTGTCCTTTAGAGTAATCCCTTGACAAAAGCGCAATTAAGGAACATGTAAATGTCACAGTGGCCTCTGGGTTCTTCTTCTTCTTCTTTTTTTTTTAATTGCTATGGTTTTAGGAGGTCACCAAGGCTTTTAGAACTCTGTTGTTTTCCTCTCTGGAATTTGGGAGAATGACAGAAATGCATAACGTTGCTCAAAACAAATTAGAAAAATGTTGGCTTCAGTGATCCTGTAATCACCCCCATGAAACAGCTGAAATAAGCAGGTAAAATTCACAAAATGCAGAACAGACTTCCATAGTGGACAGACCGTGAGGACCACCCAACATCCTCATTTTACAGCCAGATAATCTCAAGCCTGGAGAAGCCAACCACAATGGGTGACAGTCATGAGGGGAGCAACCCGATCTCGATGTACATTCAGAACAAATGAGAGGGGATTCAGAAGTCAGAGAGAGCGCAGTGCCTCCAGTAACCAGGTCCGCGGGGCGGTAAGGAAAGGCTTAGCCTCAGAGAAGACCAGGAAGCTGCAGCCAGAACAGATCTGAGACTAAACTCAGCTGAGCGGTCTTCGCAGAGAGGTTGCTGAGCCTCTGACCTCAGTTTCCCTATCTATCAAATGGTCGCGTAATACAGGTGTTATAAAGATTAAATTAGATAATTTATGAAAAATGCTTTGCATGGTGCCTGGCACGTCGTAGGCACTAAAACACAGCAGCTAAAACCAACGGAAAGGCTAGTGAGTGAGCACGTTATCTTCAGTCCTCACAGTGACCCTGGCAAAGCCGTTGCCGATGGCCTCACTCTGCAAAGAAGACGCCCAGAGCAGTTTCTGGCCACAGAGCACAAAGCTGGTGATAGAGACAGAATATGAAGCTTGACCTTTCTGATCCCAGAACCATGCCTCTTTCACCATAATACACTGCAAATTATTTTACTTCTCTGGAAAACTCCTCCCTACCTTTGGATTGGTCTCTCTCCACAGCTGCTCAGAGCTGTCACAGGAAGAGGCTACGATGGCCTTGAGTTGACACAAAACTCCCACCCCGACCTCTCTGGGAGCCGGCAGCAGACCAAGTAAGAGTGTGACTCTCACTATCGATCAGATGTACAGAAAAGTTGCAAAGATGGTCCAGCGCGTTCTCGAATAACCCTCATCCAGTTTTCCCCTCTGTTGACATCGGACATCTCCATGGCGCACTTGTCAAGACGAAGGGACCATCGTTGGCACATTACCACTAGCTACATTTCAGGCTTTTATTTGGATTTCTCCAGTGTTCTCATTATTGTCTTCTTTCTGTTTCAAGATCCCATCCAGGGTATGCATTGCATTTTGTTGTCACGTCTCCCTAGACACCTTGGTTCTGTGACAGCTCCTCAGTCTTTCCTTGTTTTTCGTGAAGAATAACGTTTTTAAATGCATAAAAGAACACATAAATTCGCAAAGGAAATGGATGATGTTGACATACAGCTGTCACAACATTAAAAGACAAATTTGTATGTGTGTCATTGTCAACACATTTAATGGGATCTAACAGATGGTCCAACAACACAGTAACTCTGAAGTGATGAAGAGTAAAAAATACTCTAAGATAGCTGTGATTTCTGTTGGTGACAGTCACACATGGCACTAATACCACTATAGATTCTTGCCTACTTACATACATATTTTTTAATGTTAAGTTTTAGCTTGAGGTACATAAAAAATAAAGCTGCCCTGTGTTTTCTTATCCTAGTTCGTGGACTTCCTGATGCTATCATGGAGCCCACTTTAGGAATCCCTGCCCCAAGGGCAAGAGAAATAGCACAAATGGCTCAGAAACTCCGCAAAGCCCTCACCAACGCAGCTGCTTCCCTTTGGGGTTCTGGCATGGGAAGTGGTCCTCAAAACTATTAATCCGGGCTTCCCTGGTGGCGCAGTGGTTGAGAGTCCGCCTGCCGAAGCAGGGGACACGGGTTCGTGCCCCGGTCCGGGAAGATCCCACATGCCGCGGAGCGGCTGGACCCGTGATCCATGGCCGCTGAGCCTGCGCGTCCAGAGCCTGTGCTCCGCAGCGGGAGAGGCCACAACAGTGAGAGGCCCGCGTACCGCAAAAACAAACAAAAAAACCCAAACAACTATTAATCCAATTTGCAAAGAGCTGCTACACAATGACACACACAACAGGCTGTGATTAGCTGCATTTTGGCTACATAACTCATAGTTGGCTACACTGAAACGCAGTGTTCCTTCGATCCTAGTCACTCTGAAGGGTGCTCATTAGTATAAAAATTTAACTGCGTGACGTAGAGTTTGTGCTGCTTCCATAGCGGAAAGAACCAGACATTTCCTTTGGGAACCACAGAGGGAACACTATTTCTAACTGGGGGCTGTGGAATATGTGTATAAGTCACTTTTGGTTCAAAGCTATTTGAATAATAGTATTTTATCTCGAACTGTTCTTGTGAAGTAGGAAGTGACTGTTTACAGTCTGTAGCAATTTTTCTAACATGCCAACACGGTGTAATAATTAGCACCAATGAACAGTTCAACACAGCTCACTGAAATCTGATAAATGAATGTTTAAAGGTATTACATGAATGTTTAAAGGTGTTTGCTTTCTTCTAAAATATCCTCGTACCTTGATCACCTCTAGGGGAATGTAGTTGAATGCCCCGTTTCTTAGTTTTTCTCCAGAGTTAAACCTCTTTTTTCTTTTTCATCAAAAATAAAAAGGTGATTTGCAGTGAATCTGCAGCAAGATGGCTTTAAAATGAATTCAAATGAAATCAGAATCCAAAAAAAGCATTAAATTACAGTCTTTAAAATCCTTTTGTCCAAATAAGGAACATGGAAAAACTACCGAGCCTTATGAGTACATCTGCTGGATGGGAACGGCTTTGTTTCTAAGCTCTGTCTACGCCCAATGAGTTCCGAGATGCTCGGCATCTTTCAAAGCTATGATTGCATGATTCTGTACGATGCCCATGTTAGTTAGTGCTGAGCTGTTCCACAGTTGCTGAAGCTTCTCATAGCAAGGTGAAACCAAGAACTTGGTACACTTTTCAGTCTCTGAAAAGAGACTGAAAAGTCTCTTTTTTTAATCTGCCTTAAAATCTTGTTTTGTTTCTGGAAAGGGTTGTAGTTAGAACAACAGACCCTCCAGATGGCAGGGACCTTGGAGGGGATCCGCCCCAGCCTCCCTCCATGTTCAAATCCCCTCTAGCTCACCTAAGGCAAAGGAACATCCAATTAGGACGGAGCGACTCCTCCCGTGAAATGGATGTGATCACGTCTTATGGGATTAAATGCAGATGGGTAAGTTCATTCAAAAACATCTCCTGGGCACTTGCCAGGTACTAGGCAGTGGACTGGGAGCATGGCCCCAAAGAGGAAGTGCACAGTTTTCCCCAGGACCACACAGGTCAGGTGGGAATACCAGCTAATAATTAAATAATCAAAACGTAAAAGTGATGATCATAAAATATGTAGTACTGAGGGAATAGAGATGTCCTTGGGGAGGTGAGGCAAGGCTTTGTAAAAGAGGTAACATCTGAGCTATGCCTTAAAGTACAGTGAGGCAAAACAACAACAACAAACAACCCATAAAGCACTATTATGGGGAATTCCCTGGCGGCACAGTGGTTAAGAATCCGCCTGCCAATGCACGCGACACGGGTTCGAGCCCTGGTCCGGGAAGATCCCACATGCCGCCAAGCAACTAAGCCCATGCACCACAACTACTGAGCCTGCGCTCTAGAACCTGCGAGCCACAACTACTGAGCCCATGTGCCACAATTACTGAAGCCCGCAGACCTAGAGCCCACACTCCACAACAAGAGAAGTCACTGCAATGAGAAGCCCGCACACCACAACGAAGAGTAGCCCCTGCTCGCCGCAACTAGAGAAAGCCCACGCGCAGCAATGAAGCCAAAAAAAAAGCACTATTATGTTAACACTCAGTTCTCTGTGGCCCTTCAGATATCCTCTTTCCTCTGTCTAGAATTCTTTCTCCTTGTCTACCTGGTGAATTCTCACCATCCCGGGCACCAAAGTAAATGAGCAAGCCCACAGCTGAGGAAGTAGTAAGAGCTGAGGCTGGAAGGGTGTGTAGTAGGTTGAAACACTCACGTCCATCCCGAACCTCAGAATACGACACTGTTTGGACATAGAGTTTTTGCAGATGTAACTAGCGAAGATGAGGTCATACTAACTTAAGGTGGACCCTAATCCAGTGACTGGTATCCCCCTAAGCACACAGAGACACACAGGGGAGACGCCACGTGAAGACAGAGGTAGAGACTGGAGCGATGCTTCTACAAGGCAAGGAACGTCAAGGACTGCCGGCCACCACCAGAAACTAGCAGAGAGGCATGCAATGGACCCTCCCCTCTGAGCCCCATAGAAGGAACCAACTCTGCTGACACCCTGATTTCCAAATCTAGGAGAGAAGACATTTCTGTTCTTTCAAGCTACTGAGTTTGTGGTCATTTGTCACGGCAGTCCTAGGAAACTCATACAAAGGGGAAGCAGGGACCTTATTATGAAGCTCCCACAGTACGGGAAGCCGCCGGTGGAGGGCATGATGGGAATTTATTTTAGAAAGATTATTACAGCCGTGGAGAAAGGAAGACACTGGAGAGGAGAGACGAGGCAGGAGCTTCCTGCAGCAAAGAGGGGGTAAGTGATGAGCATTAACTAAGGCAGCAGCAGTGGGGAGAGGAAGACAGACTTGAGACTACACAGAGGGGGAACATACCTTCCAGTGCCCAGTTGGAAGTGATGGATGGAAAAGGGGAAGAACTAAGGCTAATCCTGGGTTTCTGGCTTACATGAGGGCATGGGTGGTGGTACCAGTAGTTGAAATAAAGAAACAAGGAGGAAAAGATTCACAGCAGAGGGGAGTGAGGCAGACCTGAGAAGATGAGAGTCTGAACGCGAGATACCTGTAGTTAAGGCAGGGGTGGTGGAGGTGTAGTTAAGGCACTGCCCTGGTGGAGGTGTGTCTACATAACTAAAAAAAAGAAGACAACCTGGCCATCCTCGCAACTCTGGATTTTGTAGGTTATAGATGGTCAAAGCCAAGAACGTGGCTGGGATCGTCCAAGGAGAACACGGAGAAGAAGACAAGAGAACCAGGGAGGACATGAGACCCTAACGTTTAAGGGTCAGTTAGCGGGAAGCAGGTAAACCAAGAACAAATTCCATAGGGGAAGCGACATATAAGGATTCGTGAAAGATGTGGGTTCTTGAATGCATGTTGTTTGGATAGTGGTGCATTTAAAGATAACCTCAATTGTGGGAAGTCCAACGAGTGAAGAGCTCCCCCAGAAAGGCTGATGCATTCCATGGGCAGTTTACAGAGGAGAGAGAATTAAGGGGGTATGTCATTCTATTCTGCACTCAAGGGAAGACACCCAAGGCAGCAGGCTTCGTGCTGGGTGACATGCTGGAACGGACCTAACAGGAGGAGAGACCTGTCAAAGAGAAGATGGCAAGCAGAGCATTTGTGTGTGAAAGAAGAAAAGACTCCTGTCAAGAGAATTAGAACCAAGTTACAAGGAAGCAAGGAAAAACTTTCCTAAAGATCTGTACGAACATGATACGGACTGTCGTATGAGGCAGGGAGTTCTCTTTCACTGGATCATCTGGGAGGGCTTCAGAGCTCTAGATCAGGGATGGGCAAACCTTTTCCCGCAAAGGGCCAGACGGGACATGCCTGTGAGCCATAGGGCCTCAGTCACAACTAGGCACCTCAGTCATAGTATAAAAGCAGACACAGGTAATAATGTGTAAATGAATGGGCATGGCTGTATTCCAATAAAACTATCTGCAGAAACGGGTGATGGGCTGGATTTGGCCGGAGCGTGTATGTCAGTTTCCCAGCCCCTGCCCTGGACCTTTGCTTTGCAAAGAGTGGTCCACAGACAGGCACCCTCAGTATCACCTGGGAGCTTGTCAGAAATGCAGAATGCAGGCCCCCATCAGACCTGCTGAATCTGAGTCTATATTTCAGTAAGATCTCCAGGTGATCTGCGTGCACACAGAGTTTGGGAAACCCTGGTTTAGATGAGTGGTGTCTACACTGGAACCCAAGCTGGCCCAGCAGAAGCAGACTCTCCTAAAAAGTAGATAAAAAACCACATTCCTGGCCTTAACCCCACAGGTTCCAACTTGTGTTCTGGATGGGGCCTAGGACACTGTGTTTTCACACAGATGATGCTAAGGTTTGAAAAACTCTGGTCTGGAAGCCTCAGAGAACCCCTGCAACTAAGTTTCTGTGAATCCACTTAAAGGAAATACAGCAAGATTTGACAACTCTGTTCATTTTATTTTCTTGTTGTTTTTTGTTTTTGTTTTTCAGTCAAAAACTGGCTTTTCTGTTTCAGGAAGAAATCTTGCCTAACAGTTGCTTACTTTATGAACTTGAACAAAGAGACCAGAACACCCCAAAAAGGCCGGTTGTCAAACAGTCCTAGAGTGCCACCTGCTGGCCCCCTGAATACACCCATATTTCCACCGGAGACGACTCCTCAGAGATACTAGAGGCTACTAGAAATAAAGGGAGCGGGAGAGAAAGGGAGGAGAAACAGGGCAGGAGAAATGAAAGAAGTAGGTGGGGAGGGATGACAGCATGAATTATACCACTGCCATAAACTACACCAATACATACTTCAATATTACACCGAGAAACTTCTTTGGGGAGGGGAATTTGGGTCTCCTGGTTTTAACTCTGGCATCGGAAGTGCGCTGAGAAGTGTTCACATAAACCCCTGCGCCTCTAACCCCCTCATGGTGAGCACCAGTCAGAATGCTCCTAGAGACCTAAGTCTGGCTCAGATCATGACCTGCAAGCTGCCTCATTCCTCTCCTCCCTTCCATATGTGTGTCCTGATCGCCCACTGTGGACTGTGCATTGCTCTCGGGGTAGAGTGATGAACAAGACACGTCATGGTCTCCGCCTGCGTGGAACTTAGAGTCTTGGAAATAAAGAATCAATTAAGGAGAATTAAGGCAAGTAAGGACCATATCCCAGGGTGATTCCAGGAAAAGTACAGGCTGCTCTGGGAATACACACCCACGCAACACAGACCAGCGTGGAGTGCAGTTGATATTCTGCTTGGCCAGTGGCCCATTTCTAGGATCTGAATGTCTGAGGCAGGGCATGCAGTCTACTGTCTACACAGCAGGCCCACCTGGCCCTTGAAGCAGTCTGAACTGGCAACAACCCTCAGTCTAGAGGTTTAGAGGAAGCTTCTAGGTGGAAATGATATTTAAGCTGAGACTGGGAAAATGCATTAGGAGTTCACCGGATTTGGAAGTGAGGCTGCGGCAGTTCACAAGGGCCAGAGGGAGACTGAACCTTGTTAGCCAGAATAGTTTTGTTTTTTTAAAGAAATAAAGACATTTCATAGGGACACTGGAGGGTTTTGTTTAGGGAAATGACAGTCAGGCAAAAAAGAACACCTGTGATTATGTGGAAAGGGGTAGAAGGAGAGTAGGAATGACAGCGGCAAGATGGGCAAGAGGACGGCCGCTGCCCTAGGGGCTGGAAAGGATGAAGAGTTTAAGAGCTCCTTATGAAGACAGACCCGATGGGGCTCAGTGACTGACAGGATGTGGGGATGGAGAGAGAGTCAGAATGGCCCTCAGACTTCGGGCTGATGTAACAGGGTGGCTGGTGGTGTCATTAATTGAGCTAGAGGTCACAGTGGGGACAGGCAGGAAACAGAAGTTCAGCTCTGGACAAGCTGTGCCGGAGTCGCGTGCCAGACCTTCAAGTGTTCAAGTTCAGGGTTCAGCTGGGTGTGTGGATCTGGAGCTCAAGAGAGAAGGCTGGGGGCTTCCCTGGTGGCGCAGTGGTTGAGAGTCCGCCTGCTGATGCAGGGGACACGGGTTCGTGCCCCAGTCCGGGAAGATCCCACATGCCGCGGAGCGGCTGGGCCCGTGAGCCATGGCCGCTGAGCCTGCGCGTCCGGAGCCTGTGCTCTGCAACGGGAGAGGCCACAACAGTGAGAGGCCCACGTACTGCAAAAAAAAAAAAAAAGAGAGAGAGAGAAGGCTGGGTTGGAGACAAAGACCTGGCTGTGAACAGCCCATGGAAAGAAACTGAAACCAGGGACATGAAATGGTCCAGGGAGGGGGTGCAAAGGAGGTGGCCTAGGACAGAACTCCAACTTCTCAGAGATGGACAAAGGGAGACTCTAACCGGAGAGTCAAGAGAGCATCTGCAGGAGGGCGTGGTCCATCAGACTGGATGTCAGAGAGAAGCCAAGTAGCATAAGCCCCTGCGAGTGAGAATTAACTTAGCAACAGGGAGGTCGTAGGTGACCCTGGGCAAGACCAGTTTGGTGGAGACGGACAGGCTAAAATGTCAGTGGGAAGAGAGCCTGCGAGAAGGGACGGGTTGAGGATGCAGAGGGGAAAGATGGGGAGGGGGATCCAGAGCACAGTGGGTCACACAGGAGAGCAGCTTCGCTCAGGAGAAGGGGTCTCGTCCATTCACCAAAAGGACAGAGAAGCCTGGTGCTGCATGGGGACAGCAGGGACGTGTGATGGCAGGGAGCTGAGGATGTTCTCGTGTCTGAGCTTCTGTCTGCTCTGAAGGGGGTGGGGGAGGGCCTTGGAGGGCAGGAGGTGGCAGTAGGGAGCGGGATGTCCTAACGTAGCTCCAGGTAATGACGCACACAGAGCGAGGCAGCCACCGGAACGGTGACAAGTGGCAAGGGGGTGAAAGTCCTCGGAGACAGAGAATGGTGCCTCAGATGTGTATCTGGGAGGACGCAGAAGGCACCCTAGGGTAAAGAACTCTCACCAGAGTCCTGAATGAATGAGGGGGTGGGGATGATGTAGCTCGGTGTCGAGAACGAAGAACTAATCTAAGGAGGTGGGTTTTTACATGACGGAAGCACAGACAGAGTGAGGAGTAAAGATATGGGAAGACGACACACATCTCCACGTCCACCCTGCATTAAGGACCTCCTGGGTCAACAGTGGGCTCCCCCACTGGACAGCTCTTCTGCTGGGAAGACCCTCCTGGTGCCGAGCTAAAGTTCACCAACTGGTAACTTTCACTAACAGGTGAGAGTCTAGATTTCTGAAGCCGCACAAATCAAACCTGTACCTTTTCACATGTGAAAAACATCTGAAATCTGACAGAGGCCATGTGCTCAACCCGTCTGGCCATGGGACTCTGGACAAGGACTTTGGACAATCGCCTGCCGTTGTCCTCCGCATCCGCTCTGTGAAATGAGGAGCCTGGAGGAGATGGTCCCAGCCAGCTGAAGATTCATGAGTCCATTGAGTGTGGAGAGGCCAAAAGAAAACCAACAGGAAAAGCTTTCTAAACTTGAAAAAGAATCCAACAACCCAACATTTGGGCATGTACTCAAAAGAACCGAAAGGAGGGACTCGAACAGATATCTATCCACCCACGATCACAGCAGCATTATTCACAAAAGCCAGGAGGTGGAAGCAACTCAAGTATCCACTGATGGATGAATGGCTAAACAAAATGTGGCGTATACATACAATGGAATATTATTCAGCCTTCAAAAGGAAGAGGATTCCGACGCATGCTACAACACGGGGGAAACTTGAAAACATTATGCTAAGTGAAATAAGCCAGACACAACCGAACAAATATTATTTGATTCCACTTATATGAGGTACCTAGAGAAGGCAAACTCAAAAAGACAGAGAGCAGAGTGGTGGTTGCCAGGGTTGGGGAAGGGGAGACAGGGAGTTAGTGTTTAATGAGTACAGAATGTCAGTTTGGGAAGACGAAAAGGTTCAGATGGATGGTGACGATGGCTGCACAACAATGTGAACGTACTTAATGCCACTGAACTGCACACGTAAAAATGGCTAACACGGTGAATCTTAACGATGTGTATACTTTCTCACATACACACACCACTTGAAAAGGCATCAATGTGAAAATAAGGCAGCTGTGATTACAGAATCTGGCCTGGCTAAGAAAGTCACACGTATCCAGGTAAGGTCCTCCTACCTTATCTGGATCTCCTGTGGGTCTGTTTCTAGTTCCGGGTTTTCTCTCGTGCTCTGGTTATTTTTGATTGAGTGCTGAACATCACAGGTGAAAAACCAGAGCGAGAATCTGAGGCTCTGGATGAAGTTACTTCCTCCAGGGAGGACTGGCTTGTTTCTGCTTCTGGCTGGCAGGTGGACTAGAGACACTGACAATCCCAAATCTTCTTCCTTCAATCGATACTGAAATGCTCTGAACCAAGACTCTAGACCCTATGAGGGCTGGCTGAACTCTGGATCACCCCTCACTCCTCAGCGATGGCCTTTCAAGCCTACGGTGTTGACCAGGGTCCTTCCAACTTGGGCTATTCAATCTTTGTCCCCAGCCCTGTGAATCTGGCAAGAACTCTGCTCAGATCCTCAGTCAAACTTCCACCAAAACAAGCTAGACTACCATCACCAGAAAGAGAGCTCCTTCGTCTTTCACTAACATCGAAAACTTAAGCTTGACTACCCACGCTGCTCTACAAGACTTCCCCTCTATCCTGCAGGGGCAGTGGGAGCCCAGAGACCTGATTCTCATCTTAGAGCCAGCAACTAGTCCTGTAACTCCTGGGCATGACCTCTCAAGGTGTCCTTATCCTCACGTGTAAAATGCATTCGTGGATCACAATCTTTGAATTTCTTCCTGCTCTAAAGGTTTTGCAGTCTCTAACGTCCCTGTCAACTCTTACATTGGACAATCCCAGAATATACGTTCTTCTTCCGTGGATCCGTCAATCTCCAGCCCGGCCACTGATTACAACTTTCCATTCTCAGAAGACCATTAAAACCAACAGATTTAAACTACAACAGCATGCATTTAGATTTGCAAACAAAGATGTTCAGTTTCTAGAACTGTGCCCATTCATACGGAAGATCCTTATTACTCGCTGCCTGGGCTACTACGTCATGCAAAGTTGATGAGGACCCAACTGACGCTAAGGCCGAAAGTCAAAGAGAAAAGCCCAACCCCAAAGAAGAAAGGAGTCAGTGTAGGGCATCATTGTGCCAAATGGCACGCAATACATAAACATGAGGGAAACAAGCCTGAGTCAGTTTAAGCAAAGGACTTAAACTGTTCTTTTTAAAAAAGAAGTATGCTGACTGTTCAGCAACAGGTCGAGGCAGGAGAGAGTCAAACAAACATCAGTCTTTGGCTTTTTAGAAGCTAACACACCAGGACTTCCTGGGTGGCGCAGTGGTTAAGAATCCGCCTGCCCATGCAGGGGACACGGGTTTGAGCCCTGGTCTGGGAAGATCCCACACGCCGCAGAGCAACTAAGCCCACGCGCCACAACTACTGAGCCCATGTGCCACATCTACTGAAGCCCGCATGCCTAGAGCCCGCTCTGGAACAAGAGAAGCCACTGCAATGAGAAGCCCACGCGCCACAACAAAGAATAGCCCCCGCTCGCCACAACTAGAGAAAGCCTGCACGCAGCAACGAAGACCCAACGCAGCCAAAAATAAATAAATAAATAAATAAAAAAGCTAACATTCCATGCTTTCCTTGGTGGACGCTGAAGATGCACAAACATTCTATTCATTTGCATGATGAACAAAAGAACCAGTGGCTGCAAGTAATGACAGGCTGAAACAAAGTCCTACTTTCACAAGTATGGAGAAGACCCAGCGGAGCTGCCTCATTACGCAGAGAACGTCCTGCTGCACAAACCTGCCAAATCTGGCCCAAGTTCCACACGGCCCAGCCTTTGTGAGCCCTGCCTCCACAATCCCCTGACCACGGAGCTGCTGACCTGCTCCTCTTCTCTGCAGGACATTGGTGTCTCCCAGGTAGCATCTCCCCTTCCTTGCAGCATGCGGACCCATCAGAAAGCAAAGGCATGTATTCCAAAAGCTGTGCTGCGATGAATACCCCCAGATGGAATCATCCCTGGGCTTCTCGATGCTGCAGTAACACATGCGCTGGAAGCTACTGACCTCTACGTTGGTCCTTACTTTTTCCAAGAGACCCTGTGTGTGGTGGAATAGGAGCTGGCCGAAGCTCTGAGTCCCAACTCTGCTGTTCTCTAACAAAGCTCACTGAGGCATAAAAAAATGTACTGAGAGCCTCATATGGTTGACACCGCTGGGCATCAAGGGTAGAAAGGCCACCGAGACACATGAGGTGCCGGCCACTATGGAGCTGAAATCAAGGAGCGCCTCAGTTTCCCATCTCCTCAAGGAAGGTGCTGGACCAAGTAATCTCTGAGGTTCCTTCTGATTTTAATGTGCTACAGTTTTACGATCTGAGTTACAGCCCTGGTTGGCCACATGCATCCATGTGGCTTTGGACTGGTGCAGCCTCTCTGGGCCTCAGTTCCCGCGTCTATAAAGCAAACAGGTGAGATTTGCAATGTCCCCAGTTACCTTATGCAGACACAATGGAAGGTTTCCAGAGTCACCCTGCAAGGAGTCCTTCTGCTGGACGGCTGCCCAGCAATAAGAGTCCACGAAGGAGGCCTGACGCCACGAGAAAGAACTGGGGGAGAAGCAGCTTATTTGGGTACCTGAGAAGCAAAAACAGATTGTTCCAAGTAAATGAAAGTGCAGGTGTCTGGACCCCTCCTGCCCCACCCATAATCCCTCCCTCCCTGCCTCAGACTTTCAGGTGTTTGCTAAGTCACCGAACACCACTACAGGAGCGAGGCCAGCACCAAAACCAAACCCCCGAGTCTGCAGTAAAGCTGAATATTTGCGAGCTTTCTGGCCAACACTGGTCGTGACAGCAGCTTGGGCTCAGGTGGGGAGAAACCCTTGAAAGAAGTGAAACCATCATAAAGGAAAAGTGCAAAGGAAACACGCTGAGTTGGTTTCACTTGGGGTGAGGATTGAGAGAAAGGAGAGGGCTATAGGGCGGGGAGTAGGAAGCGAGGAGGAGAGTCAATGCAGAAAATTGAACCAGAAAAGGAGTCCTTTTTAGAGCAAAGAAACAAAGGACATCCAGCCTGAGGATGAGAATGCTGATGGAACATTTGGTAATACACCACTGGACGGCAAATCGACCGTTTTCCAACTCCTCTAAGAAAAAAGAAGGCACAGGCCCAAACTGCAGTCCAAGTGGTTTCCATTCAGGAGGCAGATGCTCCAAACTGCGAGCCTGCAGGCAGGGAGATGGGCGCAGGATGGGAAACCAGGACAGCTGGGTCCCACTCGAGGCTCTGCCGTTAACTTGCTCTTCCGGGAAGGAGCTCTGGACCTCGGTTTTCTCCTCTGCAAACTGAGAACTACATCGCTCCGCAAAGGCTACCGTTACTACCTGGAAGATTCTTCATGCCCCTGAGTGCCTCCCGACTCACATGGGCCATCGTGGAAAACAGGCCAGTAGGACTTTCAGGGTGCAGGGCTGAAGCCGTGTCTCCCCTCCTTGCCAGTAGGCAGAGGGCCTGGCGCTGAGCCTGTCCTGACAGCCCTGAGCCCAGCCCCACTCCCCTGCCCCATCAAGCAGGTACAGGAACATGTGTCACTTCCAGGCACAGGGACCAGCTGCTGGGGGACAGCTGACACACTCTCTTCCACAGCCTGCACAGTGGGAGAGTGCCAAGTGCCTGGGCTCTGACGTTAGCTGCATCTAAACCTAACTCTGACCCTCGCAGCCGGGTGACCTCAGGTCACTTACTTACAAAGCCAGGGATCTCCAAATGGGGATGACGTTAATGTCTAGATTCTGAGTAATGTACCTGGTTCCCGGCAGTTGCACACGGCACATCCTTCTGTACCAAGTGGCTAGCAGATTCTGTTACAGCTTCAAAGATGGGGGAGGGGGTGCCCACCATTCTCCCTCCCACCCTGCAGAGAGGACAGGACAGTAGGAAGACACTGAGCTGGACTTCCCTGGTCCCTTTATGAGGGACATAAAAAGCCTCAAAGGGTCGCCCTCCTCTGGTGAGGGGTCGGCCTTTATACTTGTGACAGGAGAGGGTAGTGATGGGTATGTTGTCTGGAGAGTAGATTCTTGTGGTGAAGGGGGTGCAACAGGCCAGGTTCTGAGCACCCCCTCTTCTTCATTAGGTGCCTTTATGCCCACAGACGTCAAGAAGGGACTTCTCAGATAGAGCCCTTGGAGACGACTGTGAAAAGTCACACACTTTCTGAAAGCATCCTCTAATAGGGTAACTTCTTGCCAACCAGGAATGGTTTAAATATGAGTTGGGGGTGGGAAAGACATTTAAGGTCCCTTCCAACTCTTATCCCATTAAACTTGAGTTCCTACGTTTTACAAAAAATAGAGCAATCAGGATAGCACAGGACCCCGGGGCTAGCCTCACTCTGCTCTCGCATCAGTATTCCTCTGCCAAATGCTTCTAATGAGGTCCAGACACCAAGGCTTACTGGGCATAAAACAGCAGATACTGTAAGAAGGACAGACAGGCCCCAGGTTACAGATGGATGGTTTCTGGCAAGCTGCTGTCCAAACACGTTCTCCTGAAAAGGGACAATGCTGTTAGGATTTCATGGAAACCCGTCCAGCCTGTAGTCCTCGTGCATGTAGCCAGCATCCAGTAACCTTCTTTCCATAGGAAAAGTGCTTCGAGTTGTCCTGGGACGTCAGGGGCCTCCCCCAGGGCAGTGATGGAAACTGCTGGAGCATAAATAACTCAATTTTTTCACACCAAAGCTTTTGCAAACGAAGAAGAAAGGAAATTTAACAGAGTCTACAGACAGAGGTTGAGCACACGTTGAGCTCCTAAGTAAATATTCTTCATCTGGAATGGAAGATGAGAAGAAAAGACAACCGATATTCACAGGACACCACGCCACCTTTAAATCATTACATTACCTCATTTAAACCTCACAACCAAATCGAGGGAAGGGAATAGACAGATAGGTGGGTCTTATCTTCATTTTACCCTGGAGGAAACCGAAGCTCACAGTAATTCAGCGATCCCTCACCAGAGGAAGTCAGTGGTAGCATCAGAATTTGAATGTGTATCTAACTCTCAGTCTCTTAAAATGCTCCTCTCTGGACCAGTCACTCCAACAAGGCCGAGCTGGAGGAGGTCCCAGGAGCCTGGTGGAGCAGGGTGGTTTGAACACTCGGTTACTCCAACTAACCAGCATGGGCAGAGCTTCCTAGCAAGGGTCAAGGTCAAATCGGAGAAAAGGAGCAGATCAGGCCCCGGGTATTGGATATTCCCAGGCCAGAAGCGGGAAACAAAGGAAGTCAAGAACCAGGCAGGGGCAGGAGTAAAGGGAGGGACCTGCAGGAGGTCCAAGCGGGAGGGTGCCGGGACCTGCCCGAGCTGGGCTGTGCAGCCCTACACCTTCACCCAGGGCCTGACAGCCTAGCCTGGCCTAAAAGCACATGTCAGGAGGCTCAGCTGCAGCCATGCGGCTAGGATGTTCGGGACCTGGACCATCGTGATTCATCTCCAAATGTTAACTCCACATCCTTTATGTCATTTACTCTTCAAAATGATATTGGGGGGTGATGATTTTGTGATGGATAAAAATGTCGAAATCGCCATGTTGCGCACCAGGGACTAGCACAGTGTTGTAGGTCGATTGTACTTCACAAACAAACTCATAGAAAAAGAGATCCGATTTGTGGTTACCAGAGGTGGAAGATGGGGGGCGGGGGAACTGGATGAAGGCTGTCAAATGTACAGACTTCCGGTTATAAGGTAAATAAGTGTTAGGGACGTAACGTGCAACATGACACATAGAATGAACACTGCTGTACGTTCTATATGAAAGTGGTGAAGAGAGCAAATCCTAAGAGTTCTCATCACAAAGAAAAATTGTTTTTCCTTTTATTTTGTATCTGTATGAGACAATGGGTGTTCACTAAACTTACTGTGGTGATCATTTCAGGATGCATGTAAGTCCAATCATTACCCTGTGCACCTTAAACTTATACAGTGCTGTCTGTTAATGATACCTCAGTAAAACTGGAAGAAAAAAACCAATAATTTTGGGAGGCAAACAGGTGTTTTATATATTTTCCTAGCAGTCTTCCAGTAAGGAGAGCTTCTGGTCTCCTTCGTCCACCTTTTTAAACTGTTGCCAGATCACTGACCCTCAAGCTCAGTTCTGATCTTGACACTCCCTTGACTCAACGTTTTTTCATTGGTTCCCCGCCACCCAGAAGACAAATCCAAACCGATGCTCCAGTCCAACCCAATTATTGCTGTGGCTTGCACAGGCCCCATCTGCTCCTAAATCTGTGCCTTTCCTCACATCAATCCCTCTGCCCGGGGGGCCCTCTCTCCAATTCTTGTTAAAGTCAATGTCCCTCCATGTCCACCTCCATGGCCCATCCTTCAAAGCCCAGCTCAGATATCACCCTCTGCATGAAACTGTCCCCACTCAACTCCCAGAGCCCTTTAAAGCCATCAGAGACAGAGAATCACCTTCAACCATGTAGTACAGACATGCACGTCTTATCTCCTCTAGTAATATCTCAACTCTTGACTAGCAGAGTGAACACACACACACACACACACACACACACACACACACTCCCTCTCTCTCTCTCTCTCTCCCTCCGTCCCTCCTTCCCTCCCTCTCAACTTCATAGAGCACCCTGTATCAAATAAATAACACCTGTCTGAGTGCTTTAAACGTTCCCAAGTACTATGATAAGTAGTATCTCAACTAACAGTCAAGCTCTCCCTGTCAGATACCACTATCCCAGCTGAGGAAACAGAGGCCCTAATCCACAGTGATCCTCCAGCCTGGGTCCCACGCCCTTTCCACTCCGCTCTGCCGCATGTTGGCTGAAGGAGGGCACTCATTTCTTTCTAGGGAGTAGCTTTAAGTGAGATCTGCATCGCCTTTCACAACTGTACAGAAACCAAGAAATAAGTTTTGGCTTTACACCAAGAACAATACCACCACTTCTGTCCAGCTGAGAGTGCAGACCGAGCTGTGGGCTTTCCATATGTGTCTGGCCGGATAGAATGAAAGATGGGCAGGAAACATGTGCTCCGGGGGCTCCATGGCAGCAGCTGCAACATCTGCTAACAAGTGACCCACGTCACAGACATCCCTCCACCCACTCTCCGGGCCCCGGTCTGGAGCCTAGGGCGCGGGTCACCCCTTCTCCTAAGTGTCAGCCCAGCTAAAACCTGTTCCTGTACCACAGACGCAGCTGGTGGAGAACCAGAGGGTAACACAGCCTGAGGGGAGACAGGACGGGAGCCAGGGAGGTGGGCCAGCCCAGCAGCTTCTCCGTGGCACCAACACTAGCTAGTGCAAGGCTAGTGCAAGGCTCTCTGTTCCTGGTCCGACCCATCCAGAGGGGCTTTGGCCTCGTTTTGCTGTCCCTCTTTTTTTGATAAGCTTTCTTTTCATTCTTCTCATTATTATCACCCAGTTGGTTAGGAGGGCCCACATCTGAAGGGCTGTGAGTTCTGAGCCAGCCCCTAGCATCTTCTGACAAACATATGCATCCTCCCTCCCCGGGTGTTGTGTGGGAATAGGTTATCTGCGTTGCTTCTGCATTTAAATGCTACATGCAACTGTGAGGGTAGCGCAGGAATCAGCCTTCCTGAGAAGTTAATGCAACTCACCAAAATCGCAAGTTTAACAACACACCAATAGAAAGATCTAGTTAACTGCCTGGGAGGACATTAGAGGAATTTTCAAACGGAAGAGATTCTAACCTGGTAACCAGCACAGTGAAGAGAGTGAAGGGGCAGCAGAAGCAAGAAAAGGGAACCACCCCTTGCTGTGTACTCTGACCCCATTTTAAAATGGGGAAAGTGAGGATTTCGTGACTAGTGCGTTATAGAGATGGGGTATCAACCCAGGTTTCCATCTTTACCTTCCAAACACGAGGAAGAGGAGGCAAGAAGCACAGGTTATTGAAGAAAGTTGGGTCAGAGAAGGTCGAAAGAGAAGGAGGGAGACAGGAAAGTTTCTTTGAACAAAACAGTAAGCCCTGGGCTTGCTGTTTCTGGGAGGCAGAAAGGGAACACAGCAGTCATTACTATCGATAGAATATTTTAAAACTTTGCAAAATGTTTTTATTTTGCAAAACTGAAACTCAGTTCTATTTCACTTTAATGTAAATGATACCATTCACACATATATATACACCATTCACACATATATATACACATACCCAGGGGATCCAGGTAGGTCATAATACAACCTATGAAGCACTGAATTTGAAAGTTCTTGCTATATTTTAAGGTTGCCAAAAAAACTGAAAACAACTGTATTATAAACTCTCAAGTTCAATGGGAATAATCACATAGAAAGGGACCCTGATTGTGTGGTAGAGAAAGAGATGGGTAGTGGTCAGCGCTTAAAAATAAACGTGAAATAGTAACAAGAACTCATAAGGATGAAACAGGCCTGAATCTGTTTCAAGCACCTTCGACACCAACATAAGACCAAATGAAGTCTGTCCCAAAGGATCGCTTCTTGCCATATACTCAGAGAGCCCAACCCTGATAAAATAGAGTAAAATTCCAAGAATCTCAGGACTACTTCTCTCTCTAAAACAGAAACAAATTCCTCCCCTTTCACCTCTCCAGGCGACTTCAAACCAACCTCTAGCTTCAAACACAAGCAAATAAATAAAGTTCCAAATGGTCCATTCTTGCCTTCACTTTTGCTTTGCGGGAACTGACCCCAGGGCACAGGTGTTTTAAACCAGTGTGAAAATATATAAGTACTCTCTGTAGCCCAAACTGAAAAAACTGAATTGGAATGATAGTTTTCTTTTCCTTTAAACCAAGTTAATTCACCAGTTCTCTTTTTTCCCACAGCTAAGCCTGGCTTTTAAAGACAACCCAACCAGAGCTAATATCTGCTCCTTGATAAAATGGGCATAATCTAGTGTTATCTTCTAAATGAGTGCCAAGGAGTCCCCAGATACTTCACTACCCATCCCAAACAATAAACTGTTTGGCATTTCTGCATTAATAGTTTTCTGCTTTAGACAAAGGCCCATCAGTGCACAGTGCTCTCACGTATGGAGGGGAATAACAGCCTGGACCACGTGGTCCAGGACTTGTGACTACAGGGCAGAAAGCCAAGGGAACATAGGTTAAGGTGGCGAGCCTCCGATGGAAACTGCAGGGCTCCTTTAATTCAGTCAAGAATGATGGCATAAACAATATAATATTACACAGCCTGCTAAGTGCAAGAGCGGAAGTGAAAAGGGAGCTAGACAGAGACCGCTGCTTGAAGGAACCACGAGGCCAGCACTATACCCAGAAGAACAGACTAGACAACTAAGCGGCAGTCTGAAGTGTCGCTCTCCTGAGGTGGAGAATCCAGTTCCTTAGTACATCCAGAACGTCTAGACCACACAAAAGAAGAACTTGTATTAATCCAATGTAGAATCTGACAACTGTCCAGTGAATAAAGTTTCAATGACCCGGGTACCAGGGAAAAAAGATATGAGAACTTAATGTTCTAGTAAAGATGCAAAAAAAAGTACTCAATGTATTTAAATATTATTTCTTTTTAAATTTTGATCATCGGGCTTCCCTGGTGGCGCAGTGGTTGAGAATCCGCCTGCCAATGCAGGGGAAACGGGTTCGAGCCCTGGTCTGGGAAGATCCCACATGCCGCGGAGCAACTGGGCCCGTGAGCCACAGCTACTGAGCCTGCGCGTCTGGAGCCTGTGCTCCGCAACAAGAGAGGCCGCGATAGTGAGAAGCCCGCGCACTGCGATGAAGAGTGGCCCCCGCTTACCACAACTAGAGAAAGCCCTCGCACAGAAACGAAGACCCAACACAGCAAAAATAAATAAATAAATTAATTAAAAAAAAAAATTTTTATCATCTGAGATTAACTAGTTCAAACATACAAAAAATTACAGAAAATAATATAACAGATACCTAGGGGTTTAAAACAATATTGACATTTTGCTTTGTTTACCTCATCTCTTCTTTAAAATTAAACATTTTATTTTGAATTATCTTCAGACCTATAGAAAAGTTACAAGAATATTACAGCGATATTCAGCTATAAAAAAGAAGGAAATCCTGCAATTTGTGTCAACATGGATGGACCTTGAGGGCATTATGTTTAGTGAAATAAATTAGACAGAGAAAGACAAATACTTCTGATCTTATTTATATGTGTTATCTAATAGAACTGAACTCACTGAGACAGAAAACAGATTGGTAGTTGACAGAGGCCAGGCATGGTGGGGTGAGGGAAATGGGTAAAGGTGGCCAAAAGGTAAAAACTTCCAGTTATAAGATATATAAATTCTGGGATGTAATGTCAGCACAGTGCCTATAGTTAGCCACACCGTATGGTATATTTGAAAGCTAAGCAAGTAGATCTTTAAAGTTCTCATCATAAGAAAAAAAAATATAACTATTTGAGGTGATGATATTAATGAAATTTACTGTGGTGATCATTTCACAATAGGTACATATATCAATTCATTATGTTGCACACCTTAAACTTATGCAGTGTTATGTGTCAATTACAGCTCAATAAAACTGGAAAAAATAAATAAAATTTGTAAACATAAAATACAGCATCACCATAAAAAATATTACAATGAAATACTACATGGTCAACATTCTGCCACACATCCTCCTTTTATACACATGTATGTATAACATATACCTTTTTTCTGAACCACTTGTAGAGGTTATGACCCTTTCCTCTCAAAGTGTGTATCTTCTAAAATAAGATATTCTCTTACATAACCCAGTCCAATTACCAAATTAAAAGCAGCAACAAAAAAACGAAAACACTACTGCTATCTATATTCAGATTTCCCGAACTATCCTTTACGGCAATTTTTTTTTTTTCCCTCTACTCAGGATCCAATCCCGCATCACACACAGTGCATTCAGATGTCATATCTCTCTAGTTGCTTTATCCTGGGAGGGTTCCACAGCCCTTCTCTGTCATTCAAGACCCTAACGTGTGAAGAGCACTGGCCCTCTGTTTTGTGCGACACCCCTTCATTTGTGTTTGTTCATTGTTTCTCCATACTCTGATCTAGGTTCTGCATTATTGGCAGGGATCCCAATAAGGGAAGGGTTGTTGGTCATCCACAGGACACCCCCGGAGGCGCCTGACAACAGTTTCCCCCATGACAGGTAATGTCACCTATGATGGTCACTTGGTTAAGGTGTCTTCTGCCAGGGCTCTGCTGTAAAAGTGGCTTTTTCCCTTGAGAAATAAGTGGTCTATGGGGAGACGACCCTCCTAGACTGTAAGTATTCTGTTCCCCAACAAGCTTTCATCCAGTGGTGAATCAAATACTTCAACTGTGGTTACAAAGTGAAGATTTTCCAACTTTATTCTTCCCTCTACATTTATTAGCTGGCATTTTACTACAAAAATGAACTTCACCTTCCCCACATTTTTTTCTTTTTTAGCATAAACATGGACTCAGGTAGTCTTTCATTTTTCAATATTTTATAATCCGTTACTTTTATTTATTTTGATGCTTAAATTGTTTCAAACTAGCTCCTGTACCTAATATGTTCCCTTTGGTTTTGAGCACTTCCATACTTCCTGGCATAAAATGTTCTGGGCTTATCTTGTACTTTCCCTGCCCCAGCCCTACAATTGGCCATTTCTCCAACGAACCTTCAGTTCCTTTAGTCGGTAATAAAAAAAAAAAAAAAAAAAATTTAATAAATTTATTTATTTAATTTTTGGCTGCACTGGGTCCTCGTTGTTGCGCGTGGGCTTTCTCTAGTTGTGGCGAGTGGGGGGCTACTCTTCGTTGCAGTGTGCAGCCTTCTCATGCGGTGGCTTCTCTTGTTGCGGAGTACGGGCTCTAGGCTCGCCGGCTTCAGTAGTTGCAGCACGCAGGCTCAGTAGTTGTGGCTCATAGGCTCTAGAGCGCAGGCTCAGTAGTTGTGGTGCATGGGCTTAGTTGCTCCGCAGCATGTGGGATCTTCCCGGACCAGGGCTCGAACCTGTGTCCCGTGTCCCTTGCATTGGCAGGCGGATTCTTAACCACTGCGCCACCAGGGAAGTCCCAGTAATAAAATTTTAAAACGAAGATTTGGATGCTAGCTGTGCTCACTGCTACTGAGATGTCATTGCTCCCCGGCCCTTTCAACAGACACAGATAGGAAATCTATTTGTGTGTGTCTGTGTGTGTGTGTGAGTTTATGATGAGACTTCTAATTCCAATCCAACACCACTGGGATCTTCCTTGTCTTCCCTCATTCCATGTTTGTATCCTTCTTTCATTTAGACCCTCAGCTCCCAAATACATCAACATAGTTACTCATTGGCTCAATCCTAAAAATTCACACAAAATAATTTCAGAACTTTTAGGGACTTCCTTGGTGGCACAGTCGTTAGGAATCCGCCTGCCAATGCAGGGGACACAGGTTCGATCTCTGGTCCGGGAAGATCCCACATGCTGCAGAGCAACTAAGCCCGTGCACTACTGAGCCCGCACGCCTCAACTACTGAAGCCCCACGCTCTGGGCCCCGTGTGCTGCAACTGCTAAAGCCTGCGCACCTAGAGCCTGTGCTCCACAACAAGAGAAGCTACCGCAAGGAGAAGCCTGTGCACCACAATGAAGAGTAGCACCCACCGCTGTAACTAGAGAAAGCCCGCACGCAGCAACGAAGACCCAATGCAGCCAAAAATATAAATAAATAATAATAATAATTTCAGAATTTTTAAAGCAAAGACATCTTCTGGTAGTCATTTTAAAAGGTTCACTCTGGATGCTATGTCAAAAACTGGCCATTCAGGGTCAAGAACCGAAGTAGAGACCAGTCAGGAATCTATTGCAATAGTCCAAGTGACATAAAAAAGAATGAAATAATGCCATTTGCAGCGACATGGATGGACCTAGAGATTGTCATACTGAGTGAAGTAAGTCAGACAGAGAAAGACAAATATGATACCGCTTACATGTGGAATCTAAAAACATTTATAAAACAGAAGTAGAGTCATAGATGTAGAAAACAAATTTATGGTTACCAAGGGGGAAGGGGGGGAGGGATAAATTGGGAGATTGGGACTGACATATACACACTACTATATATCAAACAGATAACTAATAAGAACCTACTGTATAGTACAGGGAACTCTACTCAGTACTCTGTAATGACCTATATGGGAACAGAATCTATATATCAAATAGATAACTGATAAGAACCTACTGTATAGTACAGGGAACTCTACTCAATACTCTGTAATGACCTATATGGGAATAGCATCTAAAAAAGAGTGTATATGTGTATATGCATAGCTGAGTCACTTTGTTGTATAGCAGAAACTAACACAACATTGTAAATCAGCTATACTCTAATAAGAATTAATTTAAAAATAATAAACATAAAAATAACGATAACACAAATTAAAAAAAATAGTCCAGGTGAGAGAGAGTATGAAGAAATAGTCACAGCACACGTCTGCCTGAAGTCTCTTCCATCACCTCTAGGTCCTAGCCTGGTCCAGGGCAAAGGTTTTGCTTCTATAAAATGAAGATTAACACAAAAGGTAGATGAAAGGTAAAAAGGGAAATTAATACAAACTCCTCTGCTATAATACAATTTGTGTATTTAAAAAAAAAAGTCGTATTCTGCAAAATCACTAAAATAACAGAGCTATGGAGTATATAGGATTGAGGCAGATCACTCCAAGTCTGTGCAGATTTTGTACTTTGAGCACTAATCAAACAGCAACAATCCTGATTAAAAACACAGTAGTGTGGGCTTCCCTGGTGGCGCAGTGGTTGAGAGTCCGCCTGCCGATGCAGGGGACACAGGTTCATGCCCCGGTCTGGGAAGATCCCACGTGCCGCGGAGTGGCTAGGCCCGTGAGCCATGGCCGCTGAGCCTGTGTGTCCGGAGCCTGTGCTCCGCAACGGGAGAGGCCACAACAGTGAGAGGCCCGCGTACCGCAAAAAAACAAAAAACACAGTAGTGTGATGGAGGGTGTGTAAGAAAGGCTGCTGAGTTATGCACCCAAGTAAAAAAGTGAAACACACAAGGACCAGACAGAACCGCCCGATAGCACCTCCGGAACAGGGCATTTGACCAACGTGCAGCCAAGAGGAAGAGCGTGGGGTTAATGGGCATCGTGTGCGCCATATTCCTCTGAAGCTTGCTTCATCCAGATCTTCTTTGGTGGCACAAATCACTCACATGCTGAAAAAACGTATAGGAACCGATGTGACTCACACATGATACTGTATTCCCTATACGCTAATCACACATAAGCTACTTTCCATCACAGAATCACCAAGGACAGATGTCATTTACTAAATACTACGAGTAGATAGGAACTAGATGCTCTCACTCAATCGAATAAAAGAACTGTGAACTCGTTATCATTTAGTGTCATTTGTCAGATGTGGAAACAGAGGCTCAGAGGGGTTAAGCAACTTCCAGAGGCAGACAGCTAATACTTGGTGTAGGTTCCAATCAATCCCAAGTGTGTGGCCCTCCTCTTTCCCCAATATGATGACACCCTGAGAACAAGTGACCAGGGGAAAGAGAAGGTGGAGGCGGGGGCAGAGTGGAGAAGGACGGGCGCTGTGGACAGCAAGGCCAGCCAGTAACACAAGCAGAGCAGGAAAGGGCCAGAGGCCTAATTTGTGTGAAACAACATGGAAGTCCAGTTAGGAGTGGGGAAGGGATTTTAGCCTAAAGGGAAAAAATTAGGTACATCTATAAGAAGAGGTTCTAGAATCTTTATTTCCTGAATATTGCTTTAAGATCCCATTATATCCAATAGTTATTAAGTTTTCTCTTTTACTTGCTAGTAAGTTACTTAACCTCTCTGAACCTAATATTTCTTGTTTGCAAAACCTCATAGAATTCCTATAAAGATTAATGAAATATCTACCACAGTGCAAGCAGATAGTAAGAACTCAATAAATGGTAGCTGTTTTTATTTCTATGCAGCGGGCGCACCATGGTAAGCTCTGGAGATACAAAGGTATACGGTTCCTTTGTCACATCCTGTATTATTTTCTTCAGTGCACTTATAATTATTTGAATTTCACCGTTCTTACTGGTTTACCTGTTTGTCTTATCTTCTATAAATCTTGAACATATGCATTGTGAAAGCAGGCCTTGGATAATCGGGATTTGAGATTTAACAGGGCCCCAGCCTAAAACCAGACCCAACTTTGTTAAGTCCTTTTGTATCACCTCTCCCTCAAAGTTGCCTTTTAAGAGCTAGATCTTGTAGTTCCTGCAACAAAGAAATCCTATTGTGTTGTAGCAGGCCTTGAGTGTCTAAATTTGGTATTTAATGTCACAGAGCTTTTGTGCCAGCAGCGTACCAAAAAAAGCCAAGGACCTTGCTCTCCCCAAGGGCTGTTCCTTCTGTTTCTCTTATGGTACAACAGAGCACAGCTGTTCTCCCGAAGGTATGCAGACCTCGATGGCGTTGCACTCCACCCAAGAAGCATTTATTGGGCATGATACCACGGGGGATTCAAAGACAAAGAAAGCGTGGTCCCTGTCCTCCAAGAGCTTGCAGTGCAGGAGGAGGCCAAGAATATGAACCACTAATGATAACAAACAAAAAAATTGCATAAGGTAATGGCTGAGTCATGGCAGACTTTCATACTTGAAGGGAGGAGAGGAGAAAACCCAGGCTGGGAAAGAGCATGAGAAAGGCTCGGAGTCTTTAAAGTTCACCGCATATTACGAAGGGGAGCACAGCACTGTGCCTGGAACAGAGTCCAGCTGGGAATCAGATAAAGGACGTCCTGGGATGACATGCTGCAAAGTCTAGACTTGATGCTATGATAATGGCAAGGAGGTGTGGCAGGATGGGTGGAGGGACTGTGTTTTAATATGCTTAGGGCTGTAATTCATGCACCCATGGTCCTGATGCCCTGCTGAGGCTGCAGTGCTGGCCATGATTCTAACAGAGAAGGCACCCTCCCCAGCAAGAAAGCCAGGAGTGGGGAAGATGGTCCCAAGAGTGGGGAGGATGATCCCGTGGCAGCAGGGCCGACACTCAGAACAAACTAGTAGCTTCTGTGCTGGGTACAAGCTTGTTCTGCTTTCAGTGCACTCTTCCTCATGCACAGGACAGGGAGAGGGCAGAGGACACAGCAGTGCCCGAGAATTCAGGCTTCAGAATCAAAGCTACAGTCCAGCTCTGCTCTGTGTGCCCTTGAGCACGTTATCTGGCCTCTACTGGCCTCAGTTCCTCATCTGTCAGAGTCATACAGTACTGGGGCGTGTTTAGCAGCTAACCTTTACTGTAAGGTTACTATGTCCCAGATATGGTTCTAGGGCTCACGTGTGTTAATGCATTTAATTCTCACCACCCTGTGAGATAGGTTTTACTATTACCCCATTTATTGATGAGGAAACTGGGGCACAGAGAAATTATGGAACTTGCCCAGTGTGTCACAGTGTATGTGTGATGCACCAGGATTGGAACCCAGGCAGTCTGTCTCCAGACTCACATCTTAACCAATATTCCACAGTCTCCCCAGAATTAAAATATACACCTGTTTTGAAGAATTTCTGCTGGGAAAAATATCATGCTAGAAGGACCTAGCACACAGGCAGCGTCAATATATGGTGGCTTCATGTGATAAAGGACTGTTATTAAATATATACAAAGAATTCCTTGGATATAGAAGATGTGGTGTATATATACATAATAGAATATTACTCAGCCATAGAAAAGAATGAAATAATGTCATTTGTAGCAACATGGATGGACCTAGAGATTACCATACTAAGTGAAGTAAGTCAGACAGAGCAAGACAAATTTCATATAATATCACTTACATGGGGAATCTAAAAAAATGATACAAATGAACTTATCTATAAAACAGAAACAGACTCATACACAGAGAAAACAAACTTATGGTTACCAAAGGGGAGCACGGTGGGGTGGGGGGGAGGATGAATTAGGAGTTTGGGATTAGCACATACAAACTACTATATATATAATAGATAAACAACAAGGTCCTCCTGTATATTCAATATCTTGTAGTAAATTATAATGGAAAAGAATCTGAAAAAGAATATATATATCGCTGAATCACTTTGCTGTGCACCAGAAACTAACACGACATTGTAAATCAACTATACCTCAAATAAAAAATACATATACAAAAAATTCTTAAAACTCAACAATAAGAAGCAAACAACTCAAAACATGGGCCAAAGATCTTAACAGACACCTCACCCAAGAAGGTATGCAGATAGAAAATAAGCACATGGAACAACAAGATACCAGTACACACCTATTAGAAGGGCCAAAATCTGGAACACGGACAACACCAAGTGCTGGCAAGGATGTGGAGCAATAGGAACTTTCATTAACTGCTGGTCAGACTGCAAAGTAGTACAGCCACTTTGGAAGACAGTTTGGTAGCTTCTTACAAAACTGAACGTACTTTTACAGCAAATGTGCTCCTTGGTATTTACCCAAAGGACCTGAAAACTCATGTCCACACAAAAACCTGCCCATGGATGTTTATTACAGCTTTGGTCGTAACTGCCAAAACTTGGAAGCAACCAAAGACGTCCTTTAGTAGGTGAATGGAAAAATAAACTGTGGTACATCCAGACAATGGAATATTATTCAGTGTTAAAAAGAAACAGCTACCAAGCCATGAAAAGACATGGAGGAATCTTAAATGCATGTTACTAAGTGAAAGAAGCCACTCTGAAAAGGCTACGTACTGCATGATTCCAACTGTATGAAATTGCAGAAAAGGCAAAACTATAGAGACTGTAAAAAAGCCAGTGGTTGCCAAGGGTTATACAGGTGAGGGTTGAATAGGTAGAGCACAGAGGATTTTGAGGGCAGTGAAAATACTCCACATGATACCATAATGATGGATAATTATACACTTTTCCAAACCCACAGAATGTACGACTCTGGTGGGGAATGTTGATAACAGAGAAGGCTGTGCATGTGTGGGAGCAGGGAGTATATGGCAAATCTCTGTACCTTCCCCTCAATTTTGCTGTGAAACTAAAACTGCTCTAAAAAAGTAAAGTCTTAATGAAAACGTACGCGTGTGTGTGCACGTACACGCAGCAGCTATTAACATCGCTCCTAAGGACAGCAGGGGAAGGAAGGCATTAGAAGCAACTGCCTAAGTGCAGAGGGGAGAGGCAACATTTCCCTCTGGACACCAACCCCTCTGGCTGGTCACCTGCAGGGCCCCGGCCAGGCCCTTCCAGAGCTGCAGCTTCTCCCAGGCCCTCAGCGGACAGGGCTTCCTGCTGTGCCAGGCGATGAGAGCCGGCTGCTGGGGTCTACCCTGGACCAGGCATGGACCCGGCCCACCCCTGCCAGGCACAGCCTTCCTGACAGTCCACTGCTCCAGGCCGGGCTTCCACGAGACCGTGGAGCCCCAGAGCAGAACCGCTGAATGCAGCCAGCTTGGGGCCTTCCCAAATCAGCTCCAACATCCCAGAACAACGGGGAGGTATCGAGTGTGCCTGCAGAGCTCCCAGCAATGGCTCCCGATAAACTTTTATAAACTATCTGCCCCATACAAAGCACCATGGTAGGGCTTCCCTGGTGGCGCAGTGGTTGAGAGTTCGCCTGCCGATGCAGGGGACGCGGGTTCGTGCCCCGGTCCGGGAGGATCCCACATGCCGCGGTGCGGCTGGGCCCGTGAGCCATGGCCGCTGAGGCTGTGCGTCCGGAGCCTGTGCTCCGCAACGGGAGAGGCCACAACAGTGAGAGGCCCGCGTACCGCAAAAACAACAACAACAACAACAAAAACCAGTGAGGTGACACCTCTGTACTGACACAGAAGGCTTCCCACACCTTTCCACACAGTGTGCTTTCCATACTAAGCAGGAAAATGCAAACCACTATGATGTGACTCAGTTTGGTTAAAAACAAATGTGTATACGTTATATTAATGCAGAGAAAGGGGATTTTATGTCTGTCCAGTGTCCACGGTGTTCACCTGTACACATAGTGAAGGAGGTTTATGAATCCTTTACCATGAGAAGGTATTTAGGTACTATCTGTACAATAAAGTACCAAAAAAAAAATTAACAAAGAAAAACATGTATGTATCAGTAGCCTCTCTGGATAGCAGGCATCTTTCTGGAAAGGGACCAGGAGGCTCCCTTGGTGCTTTGCCTTTAAACGTGAGCTGAGGATGTGCTGTTTTGGGACCTTTGCCCTGAGACCCTAAGTATTAGCCCATTCTTATAGACACTCCTGAAGAGAAGAATCAGCTTTGCCACCTGGTACATGCTGAAGGGCAGCCTGAACACATCTCCCAAGATGTGCCTACAGCAGCCACGACAGAGCAGATGACTTAAGCCACCTGGCTGCTGACTCGGAGGAAACAAGAGGGGAACTGGGAACTGACAGCATTGGAAGCAGCTGCAGCTCTCTCTGTCCCCTGGCTCACTGGGGCTGGCCCAGCGCCTGCCCTGTAATGACAGCAGCAGAGCAGAGCTAACCCTAAGGGACCAAGTCCCTCTGTCCAGAACTACAGCTGCCTGCTGGGAGGGCAGCAGGGAGAGAAGGCTCCCTGGGCGGACCAGACACCCTTCCCCAGGGGTCCAGTGGCTGCCCCTGCTGCTCATCTGGTCCAGCCACCCTGGCACCGGGCATGAAGCATCCTGGTGGGAGATAGGAGCTCTGCTCTCCCAGCGTCTCCTAAGATACCAGGCTAGGGCACCAGAGAGTCAAAGCAGTCCCTGAGGGAGGACATCTCGGTCCCAGGTCCTGAGTAGCCCTAGGCCAAGGGTACTGCTGACCCATCAAAAGACCCCAAGAATAAGCATCCCATTCAGAGTCTGGTCTGTTGAAAAGTAGCACGCTTAGGGAATTAGTTTCTTCAACAATTTAGATAAATACTCCTAGAATTTCAGAGTCTGAAGGCCATGTAGCCTAATTATGCTTGTATTCTACACAGAGTTGTCACTCAGCTATTTCCTAAACTAACTCACTAGCTCTCTCTCCATATAGATGCACCTCCAGGGGAAAGGGGCTGCACCTCTAGAGGCATCTGGGGACAGGTGTGGTAGAAATGAAGGTCCTTCTGTGGCACAGAACTCTGGTCTCCTGCACCTACCATATGGCGACATTCATGTGGTCCATGCAGCCACATGGAATGACACTCATCCACCTTCCACTGAGCCTTTCAACATTTCAAACACAGCTTCTTCCTTGCCTAAAAATACTGCGAAAGGAAATGACTGCAAAAGGAAATTTGAGGTACTTGCAATACAACCTATGCTTATAAGTCAAGTGGGGCAACTGAACGGGGCTCATCATGAACGGTAACCAGTCCGCCCTCCTGGCATCAGATGGCTGCTCCCCCATGACAGGGTTCATGGCTCCCTGACTCCTGGGTCCTCAGTGCCCAGCACTGGGTCCAGCCCACAGCTGGTACTCAAGAAGCATTTGCTGAAGGGAAAGATTATCTCCAGGACCCATGCTACTTGGTGGTTTTCCTTCCAACCGGAAGGCTCAACTCCCGGCCATCTGGAAGGCGGAGGGAAAGTCTTGACTATATCTATGCCTGCCCAATGACAAGGAAAACTGAAGACTACCTTCCAAAATGAATTTGGCGGCTTCCTGCCAAGTTAGTGGTGTGGATCACAAAATCAACTCACTGTAACCTTTTTCTAACCAACTCTTCCTTCAACGTCACCATTTCCATCAATATCATTCTCCAATCACCCAGACCTGCAGCCTTTCTGATACCTCTGATCAGTCTCGGCCCTTTGTGGCCGATGAAAAGCTAGGGGCCGAAGAGTGGATTATTACTCCTTGATCTTGGAAATTTCCCATCCTTTCCCTTCTAGTCTTGGCACCCACCCTCGCACAAGACCTCAACTGATGCCTCATCTTTATGGCATCCTCCCTAGCTCCAACTCCCCTCTTTCACAGACCCTACATGTACTCTCAGGTTATTACTTATGAAGAGCTGTTTTCAACCAGTCCAGCCTCTGCTCAAATAATAACTTTGTACTTTTTATTTATTTATTTTGCGGTACGCGGGCCTCTCACTGTTGTGGCCTCTCCTGTTGCAGAGCACAGGCTCCGGACGCGCAGGCTCAGCGGCCATGGCTCACGGGCCTAGCCGCTCCGCGGCATGTGGGATGTTCCCGGACCGGGGCACGAACCCGTGTCCCCTGCATCGGCAGGCGGACTCTCAACCACTGCGCCACCAGGGAAGCCCAACTTTGCACTTTTTAAACCATCAAGTCTGTACTCCTCTGTTCTCACTAACCCAGGCCCTTATTCACTCTCATATTCCAGGAACCCTGACTAATCCTCCTGCCTCAGTTAGGACACTCCTCACTGTTTCTCTCCTTCCAGGAACAGGTACCATTCTTTGACATCCCAAAATCTTGGCAAAGGTCTCACCTCTGCTTATCCAAATCCCACCCACGGGCAGGGGCTCAGGGCCAGCCCAATCTTTCACATAAGCTTTCCCCATTGTCCAGCCCCACCGGCCTCCGTCCCCACAGAGCTGTGTCTAGCCTCATACACGGCCTTCCTCTTGACTCACAGACACTCTCTCCTGCACTCAAAGTCAGAAGAGATGATGAGGAAGACCAGTGGCTTATTAGCCACGTGATCCTGACCAAACCACCCGACTCTCTGAATCTCACAGAAATGTTATTAGGATAAAGGAGAGTTTACAAGAAGGGGCTCGTTCATCTCACATTCAAAATAAGGCCGTCCAGGTAGAGGATTTGGGTATCCCTTCTAATACTGGCCAAGAGCAGTTATTTTCCATCACTCACAACCCTGCAGAGCTAAAGTCTCAGTACACATCAACTAAATGTAAGATAAGGGAGAAAGCACTTTTCATGGGCTACTTTTCTTCACGTCCTCCGATTAGCCACTCGGGAGCTTCTCTGATACAAATTTGGGGTGACCGCAGAAATGTGTGGGAGGGAAAAGAGAGGCAAATCTGGTGACAACGGCGCCGGTCTTAAGAGTGGGACTTGAACACTAAGCCAGAGCCGGGATCAGTGTGCAGCAGGGAACAGAAATGGGTAGCAGGGATGCGAGAAGGGTCCACAGCAAGGGGGGGGCGGGGAAGGGAGCACGCGAACAAAGAATGCTTCGGCCCATCAACTCGGGCTACCTTCCTTCCCAACGTTCACGCCCATGACAACGGCGGGCACCGCCAGGGACGCGCGGTTAAATCACTTCTCGCCAGAGACCCGGGCACCTCTGATAACGCCGGCCCAGCCCGCCCCGGTGCCGCTGTCCCCGGGCCTTACCTATCGAGATTTCCTGTGCGAAGGCCAGCGAGATGAGCAGCAGCGGCAACCCCACGGCGATGCACGTGACCATCTTGTCCACGGCCAGCTCCAGCCGCAGCCCCTTGAACTTGGGCTCCGAGGGCTCCTTCAGCAAAAAGTCTGAGAAGACGTACTCGGTGGCCAGGTGAGCAATGGCCATGGCTGCGGCGCACGGGGCTGGGCCAGGAAGGCTCGCAAGGGCAGGCCCGGGTACCGCCGGCGTCGGGAGAGCGGCGCGGTGCCTTCACCCGGTTACTGACTGGGCCCGCGGCTTTCGCTTTCCCTTTGCCGGCTCCCCGTTTGCTTCCACATCCCACTGGTCTTTGTGTCTCGAAGCGCCGCAGCTGTCTTCTCTGGGGGCCTGGCCTGGCGGGTCCCGGGATTGCTTCGGGCGCACGGGATCGCGCCTGCTCCTCCGCCGCGGGCCTGGGGCAGAGCCGCACCCGCAGGTCCCCGGGATGCGCGCGCCCGAGGGCGCGAGACTCAACCGCGGAACAAAGCGCTAGCCTCGCCGCGGCTCTGCCGCTGCGCCCTGGCGACTTGGAGTTTCCGGAAGCTGAGGCGACGCGGGGCGGGTGGGCGCGGCAGCATCCCGCGACACTGGGATCCACCCCCAGCAAAGGGAACTTCCCGGCGAGCGGTACCTCGTCAAATCCTCGCGCCTCTCCCAACCTCATTCTCTCCACTTCCTGGCACCCGGGATTTTTGAAATCATTTCTGAAAGCGACCTGTTACCCAGTGGACAGGATGGCCCCCTTTTACGCCTCACCCCCAACATTTCTACGTGGCGGAATCAGGTTAAAAGGAGGTGCAAACGCTTCAAAGAGCAACGGGGCCCTAAAGGGCTATCGAGCGGATTAGACCAAGCCGGTGCGGAAGAGGGAACGCTGGACTCTTCCAGAAGCACTGCGGGACTGGGAGGCGCGGGGTCAGTGGTGGTGAGCCCTGCGTCTGACTAGGTCTCAGGTGTCTGTGCTTAGCCTCCTGCTTTCCCCGTGGGAGCCTCGGTCTGGGAGCCAGCAGTGGGTGTCTGCGGGAAGCGGGTGTTGGGGGAGAGCTACTTCTGAACGACTTTCAGGTAGTGGATGCTGAGAAATAGTCAAGAGACGCTCTAATCAGCAACATTTGGGGCAGACAGCACCTTTGAACGTGAGGGCTCCTTGGGGCTGGGCTGCGCTTTCTGCTCTTTGTACATGGGCAGGTCCGTGCACGCAAGCCTCTTCTTTGTGCCCTCAACTGCCATATGTACATCTCCACCCTGCCCTGCCCTCTGAACCCTCATCCAATGGCCTGCACCACTCTCCACTTAGATGACTCACAAGACCAGGACCACACAATGGCCAGGACCGCAATCCTTATGCTTGTCTCAACCTGAACTCCAGTCTTCCCCATCTTGCTCAGTGCGCCGCCATCCACCGGGATGCCCAAAGCAGAAAACTGGAGGGCCCTGTGGAACATTGCAGTCTCTCCCCAGGTGCCATAACCAATTTCCAAATCCTGCGGCGTCTTTCTCCTAAATGTAGAAAATCTCATAGTTTTTCTCCACCTGCGCTGCCAACGCTCCTTGCCGCCATCCTGTCTCCTAACCGCATACAGGTTATGTACCCTGCAGGCCCGCAAGCCATTCTCCCCCATGGCTGCCAGAGGGAGCTTTTAAAAGCTCCCGTCTGATCCTTTCACTCCCCTACTTAAAGTGTATATTGTTTTTAGGATAAGATCCAAATTTCTTACCATGGCCACTGCCTGCCTTATCAGCTTCACTACTTTCCAGTCAGTTCTTCAAGTTAGCCAGCCCCATGCCTCCTCCAGACCTTCCCCTGCCCAACACACTTCCACGGTAGCCTCTTTGCCTGGCCAACTCAGATTCACCCTCCTGATCCCTACTGGATGTCACTTCCCAGGAGAGTCTTCTCTGATAATGCTAAACTACGTTAGGTCCCTTTGTTAAATATTCTTGTAATACTAGCTGTGGGCCTTGGGAAAGTTACTTGCCCTTCCTGTACCTCAGTTTTTTCATCTGTAAAGTGTTTATACTGCTTAGGATTGAGATAAAGATCAAAAGAGTTAATATAGGGCTTCCCTGGTGGCGCAGTGGTTGAGAGTCCGCCTGCCGATGCAGGGAACACGTGTTCGTGCCCCGGTCCGGGAAGATCCCACATGCCGCGGAGCGGCTGGGCCCGTGAGCCATGGCCACTGAGCCTGCGCGTCCGGAGCCTGTGCTCCGCAACGGGAGAGGCCACAACAGTGAGAGGCCCGCGTACCGCAAAAAAAAAAAAAGAGTTAATATATGTAAAGTGCCTAGGACATTGCCCGGCAACTGATGAGTGCTATGTAAATGTTATCCATTACTGTTGCCCTCTATTTTTCCTTGTTAATGAAAATCACAATTGTAATTCAACAAATATGTGTTTGTCCATTTATTTAACATTTGTCTCCCCCTTTATATGGTAAGCTTCATGAGGGCAGGTCTGCATCTGTGTATACCAACCACTCTCATCTCCAGCACTTAGCACAAATACGTGACACATAGTAGGTATTTTAATAAAGGTTTATTAAATGAAGGAAGATGAAAATCTTTCACTTTGAAAATTGTTTAAAAACAGGTGGCCCAACTTACATTCATTTTGCCATACATTCAAGGCATGTATTAGAGGGTAGTGATGGGCCAGGTGTGGGCTCGATGGATGGGGAAGCAAAGATGAAGTGATGCATTCCATTTCCTTAAAGATCTCATGGCTTAGTAAGAGAAATAAGGTATGTGCACAATTAACTATGATACAGGTTAGAAAGTGTAAGTAATATTGAGAAATGTGGGATAAGCCAAGGGGTGTGCATAAAAAGATGGGGCCTGGTGGGATGCGTCCGTTTGTGGCAGGCAGAGCCAGCACAGGAACTTTCTAGGAAGGAGTGAAAGCATGGATGCCTTGCCCCTTCTCTCCTTGTCAGAATCTATGTATCCAACAGGCTCCCATGTCCTTTCTTCCGGATGCCTTCCAGGATCCCCCAGTTGTGATGAATCATTCTCTCCCTTATCCCTTTCTTCTATTCTAGCATTTAGCTCATTTTGCCTCGCATGATGGTTGATTGCATGTCTGCTTTCTCATTAGGTATCACTTCCTCTGAGGATCTGGATGGAATCCCAACAGTTTTGTCAGTTACCCTCAGCCCTGGCAGAGTTTTTCAAATTTAGCAGGAAGTCAATCCACCTGTGTTGAATTTACAACGGAGGCAAGAAAGAGAACTTTCTTGAGAAATGTAGGGTATGCCAAGGGGTGTGCATAAAAAGATGGGGCCTGGTGGGATGCGTCCGTTTGTGGCAGGCAGAGCTGGCACAGGAACTTTCTAGGAGGGAGTGAAAGTGGGAAATGGGAAGTGGAGACCTTCCCATTAGGAAATGGGAAGTGGAGACCTCTGACACTGGTATAGGGAAGAGGAAGGTGAGGGAGACAAAAGTGAAGGGGTTGGGGCCGGAGAAGGTAGCCTGGAATTTTTTTTTTTTTTTCAGTAGGCATTAGAGAGGTTTTGGACGGGGGTAATATACAGAGAGCTGCGCTTTAAAAAGATGTCTTCCAGCCACATGTAGAGTGGATTGCAATGCAGAGTGGAGGGGGAGAGGCCAGGTAAGAGGCTGCTGAGATTTTGCACATGAGAAGTAATCAGAGCCCAAACTGGCCCCTTGTCTTTGAGAACAGATATGAATGGCGCAGAAAAGAGTGGTGGTCCGCCCCCAGCCTCCTGTCTGCATGCTGTGGGGCTCAGCACCTCTCCCACCCGGTGCCCCAGATGGCATCGTCAGGGCACTGGCTGGGCAGGGGCTGACCATGACCCTAGTGGAGCCCCTGGCCAGAAAGGCCTGGAGCCGCCCCTCTCCCCTACATCAGGTGCTCAGCTGAGAGAAGAGGAATTTATTTTTCTGGTTGATTTTCTCTTGGGCCTGGGATGCTGGCCTGTGAAGGGCCTGGGGGGTGGCAGGACAACTCAGGAGGGAGCTGGGGGTGGTGGTGAGATAGCCCTGGGACCTAGGACCCTTTGCTGCAGTGCTGCAAAGCTTGCAGGTGGACACACCTCTCCTCCAGCTACAAAATACAAAGAAACTCTATGGGACTAAAAATAACTGTGTGCATGCACAGTTGAGGCAAATTCTGGACCAAAAGATACAAAAGACAAAAACAAAAACAACTCAGCTGCCACTTCTGAAGAGCAGGGAACAAAAACAGGGTGTTGGGAGCAAAAGCAGGGTACTGCGCATGCCTCCTGCACACAGCACCACCTAAGGGATGGGCAAGCCACCCAAGCCACCCCTCTGGGCTGACCCCTGGACACACCCCTACCCTCACCCCATATAAGAGCAAGCAAGCAAGGGAACCTGTGGTTTGCTCTCACTTCCCCCTGCTACAGCAGCAGCCGCAATAAAGCCTTCCTGAATTTCTTGTCTGGCCTCTAGTCAATTTCTATTGATTGGGGAAGGCCAAGAACCTTGGTCGGTATCAGTGGAATAACCAGGTCTCCTCCAAGCCAACCCCACCCCCCACCCCCAGGGCCTGGGCCGGCGCTGGGCGGGGCTCTCCCCATTACCTCAGCCACAGCGACAACGTGACCGTATTAACAAGGTACCGCCGAGCATATCAATAAAGATTATCCTGATTAAAAAAAAAAAAAATGTTCATTGCAGCTCTATTTACAATAGCCCAGAGATGGAAACAACCTAAGTGTCCATCATCGGATGAATGGATAAAGAAGATGTGGCACATATATACAATGGAATATTACTCAGCCATAAAAAGAGACGAAATTGAGCTATTTGTAATGAGGTGGATAGACCTAGAGTCTGTCATACAGAGTGAAGTAAGTCAGAAAGAGAGAGACAAATACCGTATGCTAACACATATATATGGAATTTAAAAAAAAAATGTCATGAAAAACCTAGGGGTGAAACAGGAATAAAGACACAGACTTACTAGAGAATGGACTTGAGGCTATGCGGAGGGGGAAGTGTAAACGGTGACAAAGCGATAAAGAGGCATGGACATATATACACTACCAAACGTAAGGTAGATAGCTAGTGGGAAGCAGCGCATAGCACAGGGAGATCAGCTCGGTGCTTTGTGACCGCCTGGAGGGGTGGGATAGGGAGGGTGGGAGGGAGGGAGACGCAAGCGGGAAGAGATATGGGAATATATGGATATATATAACTGATTCATTTTGTTGTGAAGCTGAAACTAACATACCATTGTAAAGCAATTATACTCCAATAAAGATGTTAAAAAAAAAAAAAAAAAGTGGTGGTTAAAGGAGCCATTTTTCCTACTGCAAAAATCAGATCAAATAATCCAATGTGTGCCAAGTTTCTCTGGCAGGAAATGAGAAAGTAAGGGCCTGGGTTCAACTCCTGGACTGGCTACTTACTTGCTATGTGACCAAAGGTATATCACTGAGAATCTCTAAGTCTCAATGTCCTCATTTGCCTAATAAGGGTAAGACCGCCTACCTCATTGGGTTGTTCTAAGGATTACATGTGATCATATATGTAACAGTGCCTGCCACGTCATGGCAGATTTTTTTTAACTTCTTTATTGGAGTATAATTGCTTTACATCATTGTGTTAGTTTCTGCTGTATAACAAAGTGAATCAGCTATACATATACATATATCCCCATATGCCCTCCCTCTTGCATCTCCCTCCCACCCTCCCTATCCCACCCCTTTAGGTGGTCACAAAGCACCGAGCTGATCTCCCTGTGCTATGCGGCTGCTTCCCACTAGCTATCTATTTTACATTTGGTAGTGTATATATGTCCATGCCACTCTCTCACGTTGTCCCAGTTTACCCTTCCCCCTCCCCAGGGCACTTAGCTTTTAATAGCTGTCACTACCAATCTCAGAAGTTTAAGGTGTCACATGACAGTATGTATAATGTTGCTTTTTTAAAAAATAAACTTTAATTTTTAGAACAGTTGCAGATTTACAGAAAAATTGAGTAGATGGTACAAGACACCTGTAGCGGTTTCCCCTACATGGTACGTTTGGTACAATTCACAAACCAATATTGATAAATTTATATTAATTAAAGTCTAGTTTATTGAGATTTCCTTAATTTTTACCTACTATCCTTCTTCTGTTCTAGGATCCCATACAGGGATACCATATTATTTTTCGTTGTCTTGTCTCGTTAGCTCCCCTTAGCCGTGAAAATTTCTTAGGATTTCCTTATTTTTGATGACATTGCTTTTTATAATTATAACATGCATTTAGGGATTAAATAACACATCCTCCTCCAAATCCTCCCTTCCCCCACTCCTTGTCCCAGTGTCAGTAGTTAGAAGGCCAAAGCAGCTGTGGGCTTCACAGCTATGGTGCCAGAACTGGTTTTTGTTTGCTTGGTATCCTCGACAATTGACATTTGAATATGAGCTCTTTCGTGACCAAAATAGTCAAAGTCAAGATAGTTAAGCCCTGTTCTGCCTGTTCAGTTTATATATTCATTTATTCATTCAAGTAATATTTGCTGAGCAACTATTATGTATCTACACTATGGTCTGTGCTGGGGATGCAGCAGTGAGCAAAACAGGTCTGGGGTCCTTGCTTCCATGGAGCCTACATTTCAGTCAAAGAAGCAGACAAAAATCAAACTAACGAGTAAAATGGATATGTCCCGTGATATGTGCTACAAAGGAAAATAATGGAAATTGGAAATAACACTTTAGAAAGGGCATTCTGGGGAGCTCACATCTGAAGTAGGAAAGGCAGGAAAGGGGATGAGGGTGCTAGAGAGAAAGAGCATTCCAGGCACAGAAAGCGGTAGGTGCAAAGGCTCTGAGGCAAGAAGGAACTAGCAGGGCACAGGAACTGATAAAAGCTGGAGCAGAGAGGAGCCAGAGATAAAGTTGGAGAGGTGGACATGTTGGGCAGCCAAATCGGTCTGAGTCTTACTGACGAAGGTAAGGAGTGTAGATATTATTGAAAGTGAAGTGGAAAGACAGTAAAGGAGATTCACCAGGGAAGTGATGTGATCAGATGTGGAAGAACACTGCTGCAGCTGTGTGGACTGTGGCTGGAAGGGACAGGAGTGACAAAGGGAGAGACTGGTTAGGGGACTGCTACCGTGATCTGCTTGAATAGGACTTGTAGTTTGCAACCCAAGGAGGAACACATTTTGAATTTATCAGCATAAAGATGGTTTTCAGATCCATGAGGATGAGTGAAATAACCTATGGAGAGGGTGTAACAAATTACCACAAACTTCGTGGCACACATTTATCCTCTAACGGTTCTGGAAATCTGAAGTCCGAAATCAGTTTCAATGGAATAAAATCAAGGTGCCAGCAGGACAAAGCTCCCTCCGGAGGCTCTAGTGGGGAATGCATTCCCATGCCTTTTCCAGCTTTTTTTTTTTTTTTTAACATCTGTATTGGAGTATAATTGCTTTACAATGGTGTGTTAGTTTCTGCTTTATAACAGAGTGAATCAGTTATACATATACATATGTTCCCACATCTCTTCCCTCTTGCATCTCCCTCCCTCCCACCCTCCCTATCCCACCCCTCTAGGTGGTCACAAAGCACCGAGCTGATCTCCCTGTGCCATGCGGCTGCTTCCCACTAGCTATCTATTTTACATTTGGTAGTGTATATATGTCCAGCTTTTAGAGCAGCATTCCTCCATCTCCAAAGCTAGCAGCTCAGCATCTTACTTCAGTTGTCACACAGCCTCCTTCTGTAGTCAAATCTCCCTCTGTCTCTATCTTATAAGAACATTTGTGATTACATTTAGGGCCAATCTAGGTAATCCAGTACAAACTTCCCATCTCAAGGTTTTTAACTTAATCATAGCTACAAAGTCTTTTTGCTATATAAGATAACATTCACAGGTTCAGGGACATGGAATCTATGGAGATATTATTCAGCACACCCCAGAGGGCAAAAGGGAGAAAAGGGCCCAGTTCAAGCCCTGGGTCATGCTAACATGTAAGTCAGAGGGAGAAGAAGGACCTAGCAAGAGACTGAGAGGGAGTAGCCACTGAGGAAAAAGCAAGGCTGGCAGGTCATGTTGGAGCCAAGGAACTAGAGGGGATCTAAAAGCAAGGAGCTGCCAATGGTTACTGAGATGTCAAGTAAAATAAAGATGGGGAAGAAGCCACAGGAAACGGAATCATTTCCATTATGATTATTACAGTTCTTATGGTTTTGATAACAGCAGATTGGGACGCAAAGTCGGGGTGGGGCAGGGCCCTCTGGATGGGAAGCCTTTGGAATGGGTGGAGGGATGCATAGGGTGAGGTGATATAGACAATGTGTGGGCAGTACTTTCAGTTCTGCTATCAAGGGCCCAGAGAAACTGGGTTAGAGGAGGTTATGGAGTTAAAGGCAATGGCTCTTTGTTTGTTTTCTATTTTTAATGAAGGGTATTTTTGATGACTTCATGCAGGAGGGAAAACTGAAAAGTGAGGGAATGAAGTTCTTGGGAAAGCAAGAAGGGATGTGGTCCAGAGTTAAGGGAGAGATTGGCCCTGCTAGGAGGAGGGACACTTCTTCTGTTGTAACAGGAGGAAAAGATGTGTATAAATGTGGTTGATTAGAATGAAGAAATGTGGTACATTTGAGGAAACAATGTTTGGGGAGAGTGTGTTATCTGTAGAGATATATTGTTACTTTGTTTCATTTCTTCTAACGAGTATAACTAGGATAGTTGCTAAATATCTAAAAGATAATTCTCCTTTAACTAAACATCTGCTCCAGGTAAAATAAATTACCTATCACTGTACCTGGGGTAGGGGGTTGGAAAAAAAACATGCAAATAGCCATCTTTATGATATGTGAAACTTTATTAAAAAGAGAAACGGTATAATCAAACTACTTTGTGGTTTCATTTTCATTAAAAAAATAACCTAAGAGAAAAGGAAAAAACTTATAACTAAATAATTTGTTGTCTAGGTGAGTTATAAGTCTGTCATTTATCATGATTATTATTATGAAATTATACAGCCTACACATGTCTGAAAACTGTAGAGCACGTACTACAAAATCTCATTATCAGTGGTTAGCAGGCTGGAATTCAAAATCCTTGGGTACCATGTTTGATATGACATTCAAGCAGATTATGAACAGAACTATTAGCATTCGCATCCTGTTTTATGTAAGACTGTAGCCTCTATCAAAATACCTGTTTCCCCTCACCAAGATGAAGATGAGAAGGTATGAAAAGTCCCTCCACCAGAGTATTTTTTAGGTCCTACTTGTTCACCTGGACAGCAAAATGATCCACTGTTAAGGCAGATGGACTAGTATCACTCATCTGGCAGCAGCGTGGGCTAAAGGCAATTTCTCAGTCTAGTAATAAATGTTGCTTTTATCAATCTTACACCTAAAGCTTAGGCATGCATATAGAGAGTATGGATTGCCTCGTAATGGGTTGAGTTTAGTTGTTCAATATTTTATTTTGTATTTGAGACTTGAAAACTGTAATACATATCTCAGAGCTGACTTGTTGGTTTGAAAAATTGCCACCAGGACAATTTTGCCTTTTCTTTTCTCTCCTCTTCCCATCAGAGGCTATGTTTTTAAGAGGCATGGACTCGAGGATTTTGTGAGATCCCTTCTCCTCCCAGCCAGTCAGCTGCATCGACTAATTCTTCCTGGTATTTTTTTACATGATGAGACTGTTTTTATTCTATAAAAGATGGAGACCGGGGAAGATCCTCCTAACTGAATGAAAAATCAGACTCAAGATTCAAGGTCAGACTTGCCTCCTGCAAAGTCCTCCCTCCCCTTAGAAGCTCCCACTAAACTCTCAGGGAGTGTCTTGACTCACAGTGGGAGAACTAGCCTGCTATTTCAGATCCCAGCCCTCCACATTCTGAAATACAAATATAAATTCTCCAGCTGATTTTTGAAAATACAAGCATTGCCACAGAAACATCTTGTAAAAATGTGTAACATGAAGTGAGTCGTAAACATTTAAGTATCTCTACAGGTTTGCATCTCTACAGGCAGAATTTAAAAAAATGCATATAACTCTGCCTTTTATAGCAAACAATGCACAAGCTATTTATATGAAAGAGGAAAATGTCAGGGGAGCTGGCTAAAACCTCCAAAAATTTCATTTGGTCAAATTCTATCAGCAGATACTGATTTAGACATTTTCATGAACTCCTCAGAAAGTTATTTTTCCTGGAACCACTAAGGGAAGCATGTTACATAACAACATTGAAAAATCAGCGCCATTCAAGTTAGATGTCTGACGCAGGGTAACTCTTTCCCGAAATTGTCCATCTAGAGAATTTGACGGCTTGTTAAGGAAGCACTATCTAATCTAAGAATTATGAAAGAAAGAAAACAAAGATATCTTTCAGAGGGTCTTCCCACTTCAGCGAATTCATTCAGAGAACAGACTGGGTCAGTTTTCTCAGTCATGCCCACCCTTCCTTTTCTCTGTTTTATCCTGAGGATTATTCACAGCCCCTTTAAAATAAATAAATAAAAGCAAATTGCTTTGAACGTGTTCCAGAGGATCAGAGCCTGATCCAGGAACAGAGTCAGACTTCCTTGGTGAACGAGACCCTGGTCCATTTTCCCTACTGAGGAAGACGAGCAGGTCACAGAGCATCCGTGGGGAGCGCGCAGGACCGGACTTCCTGATATGCCACCCGCTTCCTTGCAGAGCACAGTGTGAGGGAGAGAATCACCGTGACAACCAGAAGGAGGAGTCCGATGATGAAAAGGATGACCAAGGCTGCTTTGGCTCCTCTGGGACCCAGATTCTTGCCGAAGAAGTAGAGCTGCTCCTTGCCAGGTTCTTCTGCGCAAAAGAAAAGTAAGGTGTCAGGCCTCTGCCTTTCCCTGGGGAGTGAATACTGACCATTCACGTGCAGGATTGGGGGAGGGTATCAATACCATTAGAGGGCGCTGTGGCCGGGTGGGACGCTCCTCCAGAAGGAGGCTTGGTGGAGTAAGGAATCCTGTTGTTTGGACAAAGAAGACAATTTGATGGTTTACAAACAATAGGAGTAGATTCTTTTCATGACATGAGTTGTTTCAGGAGTTATGTCATTTCACCAACAAAGACTTTATCCCACCAGTATCTGTAAGTCTTTGTTGGATACTCACTGTGCTACTTCATGCCAGTACACATGCTGTTCATACCCCATCCACATTGCAAGCTTCTGCTCACCTGTTAAGATTCATCTATGGAACCTTGGCTCACGTGTCCAAACTGTTAATCATTGCCTCCTGCTGCTGTCACTGAACCCTGCACTCTGCACTCTATCTTGGCATATGTCATATTCTATTATGGTTAAATGTCTGTCTCTCTTACTTGACTCTGAGCTCCTTGGGGAGCTCATGCCTCCTATGTTCTCATGCCTCCTATTTTCAGGGTCTACAGGAAGCCTGGTGCTATCTAAGTCAGCATGACCGACAGATAACAGTACCGATGTTTTGAAGGACGGTGTAGGTTGTCTCCATGCCAGCATGGATGTGGTCAGATACATGACAATGTAATAACCATGTCCCTGGGTGATCCACAAACAGTTCAATGGTTTGGAATGTCCCGGGAAAGAGGTCATATACATCTTCTCGGTAAGATTTATCTATCTGTGGAAAGAAGGGAATAATAAGGATAAGAGCAGAAATCAATCAAATCAAGAATAGGAACATAATAAAGATAAATCAAAGAGACCAAAAGCTGGTTCTTTGAACAGATCGATAAAATTGTTAAACCCTGTGGAAGCCAGCTTGTGATGGCCCCCAAGGATCCCTGCCTCCTGAAACTCATAACCTTTGTAGTCACCTCCTACATTGTCTGAGGGTTGGTCCTTGTAAGCAATAGCATATGGCAGAAGGCATGGCATTCTACTTCCAAGAGTCTTAGACCCTCTCTCTCACTCTCTCCCCTTGGATCATTCACTCTGGGGAAAGCCAGCTCCCATGTCATACCCACATGGTGAGGAACTGAAGCCTCTGGTCAATAGTCCTATGAGTGAGCTTGGAAGTGGATCATCCAGCCTCAGTCAAACCTGATGACTGTAGTTCCAGCTGACATCTTGACTGTAGCCTGATGAGAGGTGCTGATTCAGAACCAACTAACTAAACTATTTCCAGCCTAACCCAGAGAAATTGTGAGATAATAAGAGTGTGTTGTTTTAGGCCACTATGTTTTGGGGTGATGTGCTATGCAGCAATAGATAACTAATACAAACCTCTAGACAAACTGACCAAGGAAAACTTTAAAAAACACAAATTACAAATATCAGAGGTGAAAGAGGAGATATCACTAAGACTTTATAGACATTAAAAAGGATAATGAAGGAATGTTATGAACAACTGTTTTGTCCATGAATTCTACAACTTAGATGGTATGGACAAGTTGCTTAAGATGAAAACTACCAAAGTTCACTCAAGAAGAAATAGATGACCTGAATAGATTATCTATTCAGATTAGATCAATTCAGGTTATCTGTTAAAGAAACTGAAATTATATCTATTAAAGAAACTGAAATTGTATTAAGACCTTCCAACAGATTAAACTCCAGGTCCAGATTGCTTCATTGGCAAATTCTACCAAACATTTAGAGAAAAAAATAATACCATTTCTAAAAAACTCTTCCAGAAAACAGAAGAGGACAGAACATTCCCAACTCATTTTATGAGGCCAGCATTAGCCCAATTCTAAAACCAGACATATAATTTACAAGAGAAGAGAGACATAACCGATATTCTTTATGACCATATATGCAAAAATCCTTAACAAAACACTAGCAAACTAAATCCAGCAATATATAAAAAAGGATAGTGCATCATGACAAAGTAAGGTTTAGCGGGGGATGAAAAGCTGGTTCAACATTTGAAAATTACATCAGTCAATGTAATTCACCAATAGACTAAAGAAAATAAAATATGATCATCGCAATAGATGCAGAAAAAATAGGATTTAACATCTGTTCATGATTAAAACCCTCAGCAAACCGAGAATAGAAGGAAACTTCTTCAACCTGGTAATGGGGTCTACAAAAACCTACAGCTCACTTTATATTCAATGGTGAGTGACTGAATGCTTTCCCCCTAAGATTAAGAATAAGGCAGGGATCTCTACTTTTGCCACTAATATTCAACATTTTACTGGAGATCCTGGCTAGTGCAATAACACCAAAAAGGAGCGGGGGCGGGGTGCATACAGATTGAAAATAAAGAAATAAAACCATCTCTATTCACAGACAACATGATTTGCCATGTAGGAACCCCCGCCCCCCAAAAATAACCGTCTACAAAAAGAAAATCTACAAAAGCTACTAGAATTTGTCAGCAAAGTTGCAGGACACAAGGTCAATTATACAAAAATCAGTTATATTTCTATATACTGGCATGACAATTAGAAATTGAAATAAAAAGAATACCATTTACACTATCACCAAAACCCATGATATTGGTAATAATCTAACAAAATATATGCAAGATCTGTGTGATGACAACTACAAAACATTGATGAAAAAAATCAAAGAAGTTCTAAACAAATAGAGAGATATGCCATGTTTCTGGATTGAAAGTCTCAATATTGTTAAGATAGCAATTCTCCCCAAATCAGTGTACCGATTCAATGCAATCTCGATCAAAATCCCAGCACAATTTTAAAAGCTGATTCTAAAATGTATATGGCAAAGATCTAGAACAGCCCAAACAATCACCATCTGATTTCAAGACTTTTTATTACACTAAAGCAATCAAGACAGTGTGGCATTTAAGAAAGGACAGGCATATAAATCAATGTAATAGAACAGAGAGCCCAGAAATAACCCACATGTATATGATCGATATGATTTTGACACAGGGGGAGAAAGGATAGTCTTTTTGCTGAAAGGTGATGGAAGAATTGGACGTCTAGGGACTTCCCTGGTGGTCCAGTGGTTAAGACTCCATGCTTCCAATGTAGGGGCCATGGGTTTGATCCCTGCTTGGGGAACTAAGATCCCACATGCCGTGGTGTAGCCAAAAAACAAAAAGAAAGAAAGAAAGAAAGAAAAACAAGAAAACTTGGATGTCTCTATGCAAAAAATAAACCTTGAACCACATATAAAAAATTAAGATGGACCAGAGACCTAAATATAAAACCTAAAACCATAAAACTTCTAGAAGAAAATCTTTGTGACCTTGAGTTAAACAAAGATTTCTTAGACATGACACCAAAAGCATGATCCATGAAAGAAAAAAAATGATAATTTGGACTATATCAAAATCAAGGATTTCTGCTCTTTGATAGATAATGTTAAGGGAATGAAAAGATAAGCCACAGACTAGGAGCAAATATTTACAGATCATATAGATAGAAAGGATTTGTATCCAGAATATATACAGCCCTCAAACTCAACAATAAGGAAACAAACAATCCAATTTAAAAATGGGCATAAAATTTGGACATCTCACCAAAGATTTACAGATGGCAGATGGTAGAAAAGATAATCAGTATCATAGCCATTAGGAAAATTCAAATAAAAAACGAGATACCAGAATATACTTAAATGTCTGGCTAAGAAAAAATAAAGTAAGAATGGAAGATACCAAGTGCTGATGTGGATGTAGTTGTGGTCAAGTGGTACTCTCATCTATTTCTGGTAGGCGTGCAAAATGTACTGCCTCTGTGGAAAACAATTTGGCAGGTTTCATGAAGTTAAGCATCTACTTACCACATGGCCTAGCAATCCAACCCCTAGATATTTTCTCAAGGAAAATGAAAACTTATGTTCCCACAAAAGCTTGTACACAAAGGTTTATAATGACTTTATTTTTAGTAACCCCAAACTGGAAACAACCCAAATGTCCCTCCGTGGGGGATCGGATAAACAAACTGCAATACATCCATACGATGGAATATTGCTCAAAGATCGAATGGAAAAAATTGCCGTTACAACAAGGTGGATGCAATTCAAATGCCAATACAAAATGAAACAAGTCAGATTCATAATGCTACAGACTGTATGATTTCATTTGTATGACATTTCAGAAAAGGCAAAACTATAGAGACAAAAAATAGTTCAGTGGTTGCCAGGGGTTAAACATAGGGAAGTAGACGACTCTAGAGGGTGCAAAGGGGACATTTTAGGGGGTTGATAGAGGTGTTCCGTATTTTGATTAGTGTTGGTTACACCACTGTATGTGTTTATCACAACAGAACTGTACACTAAGTAGCATGCATTTTACTCAGTGTAAACTATAGCGTAATTTAAAATATTTGTGGGGGCTTCCCTGGTGGCGCAGTGGTTGAGAGTCTGCCTGCCAATGCAGGGGACATAGGTTCGAGTCCTGGTCTGGGAGGATCCTACATGCCGCGGAGCAACTGGGCCCGTGAGCCACAGCTACTGAACCTGCACGTCTGGAGCCTGTGCTCCGCAACGAGGGGCCACGATAGTGAGAGGCCCGTGCACCGCAATGAAGAGTGGTCCCTGCTCGCCGCAACTGGAGAAAGCCCTCGCACAGAAACGAAGACCCAACACAGCCAAAAATAATAAATAAATAAATAAATAAAATATTTATGTATGTATGTAAAATAATTTTTATATGTATGTAAAATAATTGTATGATTTTATAAATTTTACTAAATTTTATATATTTTTAATATAATTTTAAAAATGCGGATTGAAAAAGCCAAGTTCTGAAAAGCAGCATAGCCATTTAATATGTGAAACTAAAATCATTGTAGGTTTAAGATACTTGGGATCTTAAACTGTGTTGAATGAATATACAGAGGGGAGAGGATATTAGATGTTTAATTAGTCGCTGATCATTCCTGTATAATTGGAAAAGGAGCAGCGCAGGTTTTCCCTGCAGATTAGATGTGATTATTCTTTTCTATTCTACTTCCTTGTAGACTGCACAGCTCTTGAGATGACAGAATATTTGGACCTTATCCCTGAGATTCTGATTCATCAGGTCTGGGGTGGGGCCTGGCAATCTGCTTCTTCAATGGCTCCCCAGGTGATTCAGCACAGCCAGCACCACCCATATGGTATAGCTTGATGCTCGAAAGGCAGAAAGCCACACATGGTCCAGCCCAGCCCACGAGGGCAAAAGTCAAGGTAAAATTTTGGGCCCAAGCCAAAGCTTGAAATATCTCCTTTACTAGAGAGGATTATTCTGTTGGCTAATCACATAGAAAAGAAATGGAAAAAGGGAAGGGAAAGAGAAAAGAGAAAAGAAAAATAAATAAATAAAAGAGGAAAAGGGACAAAATACTATGGGTACTTTCATATACGATACTCCAGGTCAGAATTATCCCCATATAACTGATAAGAAAACTCATCTGAAACTCAGAGGTTTTTTTACTGTTGTGGCCTCTCCCGTTGCGGAGCACAGGCTCCGGACGCGCAGGCTCAGTGGCCATGGCTCACGGGCCCAGCCGCTCCGCGGCATGTGGGATCTTCCCGGACCGGGGCACGAACCCGTGTCCCCTGCATCGGCAGGTGGACTCTCAACCACTGAGCCACCAGGGAAGCCCTCAGGGTTTTTTTTTTTTTTTTTTTAACAAGCATAATAAAATACATATTAAGAAATATCTACCAGTGGAAGGACACAATCATATTTTTCTGTTCCATTCTCTAATATTCACTAACACCCCTCACAAGCCTTATTGCCAAATAACTCTCTTTTCACAATGGAAATATATTGAATCTGTTAGTAAGTCTTCCTCAAAACACTTTTCTTACACTTACCTTGAAAAGAAAGCTCTCAGCATGATAATGAATGGTGTGTATGTCCACTTCACTTCCTATTCCTAATAGATACCAGTTTGTCATTGTATTTTCATTCATGATGAGGCCATGGAGATTCCCAAAAATCTTTCCATTAATAGCTAAGAAGGTAAAAAGAGAACAGCCTTTGATTAGTGATGATTACTTAATCTGGTTTTAGAACTGATTCAAGAAGATCTTCAGGTCACCCATATTTTCGTCTGCCTGGTAAACATGTAATAATCTCACTCACACTTGCCAATGTCCCCACCATCTAAGACCCTAAATTCAGAGTACTAAGAAATCCCTATAAAAGATAGCCAGAAAAGAGAAACAGTAGTTTGTTTTTAAAAGCTATCTCTTGGGTAGCAGTACATGTTGGTTGGAACATGCCAAATAGGCACATTCCCTTTATGGGGTGGATTACCGCCTCATGTGTGAGGTCGCCAGATTTATACCGTTCTACAGTTGAGTGGACAAAAGCCAGAGAATTAAGTTTATATAAATCAAAACTGAAGCAATTAAAAGGTATTTCCTTAATATTTCACTTTCTGAGAACTAGTTTGGGGCAAGTTCCTAAACCTGGCTGAATCTCCAAAAAAAGGAAAACTTCACATGGGCTGAACCCATGATCTGACAATCACTAAAACAAGCTCAAGTTGGGCTGACATGGCGGGGACGTTCACTCCTCCGCTTTCTACTAACTTTTTATTCTTTGCATCATGACACAACCAAATGAGTTACGTTCATTAAAAAGAGAGAGCCTACTAAGAAACCTTTGGGAGAGGGAGGCAAAATTGTAGGGGAAAGAGTAGCTGAATCAGAGGTCAGGCTACTATATTCTAATCAATGTTAGCAATTAACTGGCTTTGTTATCTTGGGCAAGACCTATGTTTTTGCATACTTTTGGCCAAAAGTAGATCTCGGTGAGAGAGGATAGGTATGTCAATTAGAACACATTACTTACACTTAAAAAAAAGAAGTACCTTAAATTTCAAAGAATTAAATAACATAGACACATTAAAACAGAAATTTGGTGATGGTGTTTCATGTTCCAGAGACAGTTAAACCAGCCCCTCAAATTTGATCAACTAGAAGTTATCCTGTATTCTTACAGAAATATACCAAAAAGTGATAATTCATTTCCTAGGAATTACTTTACAGACTGATAGTTTAGGGATCCCAGCATTCAGAGATACAGCTCCCTAAACAGTTGGTCCAAAACCTCATTGGATCTTGCGGGCAGCCAATAAATGGCTTGTCTGGTTCCCTCTGAAGGAAGGCTTTAGAGGACTTTCTTCAGTCCAGGTGCCCCTGGGAATAAAGAAGGGCTCAGAGAGGGAGGTTGGGACCTTGCACAGATTTCTGTGAGCTTATCTCGACAAGAGGGAGGCTGGGACCTTCCACAGATTTCTATGAGCTTGTCTCCTTTTTAAACCTGTGATATACCATGCATTTTGTTGCTCTCCTCAAAATCATCAGAGGGTTTAAAATCTCGTGGATCTTTATTAAGATACTTCTTAATATTGTCATCCAGATACCAGGATTCATTCTCATTAAATACCAAAAATAAGAGAACAAATTCAGAGTCAACGTCGCTTCTTCTTCCCTTTTCATTTAACACTCCTTCCCTGCATGTAATCAGAGGACCCATCAAACCACTACAGGTATCCTGAAAGAAAAATAAACTGAATTAGAAGAGCCTTTGAATAATTTAATAACACTGATTATTTGCTTGTAAGAAAGTCATTGTAAAACTACTAAAAGACTATTGACCAAGGAATAAGTACTAAGAAATCCTGAAGAATAGGGTGATCTTTGTGAAAATTTAGGACTATTTCTAAAAATTTGCTAACAGTGAGCACTTTTTTTTTTTTTTTTTTGCGGTACGCGGGCCTCTCGCTGTTGTGGCCTCTCCCGTTGCGGAGCACAGGCTCCGGACGCGCAGGCTCAGCGGCCATGGCTCACGGGCACAGCTGCTCCGCGGCATGTGGGATCTTCCCGGGCCGGGGCACGAACTCGTGTCCTCTGCATCGGCAGGCAGACTCTCAACCACTGCGCCACCAGGGAAGCCCAAGAGTGAGCTTTTTGAGGGCTGAGGCTGTGTCCTTCACTCATAGCTGAGTCTCCGGAGCAGAGCCCAATGTCTACTACATAGAAGGTGTTAAATAAATATTTGTTGAATAAACAAATGCTTATTTTTATTTTCCTGTGTGCTTTTCAAGTGAGACTGTATTTTTTTATAGAAGTGTAGTTCATTTACAATGTTGTGTTAGTTTCAGGTGTACAGCACAGTGATTCAGTTATGCATATATACATATATATATAAATATATAATATTCTTTTTCAGATTTTTTCCATTATAGGTTATTACAAGATGTTGACTATAGTTCTCTGTGCTATACATTAGGTGCTTGTTTATCTATTTTATATGTAGTGTGTATCTGTTAATCCCAAACTCCTAATTTATCCCCCACCCCCGCTTTCCCCTTCGGTAACCATAAGTTTGTTTGCTATGTCTGTGAGTCTATTTCCGTTTTGTAAATATGTTCATTTGTATCATTTTTTTTAGATTCCACATACAAGTGATACCGTATGATATTTGTCTTTGTCTGTCTGGCTTACTTCACTTAGTATGATCATCTCTAGTTCCACCCATGTTGCTGCAAATGATGTTATTTCATTCCTTTTAATTACTGAGTAATATTCCATTGTGTGTGTGTGTGTGTGTGTGTGTGTGTGTGTGTGTGTATACATATATATATATATATATATATATATACACCACATCTTCTTTATCCATTCATCTGTTGATAGACATTTAGGTTGCTTCCATGCCTTGGCTATTGTAAATAGTGCTACTATGAACATTGGGGTGCATGTATCTTTTTGAATTAGAGTTTTCATCTTTTCTGGATATATACCCAATAGTGGGATTGCTGGGTCATATGGTAACTGTATTTTTAGTTTTTTAAGGAACCTCCATACTGTTCTCCATAGTGGCTGCACCAATTCACATTCCCACCAACAGTGAAGGAGGGTTCCCTTTTCTCCACACCCTCTCCAGCATTTATTATTTGTAGACTTTTTGATGATGGCCATTTTGACTGGTGTGAGGTGAAACCCAAGTGAGACTGTATTTATAGGTATATACAGATGCTTATATTCCACATCGTATGGGTAAAAGTTAGCTGGATGATTTAGGAATTGATATGAGCCCATGGATGACTTCCATGTCAACTTACTCAGCCCTGAGATTTCTTTTGATGGAAAACTCCCACATTTTCAACTGCATATTAGCTATTCTACCTGGATGTACCTCTTGTAATAATTCAATCTGCTAAGCATTTCTAAAGTGAATTTTAGTATTTCCCTCAAACCATTTCCTTCTCCTGAATTCTCTATTTCTGCTAATAGCACTATGATATTCCTTGTCATTTAGTTCAGGAAACTTGGTTTCAGTGTTTACTTCCTCCATCTTCCTCACTCCATCCCATCTCATTTGCTATCAAATCTTACATTTCTTTTCCCTTCACAATGCCTCTCCATTCTGTAACTCCCTTTCCATTCTATCTGCCATCCTTCTAGTGTAGGATATTAATACCTCACCCTGGACTAGAAATTGGCTCCTCTCTGGTCTCTGCTCTCCACACCTCCAGCGCATCCTGTTGACAACCATCAGATTAATGTCATCACTCCCATATCTAGAGGTCTTCAGTGACTTTCCAGTGATGGTCCTACTGAATAAAAGACTAATCCTCGACAGGACCTGAAGCCCCTCATGTGCTCTCCCAGTGGACTTTTCTAGCTTATGCTCCCTTACTGCTTTCCTTTTCTACCCTAGATGATAGCCGCATGGGACTCTCAACATTTCCCAAACACACCTTCTACTTCCCTATTTTCAGCTTGACTCATGATGTTTTCTCTTCCTAGACTCTCTTCCCAATGGCTCCTCTATAGCCCTGCACTCCTATAACTCACCAGATTCAGAGTTGTAGTATCATTATGGGTGTGCACACGTATTATTTTCCCCGAAGATGATAAGTTCCTTCAAGACAAGAATATTTGCAGCCCTCATAGTACTTGGTGGGGTCATTTGCGCATCACAAGGGCTCAATAAATATTTGTTGGGATGCACAAAGGAATCAACACATAAATGTGGGTTTCCCATAATTCTAATATGTAAGTTTCTTTTTCAAGGGTCTGGTATGTTTCTCCTGAACTCTTGTGCTCTCCAATACAACTCAAGGACATTAATGCAGCCATCTAATATTTAAAATGAAGGCTAAGATAATCCCTCACTTTTTAGAATAATGGGCAATGTTCACATTTTATATCAGATATGACCTTAATTCGGACTTCGATTTATGAAGTATAATTCTAGACTAGTTGTTTTATATACACATACCTGATTCAAGTTCAATATTGAATCTTTGCCTTTAATTTCTAAGTAAAGTTAGCCTATTTATCATTCAAATATTTTGTAGTTTCAGTTACCAAGTTTACTTGGAGTGTGTTTTCTTTCCTGAGCCCTTTTTCACACATCAAAAACCATGGTATAAATTAAATTAAAAAATATATTTATTTATGATTATCTATTTTACATATCCACTCTTGCTTCAAACTACCTTGTAAGTTCTAAATTTGGTAATTGAAACATTGAGATTTTATTTTTTTCCCCGTATACTTTAGATCAAGTGTCGGCAAACTTTGTTTTTGTAAAGCACCAGATAGCAAGTATTTTTTACTGTGTGACCCATACCATTTCCATCACAACTACTCAACTTCATCATCAATAATGCAAACAAACAGGCATGGCCATAGTTTGAGACCCCTGCTCTAAACCAATACATCTCTTCACATATACCCACCATAGTTGTGATAACTTGAAGAGTCAGCTTAAAGCCACATCACTTTGAGCAATTTGGTGGCTCTCTCCACCTTACCTTCACAAAGTTTACTGTTGAATAGTAAACCCATGGAATACAATTTGGGTCAGACGGCCCTGGACCGGACCTTTTAGGGACATTCCATCTGTAAGTTTTTGTTTCTCCTGAAACAAATGAGAAGAAATAGAAAAAATTTTTGTTCATGTTACCTCTGTTCCAGACAATTTATATGAAGAAATACAAAGAGATTCTTCGTATATTTTGGTTAAAGTTTATTGCTGAGTAGAATTGCCCATTCATTAGAAATGTTCCCATTAAATTCACATCTTGATTTTATGCAGGTTCAAAATGATAGATTTTCATTTCAGACTATAGCCTTCCATCTTAGTTTGCCTTTTCTATTATCAACTGATGTTTATTCAGGAAATGAAGACTTATTTTACACCTCAATGTTTCTTTCCTCAAATTTTGTACCTTTTTCCTAAGAGTTATGCTTGAGCATGCTTGAGTTACTATGGGCCTCAGCCTTGGCTTCTTGTGGAATCAGCAGGGAGCTTTGTAAACTCTCACTGCTCAGGCCTTATCCCAAACCAATGAAATTAGAGTATCTGGGATCTGGTACTAGGGTACCAGTATATTCCTTAAGCTTCTCAGGTGATTCTAATGTGCAGGCAGGTGAGATCTAGTTGGAACCAGAGAGAACCAGAGAGGCCTAGTTTCAAATCCCAACCCTAATGACTTGTTTTCACTCAACCTTGACAAGCTACTTAATCTCACTGACTTTTAGTTTCCTTATTTGTAAAGTGGATTAGTTATGCCAGTTTTCAAATTGTTGTGAGGATTAAATGAAATAAAATACCTAGAATAGTGCCTCACATTGAAGGAAGTCAATAATTGCTAATTTGTATGTATACTAATAACAAATACATGCACTCCCTCTTGTGAGGCCCCATATCTGTGCATCCCCTGGGGCTGACCCAGAGCCTTGCAAAGGAGTCATAAACATATTCATGAATTATCAAGATAATCACATTGTAAAAGGCTCATTTAAATTGTTATCTCCTTTTGAACTGTGTCCCTTCCCCACCCTATCAGGACAAGCCACCTACAGCTGAATGTGAGCCACAAAGCAAAACAAAAGTAATGCTTACATGAAACTTTGCTCCAGGTTTGCTCATGCACCAGTTGGTTAGCGATATAATTTTAGGTCTAGTTTCCATGATTTTCATTATAGCCCCTATGTCTTGGTAATCACAAGATAAACAACTGATATTCAGCTTTCTAAATGCAAGTGACTACAGGGATGGTGTTAAAGTTGAAACAATCCATCGTCTACCCCAGCTGGGAGCCCACTTCTCAACAAAAAGAGGATGCTAAGTAAATGTTTGTTGAGTGATTTAATAAAAAGGAGAAGAAGAAGAAGAAGAGGAAGGAGGAGAAGAAGGAGGAGAGGAAGAGGAAGGAGGAGAAGAAGAAAGAGAAGAAGAAGGAGGAGGAGGAAAGGAGAAGGGGAAAGGGAGGAGGAGGAGAAAGTGGGGGAAGAGGAGGG
>NW_020838004.1:3390717-3653463 GCF_003676395.1 Aethalodelphis obliquidens | reverse complement strand
GGGAGGGGGAGGGGAGGGGGAGGGGGAGGGGGAGGAGAAAACTGATAGGGGCTTACTTTTCTTAAAATGCTAGTTTGCTCTCTTCATCGCATGCATGCCCCGATTAAACTTTCTTCTCCAAGTTGCCTGGACTTCCTGCACAAGGTTAGTTTATTGCTCCTACATCTAATCTCTGGGTTCTTCCAAATCTTTCTGCCTTATTAGAGACCCTTGTGGGGACTGAATCCCTCTGAGTTCCAGTAAAAAAATAGTAATAATTTCTCCTTTGCCATGCTCTAAACATTTTTCTCCCTACTCTCATAACCCTCACATCTAGGACTCTTGGAAGGCCAGTCAGCATAGAGAAGTTGTGTCCCTTGCCACTCCTCACCACCAGGGCACAACAGCCTGGGAGGGGTCACACCAACTTGCCCACAGCCCTACCAGAGCTCCCCACTCCCCATGGCTAATAGGCACCTTTCTTCCTCCCTCTAGAGTTGCTTTCAACCATCAAAAATAAATATATTTAATAGCTTTTTTGATCCATTTTAAACCATTTTCCTCTTCATCAAAGCAAGACACATCCATTAGAGAAAACCTAGAAGGTATAAAAAATGTGAGGAAGTAGAAAAGATGATCACTCTGCTGTTTAAAATACCACCACAAAGATAAAACCATTATTAACATTTTGGCTTATTTCCCTTCTGGTCTTTCTTCTATGCTTGTATTTTGCTTAACAAGTCTTTCCCATGTTATTAAAACTTTCTTAAATGTCATTTAATGATTGTACAATGGTCCATTCTAAGAATATTCCAAAATTGACTATCTCTCTGTAGATAGACATTTAGATGTTCATGAGAAGTTTCTTGAAGCAGCTTCTGATACTGGGAGTAGGGAGTGGCAGAAGTTGGAATAGTAGCCAATAACGATTTTCCTTCCCACAACCCAACCTTGAATAGATACCTTACTAACTTTTTCTAGTGATGCATTAGATTGTTTTCTTTTCTTTATACCTATTTAAATTTTTAAAAATTTATATGACCTTTATTGCAATTATATAGCATTATTATAATGCTATTATGTATTCATCAGAGGTAAAATGGAATATAACTCCCCTGTAATTATACCTATGGTTGCTATCAATTTCATAACTGAAGGTCACAGGGGCTCTTGAAATTTATCACAAGCACACTTTAACTGTGTAAATATTATGGAAGCTCCTTAAATTGTGAGCTCTTCTCTCCCTTCAATGCATCTTTTAAAAGCCAGCTGGAGTTCTATCTCCTTTATAAAGCCTTCCCTAATTGTTCCTAATTAGACAATCAGTCTTCACGGGTTTTCCTTCTCTGAAATTTTATCAACACTCTCAGATATATTCTTGAAATTCTTCACCACCTAGAATTTCATCTTGCGTAATCTGCACTCTTGCTGAAATGATTCATCTTTTTTTCTATCAAACTCATTTTAAACATCTTGAGAGAAATGTGTGGTTAAGAGCTCAGGTCCTGAAGTCAAACAAACTGAGTTCCGCTATTACTAACGTCTGATGTGGTTAAGTTCTTTACTCCTCTTTGCTTCAGTCACCTGTTAAATGGGCATAACTACCATACTTCATCAATTACAGGATGCACATTTTTCACAATTTAGCACATCTGATGTCAGGATGCATCTTTCAATCAGTGGCATGTTAAAGTTTAATTGGCAGCATGTTTTTTCTTTTCTTTCTTTAGTAACAGGTAAAGTAATCATGGCCATTACAATTGATGGTATCAGGTTAAATGAAATATGTTAGTGTCTACCTCCCCGGGTTATTTTAAGGATAAATGAGTTTAAAAATTTTTGTTTTAAATGTAAAAGCTGGCACAATGTTAACACTGAATATGTGTTAGCTGTTATGTCTTAATACCCTTTAAGGTTCCTAATGGAGCTGTAGGAACTCCATAAGCACTTGGTCATTGGGTGAATGGTGATTTCATATTGGGGTAATGGTTGGAACACATTAACATTACAATGAGCTCTCCAAAACCCTTCAGAGTTCAGAAAAGATCAGAGAAGAGTTGAGTCTGCAGTATTCATCGGGATGGAGCAGATCTGTGGGGTAAGTTACCTGGCTTTGTGACAGGCACTGGGAGTCCTTTCCCACTCTCCATGTCCTCCACTCCGTGGGCTGAGATGGAGTAGGGCCGACTGGCCTTGTTCATAAATATGATCAGGATGGAGTCGCCCACCTTAGCATGAATCATTGGGCCTGAAGGCAAAACACAGACCTGTGTGCATTGTCGTTGCTCTTTTCAACATTGGTGTAATTTACATGTAGGTAGTATTTGACAAAATAAACGAAGGTTAGCACCGTTATTAGTGTATTTCCTCTAGAGGGAGATATTGATAGCATTAAATATCACGTCATGTTTGGCGATTGCACCAGCCTGGGTTCAAATCCTGCCTCCTTTACTTACTTATTGGAGAGGCCTTGAGTAAGTTAAGTGACCTGAGTCAACTTCCTTATCTGTAACATGAGTTTAATAACACCTTTCTCAGAGGGTTACAGTAAGGATTGAAGCACAGTAAATACTCAATAAATGCTTAAACTTTTATATTGCTGAGACATACTCTCCAGGAAAAGCTATAGCCACAGGACACTTGTTTCAGAAACAAGTGCCCGTTTTGTTATCATTAAGGGATTGGAAAACAAATGACTATGAAAATATAATGTCAATTTAAAAATTTTAAATTAAAATATATGTATATTTTATATATATAATTCCATGCATACTAATGATGTAGGATATGGTGACTTTCAGTTGTAATCCCTCTGTGTGTAACCTTTGGTAAGCCTAAAACTACTCATTATCTGGTTAATGGATATAATAGTGAGGATACAATGAAATGATGTGTATAAAAGGGATTGCTAAGATAACAAAATTAAAACATATGTATTGATGTATGACCAATACAGTGATTTCACTAATGCATGTCCAAATGTCCAATGCTGTTTCTCAGTATTTGGATACCTGCATGAGACATGTGCTTTTCAGCACCTCATGTGTACACATTTCTGTTACAAGCAACCAGCCTGAGTGCCAGTGGAAATAGGCCCACACATCTCTGAAGAGGCCTGCACCCACGTTACTGTGGGATGACCCTCACCTATGACAGGTGCCTCTTGGTGCCCAGAATGTGCCACAAACCTAGTTTGCTCAGCCACACTGACAAAGTATCATACACAAAGGGGTCTGCACAAGGCATTGCCTGAGAGAGGTGGAAACAGACTTCCATCTTGGAAGCACATCAGACCCAATCTCAGTGGTTCTCAATATGTATTTGCATTCTACATTCATAGGGAGATATACCACGGTTGAGAGTCAGACCACACCCATCCATTCTTCACTGGTTCAAACCATGGTTTTAATTGCTCTTCTGAGAAATGTAGTTGGCTGTCCGTATGAGTGGATGCAGAGTCCATGAATACGGAGGGCCGACAGCACTAAGCCATTTAATATAAGAGACTTGAGCATCTGGGTACCCATGGAGGTCCTGGAACAAATCCCCTGTGGATACCAAGGGATAACCTTACTGATGAAAGGCCTAAATAAATCTAAAATTTGTTGGACTATTATTGTCTTCAGAAGAAATATTTAGTATGAATCAGAAAGTGTCTGAAAAGCACTCTTTTAATGATAAATCTAGAAAAGAAAAATCTAGGCATGTTTTTAAGCAGTAGTTTGGGGTAGAGTTACAGATGGGGCATGTGCATACATATGTTAAGATCACTATTTATGTATACACGACCACGTAAATTGCACATGCCTTGCTGGATTGGTGAGAGGGAGCAGATGCTTTCTGATTTACCGCCTGGTGGGTCACAGGGAACAGTAATGACCAGAGGCGGGCCTGTCCTGTGCCCTTTGCAGCTTCAGGAATGCAGACCTCTCCCTGAGCTGCAGAAAATGAATAGATGGGCCTCCCGCTCCACTGGCTGAAGTGCTGCTGGGCTTGCCTCTGATGAAGTCGCTGGTTTGTGTCATTTTACTGAGCAAACCAAACCGGGGCTCTTGGGGGGTGGGGGTGCAGCCCAGCCGCCTCCGCAAGATCAGCACCCTTTCTTCAGAGATCTGGCCACACACAGGGCTCAAAAGAAGGAATGTTCCCGTGGGAGATTACTCATTTGGTATGACAAACAAGCTTGGGAGCTGATGTTAATAGATGGTGAAGATGGACGGGCTGTCTCATAATTTATGAATCTAGTAACCTCGTGGTGCCTTATTTTAATAATAAAACACATTACAGCCTTACTATTTATATAAGTTGCCTTGTACTTTTAAAAATGGAGACGGATTTCTAAAAGTCCTCTAGATTAGCCCTCTGCTTTAAGATGGCATCTTCGTAATGGAGTCAGGTTTGGTGATGCTCAGGTGAAGAAAAGTGGGGAAGGTTAGCAGGAAGAGCTTATCTGATCTCCAGGTCAGGTAGCCCACACAGGCAGAGTCGGTTCTGAGAAGGCCAGGAGTTAGGGCCCCTGGAACTGAATCTAGGCCGTTCACCCAAGCACCTCTCTTAAGTAAGGGGTTCCTCTTTTGTCAGAATGATTTTCATGGTGTGTTGGTAAGGCGCTGTGCATGGATGATTGAGAACTTTGGTGAAGTTATGCAAACACTCTGCCTGCTGTTCTGAGGCATCAGCTTGTTTCAGATGAAAATTTCCTGGCTCAGCAGAGGGGTGGCAAAGGAACTTCAGGGCAACAGGTACTGGTTAGACTGCCCTGATGATATGAATTCCTGTTTGCGCATCATCTGGTAGTCTTCTTACGGCTACTGTTTGTATGAGCCAAGCATGCAGCACACTCCCTGATAACGGGAGAGCAGGAAGTTGTCCTACTTGGATGAATGCAGTCAGGCTGCTCTGTTCCTTCCATCCCTTCTTGGGCAGAAGTCTAACCAGACGTGTGTGTGTGTGTGTGTGTGTGTGTGTGTGTGTGTGCGTGTGTGTGTGTGTGCTGGCAGTGCACGGCTGCGATCTGTGCCATACCCAGGAGTGCCAAGTGTTCCTCTTGTGGCGGTTGGGCTTTGATCTCCACAAATTCTCCATTGGTGTATTCCCTGTAAACCACTTTCTTGTACTGAGAGCCAATCCAGTTTTCAGTGTGGTTCATACATATATCTCCATGTCTGCAAATCAGAAGCAACAGGAATTAAAGTTGTTAGAGGGTAAGAAAATCCTTGAGTGCTTCTGTATGATTCGGGGGTGCACTGGAGCAGTACTTCCCAAATTTGGCAGCAATCAGGATCTCTGTGGGGAGCTGGTTTTTTGCACCAGGCTCTCGGGGAGTGGGACCAGGATTCTGCATTTGAAAGCATCTCTGGGTGCTCAGATGTAGGCAGTCCGGCACTGGACTATGGTCCACTCTTGGGAACCATTGCTCTAAAGCCCTACTGGCACTCAATCCCTGACCAGCTTTAGTTAGAGACTCATAAGAGCCCTTTGAGGTTGCACTTCTCTTCTTGGAACTAACTAACCTCACCCACATGCTCACCCATGCACATACACACACATTCTACCACCCTGCATTCCTCCAGATTTTATATGTCTCATTCTGTACCTTGTTATGCTTTTCCATTTTAAAGAGCTCAAGAAAGTCTGTGGGTTGTGTATTGTGCATAGACATACAAATAGATACATATATTTTGGCCATGTTGCACGGCTTGCAGGATCTTAGTTCCCTGATCAGGGATTGAACCTGGACCCCAACTGTGAGAGTGCAGAGTCCTAATCACTGGACCATCAGGGAATTCCCTAAATACAGATACAGTTGATTCTTGTTATTCACAGTAGTTACATTCTAGAGAGTCACCCCAAACACTGAATGAACAAATACTGAACCATTTTTCCTAGGGGAAACACCGGGTTAGGTTCCTTCGAACCTCGGGTCACAATATTTTCATCAACAGATCAATATATAACCTTGTTTGATGTGTGTTTCTGTTTAAAGACATCTTATGCAATAGATATTGCTGATCCATAAATACTGAACTCATGGCCAATAGTACTATGACTCATGCCTGAATGAAGCTTATCTAGCACCTGTATTTACTCTGTAAGGGCACATTACAGCCTTCCCGTGCTAAGGGACCCTAGACAGCACTTCAGCCCCAAGCTGGGGGAGCCATTTTAAACAGCTAAATCACCAACAGAAAGCACAAAGAAGAAAACAAAGTGGCACTAAACAGATGACCAAGAGGACACTCGTTTCTGTAGGAGAGCTGAAACAAGAAGGCAGAAGGATGCACTGTTGGTTTGACCTCTGCTGGGAATGTGAACATCAAGGGACATACATTTTTTACTGCTTTATTCATATCTGCAAGTGATCACAAAAGCACCAAGCTAGATCATCACAGAAGATAGAAACAAATCTATGGACTTTATCTCCAAATACAGTGTGTCTCATATCCTTCCATTTCCCTACTATTAAACTGCCGACACTCTAAGCCACCTACCTAATCTAATCACTTACCTGTATTAACGGGAATCGTTCCTAACCATGTTCTCTGCCTCCAGTGCTCCTTTCCTCTCTCTATTCTCTACTCCAGGGGTCCCCAACCCCTGGGCCACAGACCGGTACGGTACTGGTCCGCGACCTGTTAGGAACCGGGCCACAGAGCAGGAGGTGAGTGGCAGGCGAGCAAGCGAAGCTTCATCTGCCGCTCCCCATCGCTTGCGTTACTGCCTGAACTATCCACCCGCCTTCCCCCTTCCGTGGAAAAATTATCTTCCACGAAACCGGTCCTTGGTGCCGAAAAGGTTGGGGACCGCTGCTCCACATTGCAGGCAGAGTGATCCTAAGCCACAAATTTGAACATGTTGGTCGGTCCTTGTGGAAAAGCTTTTTAAGGCTTCCCACTGGCAGACTCCTCAATTTAGCTCTCATACCCTTTCCCTATCTGCCTCTGCCAACCTCCCAAACCTGGTTTCCTATCATTGCCCCCCACATGCCCTATGCTCATGCCATTCTAAACATTCACTCTCTTGAGCTCCACGTGCCCTCCACTCCTCCAGGCACCCACTTGCTGCCTTCCTGTGCTGAGAGCACACTTCCACCTCTTCAACTGACCCTCTCTTCGTGTCCCAGCTCAAAGACTACTTCTTCCCAGAAGCTTTCCCTGATCACCTACCCTCTCCCCGCCTTTCCCCCAAGATGGGGCTTCCCTCCCCACAGTGACTGCATGACTCAGTGTGCTTGTTCTAGTGTCTGCCCCATGGACCATGAATTCTGTATGAAAAGGACCTTGTGTGCCCTTCTCAGCACTTTGCACAATGCCTAGCACACAGTAGGTAGTTAACAAATGCATGTATATCTTCTACCCACCACTGTGTGCTTTCCAAGAGAAGAGAATTTTTCTCCTACTTTTATTTTTCCAGGAGTCCTAGTAACATGTGGTGGCGACAAGCACAGACTCTCGAGCCACCTCTGCTGTTTTCCAGCTTCCCTTCTCTGCAAAATGACGTGATGATAATTCATCTACCTCCCAGGACTACTGGTGTGAGGATCATATAAGTTAAGACCCGTAAAGCTGTGTCTGTGTCAGACACCTATTAAGAAACACATAAGCGCTTGCTCTATCATCTCACTAGGATGTCACATGATTATGCTGGGCCAGAGCTGATGGAATAGGTCAAGTGTGTGGCGAGGGTCATATCAGATAGGGTTTGTAAAAGGCCTAGTAAAATGCCTCGCTCATGGGGGGTGCTCAATAGATGGCGAGTCTTTTTTATATATATATATATATATATATATATATATATAGCTCTTTATTGGACTATAATTGCTTTACAATGTTGGGTTAGTTTCTGTTGTACAACAAAGTGAATCAGCTATACGTATACATATATCCCCATATCCCCTCCCTCTTGCATCTCCCTCCCACCCTCCCTGTCCCACCCCTCTAGGTGGTCACAAAGCACCGAGCTGATCTCCCTGTGCTATGCGGCTGCTTCCCACCAGCTATCTATTTTATGTTTGGTAGTCTATATATGTCCATGCTACTCTCTCACTTCGTCCCAACTTCCCCTTCCCCCCCGTGTCCTTAAGTCCATTTTCTACGTCCACGTCTTTATTCCTGCCCTGTCCCTGGGTTCATCAGTACTGTTATTGCAGATTCCATATATGTGCATTAGCACACGGTATTTGTTTTTCTCTTTCTGACTTATTTCACTCTGTATGACAGACCCTAGGTAGATGGCGAGTCTTGTCTGGAATCCCAGGTTAGTTAAATTACATGCATATCAGTCCACAAGCTCAGGAGTGCTAGGTATAACTTTATTTCTCTATAGCAACCTACTCTCTATTTTCAAACTCCTTCTCATTGCACAGACCCTGGCATTGTGCCAATGGTCCCATTTGTTGCCTTTCTGGGAAAGACTTCCAGGTTCCAAGTTGAGGCAGAGGGTCTGTGCTGACCAGGACAATAAATGTCTCAGGGAAAACACATACTGAGGGGTAGTCTGAAAACTAGAGGTGTCCTATGATATGGCCTTGGGTCAAACGGCAGAGGCATAGCAACTGGGGTGCAGAGGGGCATTCGTTCCTGGGCTCTGATCTACAGGGGTGCCACAGATTGCCACTGGGATGACTTGGCATTTCATTTCTGTACTGCACTTTTATCTACAGATCTGTTGTGTTTTTAATAGGTGAAAATGCTCTCATCTCACTTTGTTTTTATTGATTTATGGGCACAATCCACAGTGGCAGGGGCAGGGTGCAGACACCCTCAGCACCCTCTGTCTATCTCTCAATGCAGCTTGGGAGACAATCTCAGAAGACCAAAGCTAGCTCTTCCTGCCAGCCCGGAGGGAAGGGGCTGAGAACAGAAATTACACTGAGTTTCAAGAAAATAAATTTCTTACACACTCATGGGCTAAGACTGTACACGTGACAAAATTATTATACGATGATTTCTTCAGTGATGGCAGCCTGTTAATGAAATAATCATTTTATAAAAAGCAAAATTAATATTCATTTCATTTTCTACTGCAGTATCAGTCTTTAACTTGTATTGGCGGCACTGGTTTAGCAGGAGGGGTGTCTGGTTCAGCAAACTGGGTTGGTGAATCATTGAATGAATTTTAAACCGTCCTGTCCTTGAGGCAAATCTTTTAAAAATGGAGAGTCATTGTGTTTCTTCATTTGTCCATAAGGTGGCACCATTACATTCTTTGCATTAGCCTGAACCCTCAAAACAGGCCACGTAAGAAGAGAAACAAAACAGCCCCGTGCTGTGGTTCTTAATCTAGAATCTGCTATTCGAATTATTTGGGGAGCTTTTAAAAATACCAATGCCGGGCTTCCCTGGTGGCGCAGTGGTTAAGAGTCCGCCTACCGATGCAGGGAACACGGGTTCGTGCCCCGGTCTGGGAAGATCCCACATGCCGCGGAGCGGCTGGGCCCGTGAGCCATGGCCGCTGAGCCTGCGCGTCCGGAGCCTGTGCTCCGCAATGGGAGAGGCCACAACAGTGAGAGGCCTGCGTACCGGAAAAAAAAAAAAAAAACAAAACCAATGCCTGGGTGTTACCCCAGCATCTCATTGCCTCCGCTCATTCATTGGTGCTTAGCATTGGCCGACAGTCCTGCCCAGGAGGGTCAATCTGGCGGACTTTCTGGGTACCAGGTCATCCAAAGAGAACTGCTTTTCCTGTCCCAACTCGGGGATCTCTGCCAATGCCTCCTACGTGCTCCTTGGTTGTCCCCCACGGTCAGCGCTCGGCCAACGGCCCCCGCGGTCCTCAATCTACAGCTGCCCATCCTCTCACCCCAGATCTACGCACCATCTCTGCCTCCCTCTGCATCCTTTTGTCCTCCCAGGATTACTGTGAGATGGGCCTCTTTGCCCAAACCCTTTCAGTCCAGACGCTCACTCAAAGCCACATTCGCTGGTTCGACAGCCACCCTTGAAACTAGCCAGCGGATGTGGACGGAGCCCGCCGCGGGAGCGCCCTTAAAATGACTTCAGACCCTTTCCCGGGACGCAGAGGGCAGTTTCCCTAAGCGTTCGTGCCCCGGAATAAAATCTCTTGTCTGCCAGAACTGGGCAGACAAAACCAGGGCATTTTTAGTTTCCACATTTGACAAACGTCCACGGAGCATGTGAGACCCCACCCGAGAGACTCCGCGGCGGCTTCGCCTGTGGTACCTTTCCCATCCTCCGTCCGAGTGCTGCTTTTCGAACTCCCAGTTTTTGTTAGGGGCATAATCCCATTCTACCTCTTCAGCGGCGATGTAAAAGGTTCTTATCATCCCGTACGGCTGTTCAGAAGGGTCCTTGTTGCCGCAGCTGCTGACCTCATATATTTGATTCATGCCTCTCTGGAAGTGGTACAGGGTGGAGCAAAACACCCTGAAGATGCCTGGAAGAGAAATAGCTTGGCGTTGTGTGCGATGCTCGAGGTTTGATTTTGGTTTGTTAGCAAACCTATGTAATTTATTTCAAAATAACCGATAAGGTGGATTTTTAAAATATCATCTTTATATAGTATTTAAAAATCAGACACCAAGGGGAATAAATTACTCTGAATATATTTACTTATGGGGAAAAAATACCATCTGAAATTCATTTGTCATGGACAAATAAAACTTGCAAAGTTGTTGCCAACAGGTGATTTCTCTGGGTCTTCCCTATTGTACACACCTATTAGAAGATGGTCACTCCTAGAAAATCACTGATAGGTGATGATTATCTTCGCCCCACCCAGTTTAAAAGGAACTCATTATCCGTAAGATGAATATTCTAGACAAAATTCAAATTAGGTCACGTTTCTGAAGTCATGACTTTTGCCCTAAAGGTGTTCATAAGCTGTAAAGTACAATACACAAATAAGGTATTATTATTAAAGCCAAATGTATTTCTTCATTAAGCCCTTGAGCAGAGGATGGTCTTGTTTCCAATGGTAAGTCTACATGATGCCAGATGAAAAGAAAAACCAACAATCATGTCTGACTGAGAACAATATAATTTTTAAGCTGAATTTTCCAGATGCCTTGGCATCAGGTACACATATCTTAACTGAATTCACCATAAAATCACATAAAACCAAATTATTGGGAAGTATCAACTTTCAGTGAAATTATTGGATCAATAAATCTTCCCTTCCTCTAGTAGACTGTTCTCAGAGGTGAGTGAGAGTGCGGGTCTCGTTAACTACCTACAAAGCACAGAGATAGCTTCTATCATGCTACACATGTCTAAATACTGACAAGTTACCCCTTCAGGATGAGCCCAAACCACTGGTTCATGGGGTACCCTAGCACCCCGTGGTGACCATCATGAGGAAGGGTCTCTATAAAACCAGAGAGAAGATACCTCGGAAGACAGACATGGCGAGAGCTTCCTCTGCCTATGTGGGTCTCCAGGCAGCTCATGATCGATGTGTTCATCATTCCTTCAACAGATGAGGAATTATCTTCTCTAAGAACAAAGAGGAGCTTAAGGCCTTGATTGTGGTGATGTTTTCACAGATGCATACTTCTCTCCAAACTCATCAATTTACATATATTAAATATACAGCTTTTTGTGTATCAGTCATACATTAATAAAGTGGTTTAAAAAAAAAAGATTCAAAGAGAAAACGTTTGACTTGCAACTGACAGGCTCCTCTACCCATGTTTTGGGCACTCCTTTTGGCTTAGAGATATGGGACAGGAATTGGTGAAATAACTAAGCTTTTCAGCAATAACCGATTTATACTCACCACCAAATATAAACTGGAAAACATCGTCATGTAGCTCTTTAGAAGCCTGTAGGGCACATGAGTAAGTAGCCAAAACCCTAAAATTATTCCAGCCATCTCTAGTTTTGAATGCCTCTTTCTACGGGTTAAACCTATTTGGCTGTTTTCCTCCTCTTCCCTCTTTGGTCTTGAAGAGTGCATTAAAAAAAAGATCATTGTTCCCAAGGCATCCCTTGGCATGATTCATAATTGATCAATTGTATTAATATAGAAATGTTGAATACTAGAAGTTTACAAGACAAGGATTATGCAGCTCCTACTCTGAGACAGTTCTTAGGCAAAAGTTTTGAAGCTCAAACCTCAAGTTCTTAACCAGTGACACGGAGAGGCATCTAAACTGCAGTTCTAGTGTGGAGTAAAGGAGCAAATACCCATTCATAAAGGAGACGGAGCTGGCAAGTACTCATCTTGGGTAGAATATTGGTTTCTTCTTAAGACTAATGAAAAAGTTGGGTTGGAGAAACATGTTGAACACCCATAGCACTTGCTATTCTTACTTTTCATGAGACAGCATATGCTGCTATATATTGTTCTATATCTTTTATTAAAATGCCCCCGTTATATAATTAGCTTGGGAATCACTAAGAGAAGGGACAGGTACTGGTATTTCAATGGGCTCTCCATGAACTTAAGACCCAATGCAGCTTGCTTTCTGGGTGCCCAAGAGAATGAAAATAGGGAAGTCCCCATCTGGGACTCATCAAGAGACCACCATCAGTCACTAAAGAAGGCAGACAAGTTCATGTCCATAACCTGGAAGCAACCACCGGGCTGCTCATGCCTGGTTGATGCTTCAGAGCAGTAACTAAATTGATGTTTGTGCTTAAAGAGAACAACAACAAAAATTCCTCTTTCTTGGCCTGAATTGCTCACGGATATAAATCCAGAGCATTCTTCTAGGATTTGTGAGGCGAGGTCATTTGGAGTACTCCCACTTCTGCTTTGTGGATGTTATTTTAGACACCTTTCCTTTGTCCTTTACACTATATATTTGAAATAAAATAGTCAGGATTCTCTGATTCTAATCAGGACTATATCTCTTTCTGTACACCCAGAAGTGCCCTAATTCAAACAATTTCTTCTGGGGGAGGGGGAAGGGTAAGCTGGGACAAAGTGAGAGAGTGGCATGGACATATATACACTACCAAATGTAAAATAGCTAGCTAGTGGGAAGCAGCTGCATAGCACAGGGAGATCAGCTCAGTGCTTTGTGACCACCTAAAGGAGTGGGATAGGGAGGGTGGGAGGGAGACACAAGAGAGAGGGGATATGGGGATATATGTATATGTAATAGCTGATTCACTTTGTTATAAAGCAGAAACTAACACACCATTGTGAAGAAATTATACTCCAATAAAGATGTTAAAAAAAAAGAGTATATGCCTGAAGATAGGAATTTGATCACCTGAGCTGGCCCTCAGTTTACCTGCATGGTCCGGCTGCATGAATGCTGTTGTGGAGACATGGGGAAACAGGGCCAGGGAGTCGCGGTGAGTCCCTCGTAGGTGGATGGTGTTCCCTTGAAAATAAACTCCATGCATGTCAGTGTTGGTGCCCATTCCAATCATATGCCAGGAAACTCTATCCTTTTTGCACATGGTTAGGCCTGGCTGCTTGCCATACATATAGCCGTTAATAGCTAAATGGAAGGAAAAAGATAGCAGAGCCCACTATAATTTTGTAGATGTACCGAAAACACGTCATCTTAGTGAAAGATTATCAGTGTGTGTAGGGGCAGTGGTGTTCAAGTTCAAACTATTTACAGAAGATCCTTATTATCAGAGAATAAATAGTCCTGGGGAAAAGTCACGTGGTGAATCAAACTTAAATGGAGACTGAAATTAACAATGAATAATGAAACTACGCTAAAACTGTGAATCTGTTCTATTTAATAATGTATACACAGGGCTTTAATTCTAAGAATCAATAAGAAATAAACCAGGTTGTTTTCTGGAGTAATTTTTTCTGACAAAATTGTTTGATAGTATAATATGATATCCTTCATTTCACATTTTAGGTTTGCAGATTATAAAGAGTATCATCCTTGCAAAAATATTTACAGACTTCGTTAATTTTCTCGAAGTCTTTTTTAAAGGTCTTGATATGAAAATCATTTTCTTTTGAGGTTCTTATCCTGTCATCTCCCTTGTTAAGTGTCTTTTCCTCAGTTATTTATTTAATTTTGTCAGATCCTCATTTGCAAATGGCTTTGCATTTGATTCTAGAAGTTATCACACATCTCTTCACTGATTTCATGGATCTTGCATCATTTGAAAAAATTGCAGTTGATTGACATTATACTTGCATGTCTAGTCAGTGGAGAGGGATTTTGGGGTGGGGGGAAGGGACACTAAGTTATAAGAGGTTGGCCCTTGAGTAAATAATTTGGCCTTATGATAACTTTGATTTCCGTTCCCCAATAAAATAACTGACAGAACTTTGAATAATGATCACTTAGATATGAAAACATTTTGTATCTCCAGAAATGCAAATTGTTTTTCTCTTTTACATCAACCTCAATCCATCAATAGTGGTTACCTGGAGCAGTGCCTTGAGAAGAATTGAGAAACCACATTCCCACTCTGGCGGATGAATGCCGTGATTGAATAGCACTGAAGGGTGACTGCACCTAATTATGTCTCATGCTTGGTGGCCCTTAGAGAGATATTCCCACTCCCACTCCTTCTAATGCCCATTCATCATGTACATGAATGATCTGTTACAATCTCATTGTCAAATAAAATTACTTTTTGTTTCTTTATCTGCAGAATGAGGGGTGCTTGGTAATTTTACTCAAATATCTGGAATTATTAGTAGAAATTCCAAGAAGCCCTGGGGCTGCTGAGAAGAATATCACATTTTCTGAAAAAAATCTTTGATAATGCTCTTGCAAATAAACTAAGTCTTGTCTGTTGAATGTTAAAGAGATATCGTTGTAGATTGTGATGCTAATAATTTAGTCCTTGGCTGGCTGGTAGAGAATCCTCTGTTGCCTTGGAGCTCTAGTTTAAAGCCTCTCTTTCCCGGGAATTCCCTTGTGGTCCACTGGTTAGGACTCGGTGCTCTCACTGCCAAGGGCCTGAGGGCCTGGGTCAGGGAACTAAGATCCCACAAGCCAAACAGCGTGCCCCCCAACACCCCCAAAAAGCCTCTCTTTCTGGAACATTCATTCAGACATTCAACAAACAGCGTTGAATATAGACTATATAATACGAGCAATGCAAAGAATTGTATGCTATATAAGGCATTTTCTCTTTGGTATTGTTGCCAACTTTCTTTCTCCCACTCATGCAAGCAAGACTGGAGACAAAATTTAATTTATAATTAATGTGAAATTTAAAGTAAAACACGTAATTTTCCTTGAATTTTGCTTGAAAAATGACATATTCTACATGTTCAAAATATACAAATGTATTTCAAATTGCCAAACCAGGATGGGACTGGATTTGACATGGTCCATTAGATTGTTTTTTGTTTTCTATATACAGGCCTCTCATGACAAATTTCTTTTGCAACCTAGCTTCTCCACTAAGGAATTGTTATGTTTCCTAATTTGTAGTTGAGTTTACCTTTTCTATTGGCTACTAGAGAGGTAGGAACTACATTTTGTATTCAGTTATAACAAAATTTTTCGTAGAAGATGATATTGAAGGTGCACTATTCCATGCTTTCCATTGGTCCAAGAGGGGACTCTGTTGGAACAGAACATCCAGGACCACAGGAGTCTGAGCTGGTGCTGTGCATCCCTTGGAACCTTGAACTGTTTTTGGACTTCCTTGGGAGAGAGGGAAAGTGCTGTTTCATTATTTTCCCATAATGTTTCCCATAATGTTTCCCATAATGTTTAATAAACATTTGTTTATTGTTTCCCAATAATCAGATGTTATGCTTGGTCCTGAGACAAGGCCTGTTATCTCGCCATGCTCACTTTAAGCACTGAAGAAAATTTTTATTGAAGTATATTTGATTTACAATATTATACTAGCTTTAGGTGTACAACATAGTGACTCAATATTTTTATACATTATACTACATTTAAAGTTATTACAAAATAATGGCGATATTTCCCTGTGTTGTACAATATATCCTTATAGCTTATTTATTTTATTCATAGTAGTTATTTTCTCTTAATCCCATAGCCCTATCTTGCCCCTTCACCCTTCCCTCTCCCCACTGGTAACCCCTAGTTTATTCTCTATGTCTGAGTCTGTTTCTTTTTTGTTATATACATTCATTTGTTTTACTTTTTAGATTCCACATATAAGTGAAACATACAGTATTTGTATTTCTCTGTCTGACTTATTTCAGTAAGCATAATACTCTCTAGGACCATCCACATAGTAGCAAATGGCAGAATTTCATTCCTTTTTATGGCTGAGTTTTATTTCCTCCTATATATATATATATATATATATATATATATACCATGTCTTTATCCATTTCATCTCTTCATGGACACTTAGGTTGCTTCCATACCTTGGCAATTGTAAATAATGTTGCTATGAACATTGGAGTGCATGTATCTTTTCTTTTCTTTCTTTTTTTAAATTTTTTGACTACGCCATGTGGCGTGCAGGATCTTAGTTACCCTTCCAGGGATCGAAGCTGGGCCCCCGCATTGGAAGTGCGGAGTCTTAACCACTGGACCACCAGGGAAGTCCTGAATGTATCTTTTCGAATTAGTGGTTCAGGGTTTTTTTGTTTGTTTGTTTGGATATATATATACCCAGGAGTGGAATAGCTGGGTCATATGGTAGTTCTATTTTTAGTTTTTTGAGACACTTCCATACTGTTTTCCACAGTGGCTGTACCAATTTACATTCCCACCAACTGTGTAGGAGGGTTCCCTTTTCTCCACATCCTCGCCAACATTTGCTATTTGTGTTCTTTTTGATAATAGCTGTTCTGACAGGTGTGAGGTGATATCTCATTGTGGTTTTGATTTGCATTTCTCAGATGACTAGCAACATTGAACATCTTTTCACGTGCCTGTTGGCCATCTGCATTTCCTCTTTGGAAAAGTGTCTACTCAGTTCTTCTGCCCATTTTTAATCAGGTTGTTTGCTTCTTTGATTTTCAGTTGTACAAGCTGTTTATATATGTTGGCTATTAATCCCTTATCGGGCATATCATTTGCAAATATTTTCTCCCATTCAGTAGGTTGTCTTTCCATTTTATTGATGGTTTCCTTTGCTGTGCAAAAGCTTTTACATGTAGTTGGATCCAATTTGTTTAGTTTAGCTTTTATTTCCTTTAATTTAGGAGGCAGATCCAAAAAACTATTGTTGGGATTTATGTCAAAGAGTGTTCTGCGAATGTTTTTCTCTAGGAGTTTCATTGTATCCAGTCTTACATTTAGATCTTTAATCTATCTTAATTTTATTTTCATATATGGTGTTATAGAATGTTCTAATTTCATTCCTTTACATGTAGCTTTCCAGTTTTCCCAGAATCACTTATTGAAGAGACTGTCTTCTCTCCGTTGTATATTCTTGCCCCCTTTGTCATAGAGTAATTGACCATAAGTGCGTGGGTGCATTTCTGGGCTCACTATTCTCTTCTGTGGATCTATGTGTCTGTTTATGTGCCAGTACCAAACTGTTTTGATTCCTATAGCTTTGTATATTGTCTGATGTCAGGGAGCATGAATCCTCCAGTTCTGTTCTTTCTTGAGATTTGGGGTCTTTTGTGTTCCCATATAAATTTTAAAATTATTTGTTCTATGCTCAACATCACTAATTATTAGAGAAATGCAAATAAAAACTACAATAAGATATCACCTCACACTGGTCAGAATGGCCATCATCAAAAAAATCTACCAATAATAAATGCTGGAGAGGGTGTGAAGAAAAGGGAACCCTCCTACACTGTTGGTGGAAATGTAAATTGGTACAGCCACTATAAGATACATGCACCCCAAAGTTCATTGCAGCACTATTTACAACAGCGAGGTCATGGAAACAACTTAAATGTCCATTGACAGGTGAATAGATAAAGAAGATGTGGTACATATATACAATAGACTATTACTCATCCATAAAACAGAAGGAAATAATGCCATTTGCAGTGACATGGATGGAACTAGATATTGTTATACTGAGTGAAGTATGTCAGACAAAGACAAATATATGATTTCGCTTATATGTGGAATCTAAAAAAATGGTACAAATGAACCTATTTACAAAACAGAAATAGAGTCACAGATGTAGAAAACAAACTTATGGTTACCAAGGTGGAAAGGGAGGAAGGGATAAATTGGGAGATTGGGATTGACATACACACACTACTATAAATAAAATAGATAACTAATAAAAACGTACTGTGTAGCGCAAGGAACTCTGCTCAATACTCTGTAATGACCTATATGAGAATGGAATCTAAAAATAGTGGATAGATGTATAATTTATTCACTTTGCTGTACAGCAGAAACTAACACATTATAAATCAGCTATACTCTAATAAAAATTAATTTTTTAATGTGATTAATTAAACTGGAATAAAAGAAAAAATAATAAAATTATTTGTTCTAGTTCTGTGAAAAATACCCTTGGTATTTTTATAGGAATTGCATTGAATCTGTAGATTGCCTTGAGTAGAATGGTCATTTTAACATATTGATTCTTACTATCCAAGAACACAGTATCTTTCCATCTGTTTTTGTTGTCTTCAATTTCTTTCACCAGCGTCATAGTTTTCTGAGTACAGGTCCTTTACCTCCTGGGGTAGGTTCATTCCTAGGTATTTTATTATTTTTGATGTGATGGTAAGTGAGATTGTTTCCTTGATTTCTTTTTCTTATAATGCATTGTTAGTGTGTATAAATACAACAGATTTCTATATATTCATTTTATATTCTGCAACTTTACTGAATTCATTGATGAGCTCTAGTAGTTTTCTGGTAATGTCTTTAGGATTTTCTAAGTATAGTATCATGCCATCTGCAAACAATGACATTTTGACTTCTTCCTTTCCAATTTGAATGCCTTTTATTTCTTTTTCTTCTCTGATTGCTGTGGCTAGGACTTCCAATACTTTATTGAATAAAAGTGGTGAGAGTGGGCATCATTGTCTTGTTCCTGATCTTACAGGAAATGCTTTCAGCTTTTCACAACTGAGTATGATGTTAGCTGTGGAGCTGTCATATATGGCCTTAATTATGTTGAGGTATGTTCCCTCTATGCCAACTTTCTGGAGAATTTTTATCATAAATGAGTGTTGAGTTTTGTCAAAAGCTTTTTCTGCATCTATTGAGGTGATCATATAATTTTTACTCTTCAGTTTCTTAATGTGGTACATCACATCAGTCTAGTAGTTCTGCGTCTTTATTCCCATCTTGCCCCTAGCTTCTTCATGACCATTTTTTATTTGTTTGTTTAAGATTCCATATATATGTGTTAGCATACAGTATTTGTTTTTCTCTTTCTGACTTACTTCGCTCTGTATGACAGACTCTAGATCCATCCACCTCACTACAAATAACGCAATTTCCTTTCTTTTTATGGCTCAGTAATATTCCATTGTATATATGTGTCACATCTTCTTCATCCATTCATCTGTTGATGGACACTTAGGTTGCTTCCATGTCCTGGCTATTGTAAATAGAGCTGCAATGAACATTGTGGTACATGACTCTTTTTGAACTATGGTTTTCTCAGGGTATATGCCCAGTAGTGGGATTGCTGGGTCATATGGTAGTTCTATTTTTAGCTTTTTAAGGAACCTCCATACTGTTCTCCATAGTGGCTGTATCAGTTTACATTCCCACCAACAGTGCAAGAGGGCTCACTTTTCTCCACAGCCTCTCCAGCATTTATTGTTTGTAGATTTTTTGATGATGCCCCTTCTGATCAGTGTGAGATGATATCTCATTGTAGTTTTGACTTGCATTTCTCTAATGATTAATGATACTGAGCATACTTTCATGTGTTTGCTGGCAACCTGCATATCTTCTTTGGAGAAATGTCTATTTAGGTCTTCTGCCCATTTTTGGATTGGGTTTTTTGTTTTTTTCATATTGAGCTGCATAAGCTGCTTGTAAATTGTAGAGATTAATCCTTTGTCAGTTGCTTCATTAGCAAATATTTTCTCCCATTCTGAGGGTTGTCTTTTCATCCTATTTATGACTTCCTTTGCTGTGCAAAAGCTATTAAGTTTCATCAGGTCACATTTGTTTATTTTTGTTTTTATTTCCATTTCTCTAGGAAGTGGGTGAAAAAGGATCTTGCTGTGATTTATGTCATAGAGTGTCCTGCCTATGTTTTCCTCTAAGAGTATGATAGTGTCTCGCCTTACATTTAGGTCTTTAATCCATTTTGAGTTTATTTTTGTGTATGGTGTTAGAAAGTCTTCTAACTTCATTCTTTTACATGTAGCTGTCCAGTTTTCCCAGCACCACTTATTGAAGAGGCTGTTTTTTCTCCACTGTATATTCTTGCCTCCTTTATAAAAGATAAGGTGACCACATGTACGTGGGTTTGTCTCTGGGATTTCTATCCTGTTCCATTGATTTATATTTCTGTTTTTGTGCCAGTACTATACTGTCTTGATTACTGTAGCTTTGTAGTATAATCTGAAGTCAGGGAGCCTGATTCCTCCAGCTCCGTTTTTCTTTCTCAAGACTGCTTTTGCTATTTGGGGTCTTTTGTGTTTCCATACATATTGTGAAATTTTTTGTTCTAGTTCTGTGAAAAATGCCAGTGGTAGTTTGACAGGGATTGCACTGAATCTGTAGATTCCTCTGGGTAGTATAGTCATTTTCACAATGTTGATTCTTCCAATCCAAGAACATGGTATATCTCTCCATCTGTTGGTATCATCTTTAATTTCTTTCATCAGTGTCTTATAATTTTCTGCATACAGGTCTTTTGTCTCCTTAGGTAGGTTTATTCCTAGATATTTTATTCTTTTTGTTGCAGTTGTAAAGGGGAGTGTTTTCTTAATTTCACTTTTAGATTTTTCATCATTAGTGTATAGGAATACAAGAGATTTCTGTGCATTAATTTTGTATCCTGCTACTTTACCAAATTCATTGATTAATTCTAGTAGTTTTCTGGTAGCATCTCTAGGATACTCTATGTATAGTCATATACTATATGTCATATACATATATGACATATACATACTCTATGTATATGTCATCTGCAAACAGTGACAGCTTTATTTCTTCTTTTCCAATTTGCATTCCTTTTATTTCTTTTTCTTCTCTGATTGCTCTGGCTAAAACTTCCAAAACTATAATAGTGGTGAGAGTGGGAAACCTTGTCTTGTTCCTGATCTTAGTGGAAATGGTTTCAGTTTTTCACCATTGAGGAGGATTTTGGCTGCGGGTTTGTTATATATGGCCTTTATTGCGTTGAGGTAAGTTCCCTCTATGACTACTTTCTGGAGGATTTTTATCATAAATGGGTATTGAATTTTGTCAAAACCTTTCTCTGCATCTATTGAGATGATCATATTGTTTTCCTCCTTCAATTTGTTAATACGGTGTATCACATTGATTGATTTGAGCATATTGAACAAGTCTTGCATTCCTGGGATAACCCCCACTTGATCATGGTGTATGATCCTTTTAATGTGCTGTTGGATTCTGTTTGCTAGTATTTTGTTGAGGAGTTTTACATCTATGTTTATCAGTGATATTGGCCTGTAGTTTTCTTTCTTTGTGACATCTCTGTCTGGTTTTGGTGTCAGGCTGATGGTGGCCTCGTAGAATGAGTTTGGGAGTGTTCCTCCCTCTGCTATATTTTGGAAGAGTTTGAGAAGGATAGATGTTAGCTCTTCTCTAAATGTTTGATAGAATTCGCCTGTGAAGTTATCTGGTCCTGGGCTTTTGTTTATTGGAAGATTTTTAACCACAGTTTCAATTTCAGTGCTTGTGATTTGTCTGTTCATATTTTCTATTTCTTCCTGGTTCAGTCTTGGCATGTTGTGCATTTCTAAGAAATTGTCCATTTCTTCCAGGTTGTCCATTTTATTGGCATAGAGTTTCTTGTAGTAATTTCTCATGATCCTTTGTATTTCTGCAGTGTCACTTGTTACTTCTCCTTTTTCTTTTCTAATTCTATTTTTTGAGTCTTCTCCCTTTTTTTCTTGATGAGTCTGGTGAATGGTTTATCAATTTTGTTTAACTTCTCAAAGAACCAGCTTTTAGTTTTCTTGATCTTTGCTATTGTTTCCTACATTTCTTTTTCATTTATTTCTGATCTGATTTTTATGATTCCTTTCCTTCTGCTAACTTTGGGGTTTTTGTTCTTCTTTCTCTAATTGCTTTAGGTGCAAGGTTAGGTTGTTTATTTGAGATGTTTCCTGTTTCTTACAGTAGGATTGTATTGCTATAAACTTCCCTGTTAAAACTGCTTTTGCTGCATCCCATAGGTTTTGGGTGGTCGTGTTTTCATTGTCATTTGTTTCTAGGTATTTTTTGATTTTCTTTTTGATTTCTTCAGTGATCTCTTGGTTATTAAGCAGTGTATTGTTTAGCCTCCACGTGTTTGTATTTTTTACAGTTTTTCCCTGTAATTGATATCTAGTCTCATAGCATTGTGGTCGGAAAAGATACTTGATAAGATTTCAATTTTCTTAAATTTATCAAGGCTTGATCTGTGACCCAAGATATGATCTATCCTGGAGAATGTTCCATGAGCACTTGAGAAAAATGTGTATTCTGTTGTTTTTGGATGGAATGGCCTATAAATATCAATTAAGTCCATCTTGTTTAATGTATCATTTAAAGCTTGTGTTTCCTTCTTTATTTTCATTTTGGATGATGTGTCCATTGGTGAAAGTGGGGTGTTAAAGTCCCCTACTCTGCTTGTGTTACTGTCGATTTCCCCTTTTATGGCTGTTAGTATTTGCCTTATGTATTGAGGTTCTTCTATGTTGGGTGCATAAATATTTACAATTGTTATATCTTCTTCTTGGATTGATCCCTTGATCATTATGTAGTGTCCTTCTTTGTCTTTGTAATAGTCTTTATTTTAAAGTCTATTTTGTCTGATATGAGAATTGCTACCCCAGCTTTCTTCTGATTTCCATTTTCATGGAATATCTTTTTGCATTCCCTCACTTTCAGTCTGTATGTGTCCCTAGGTCTGAAGTTGGTCTCTTGTAGACAGCATATATACGAGTTTTGTTTTTGTATACATTCAGCCAGTCTATGTCTTTCAGTTGGAGCACTTAATCCATTTACATTTAAGTGTTTATCAATATGTATGTTCCTATTACCATTTTCTTAATTGTTTTGGGTTTGTGATTGTAGGTCTTTTCCTTCTCTTGTGTTTCCTGCCTGGTGAAGTTCCTTTAGCATTTGTTGTAAAGCTGGTTTGGTGGTGCTGAATTCTCTTAGCTTTTGCTTGTCTATACAGGTTTTAATTTCTCTGTCAAATCTGAATGATATCCTTGTTGGGTAGAGTAATCTTGGTTGTAGGTTTTTCCCCTTCATCACTTTAGATATGTCCTGCTCCTCCCTTCTGGCTTACAGAGTTTCTGCTGAACGATCAGCTGTTAACCTTATGGGGATTCCCTTGAATGTTATTTGTTGTTTTTCCCTTGTTGCTTTTAATACTTTTTCTTTGTATTTAATTTTTGATAGTTTGATTAATATGTGTCTTGGTGTGTTTCTCCTTGGATTTATCCTACATAGGACTCTCTGTGCTTCCTGGACTTGATTAACTATTTCCTTTCTCATATTATGGAAGTTTTCAACTATAATCTCTTCAAATATTTTCTCAGTCCCTTTCTTTTTCTCTTCTTCTTCTGGGACCCCTATAATTCGAATGTTGGTGCGTTTAATGTTGTCCCAGAGGTCTCCAAGACTGTTCTCAACTCTTTTCATTCTTTGTTCTTTATTCTGCTCTGCAGTAGTTATTTCCACTATTTTATCTTCCAGGTCACTTATTCATTCTTCTGTCTCAGTTATTCTGCTCTTGATCCCTTCTAGAGAATTTTTAATTACATTTATTGTGCTGTTCATCACTGTTTGTTTGCTCTTTAGTTCTTCTAGTTCCTTGTTAAACATTTCTTGTATTTTCTCCATTCTATTTCCAAGATTTTGCATCATCTTTACTATCATTATTCTGAGTTTTTTTCAGGTAGACTGCCTATTTCCTCTTCATTTATTAGGTCTGGTGGGTTTTTATCTTGCTCCTTCATCTGCTCTGAGTTTCTCTTTCTTCTCATTTTGCTTAACTTACTGTGTTTGGTGTCTCCTTTTCACAGGCTGCAGGTTCGTAGTTCCCGTTGTTTTTGGTATCTGCCCCCAATGGCTAAGGTTGGTTCACTGTGTTGTGTAGGCTTCCTGGTGGAGGGGGCTAGTGCCTGTGTTCTGGTAAATGAGACTGGATCTTGTCTTTCTGGTGGGCAGGTCCACGTCTGGTGCTGTGTTTTGGGGTGTCTGTGGGCTTATTATGATTTTAGGTAGCCTCTCTGCTAATGGGTAGGGTTGTGTTCCTGTCTTGTTAGTTGTTTGGCATAGGGTGTCCAGCACTGTAGCTTGCTGGTTGTTGAGTGGAGCTGGGTCTTGGCATTGAGATGGAGATCTCTGGGAGATTTTCACCATTTGATATTACATGGAGCTGGGAGGTCTCTTGTGGACCAATGTCCTGAACTTGGCTCTCCCACCCCAGAGGCACAGCCCTAATGCCTGGCTCGGACACCAAGAGCCTGTCCTCCACATGGCTCAGAATAAAAGGGAGAAAAAAAAGAAAGAAAGGAAGAAGAAGGTAAAATAAAATAGTTACTAAAATAAAAAATAATTATTAAAAATAATTTTTTAAAGTAATTTAAAAAAAGAAAGAAAGAAGAGAGCAACCATACCATAAACAAGTCCACCAATGATAACCAGTGCTAAAAACTATACTAAAAAAACCAAAAAGACGGACAGACAGAACCCTAGGAGAAATGGTAAAAGCAAAGCTATACAGAAAAAATCACACACAGAAACATACACAAACACACTCACAGAAGGAGAAAAAGGAAAAAATACATATATATATCACTGCTCCTAAAGTCCACCTCCTCAATTTGGGATGTTTCGTTGTCTATTCAGGTATTCCACAGATGCAGGGTACATCAAGTTGATTGTGGAGATTTAATCTGCTGCTCCTGAGGCTGCTGGGAGAGATTTCCCTTTCTCTTCTTTGTTCGCACAGCTCCTGGGGTTCAGCTTTGGATTTGGACCTGCCTCTGTGTGTAGGTTGCCTGAGGGCATCTGTTCTTCGCTCAGGATGGGGTTAAAGGAGCAGCTGATTGGGGGGCTCTGGCTCGCTCAGGCCAGGGGGACAGAGGGGGACAGAGTGTGGGACAAGCCTGCGACAGCAGAGGCCAGCATGACATTGCAACAGCCTGCGGCGCGCCGTGCGTTCTCCCGGGGAAGTTGTCCCTGGATCACGGGACTCTGGCAGTGGCGGGCTGCACAGGCTCCTGGGAGGGGAGTTGTGTATAGTGCCCTGTGCTCGCACACACACTTCTTGGTGGCAGCAGCAGCAGCCTTAGCGTCTCATGCCCGTCTCTGGGGTCCGCGCTGTTAGCCACGGCTCGCGCCCATCTCTGGAGCTCCTTTAAGCAGCCCTCTTAATCCCCTCTCTTCGCGCAACAGGAAACAAAGAGGGAAGAAAAATTCTCCTGTGTCTTCGGCAGCTCCAGACTTTTTCCTGGACTCCCTCCCAGCTAGCTGTGGCGCATTAGCCCCTTCAGGGTGTGTTCACGCAGCCAACCCCAGTCCTCTCCCTGGGATCTGTCCTCCGAAGCCCGAGCGTCAGCTCCCAGCCCCCGTCCGTCCCGGCAGGTGAGCAGACAAACCTCTTGGGCTGGTGAGTGCTGGTCCGCACCGATCCTCTGTGCGGGAATCTCTCCGCTTTGCCCTCAGCACCCCTGTTGCTGCACTCTCCTCTGTGTCTCTGAAGCTTCCCCCCATCGCCACCCGCAGTCTCCGCCCGGGGGGGCTTCCTAGTGTGTGGAAACCTTTCCTCCTTCACAGCTCCCTCCCACTGGTGCAGGTCCCGTCCCTATTCTTTTCTCTCTGTTTTTTCTTTTTTCTTTTGCCCTACCCAGGTACGTGGGGAGTTTCTTGCCTTTTGGGAGGTCCGAGGTCTTCTGCGAGCGTTCAGTAGGTGTTCTGTAGGAGTTGTTTCACGTGTAGATTTATTTCTGATGTATCTGTGGGGAGGAAAGTGATCTTCACGTCTTACTCTTCTGCCATCTTCCTCTGTATCCTGTAGATGTGTTTTTGATGTGTTTGTGGGAGGAGATGAGTTCCACATTCTCCTACTCCACCACCTTGATCTCTTCCCTCTAGGCATTTTTGTTGACTCCACACTCTGGTGGCCATTTGAGTTTGGACTCTTGTGCATTACTCTGCCACCTTGGGTAATCTCTCCAAGACTAACAAGAATCCCATGTTACACCAATTACAATGTGGGTTTGCTATTGTTAACAGCTGATATAAAAGAGACAGAGAAGGATAATTAACTAATTTCTCCTACATGAAGATCTTGGATAGGAATGGCTAATGTTTTACAAATTAACACTTTAGATAGTTATACATACAACTTGGTAAGAGATGCCTTGCTGGATAATAATTATCTCCAACTATCAGCTGGATTATCAGACTTAATGACATTATTGCAAACCCAAGGGAGGGCATTTTGTCAGTAATTTTCTACATTTATGATGTACTGTGGTCTTTGCTAGTTCAAATTTTGTATTGCTTTATCTAAGGCTTTAGAAATATTAAGTTTCACATCTCTAGAGACAGGGAGGTTTCACCATACCTTGTGCGTCTGAAGCCACGAAATATTTTACTCATGACCAAGAACAATACCCAAGAAACCAAACTTAAGATAAAGCATTCCAAACATTTTCACTTCAAATGCAATTATAACTTTCCTTTACAGGAGGGAAAAACATTTTTCATACCATGCATTCGGTTGGACTTCACAAACTCTTTGTCCTCCTTGTCAACACTGAAGGGACGCCAGGTAAACTTCTGAATATTTTCATCAAGATACCTGCTCAGATTCTCATCAAAGACTGTGAATAATAGGTAAAATTCCTTGTCTATTCCTTTCTACAGAGAAGAAAGAAATGAATGTATTAAAGTACAGCTTGGAGGACTTCTTAGCTCTACTTCACTTTCAAAATTAACACAAAGTAAATTAGGGTCAATGTCAGCCATAGATTTACTAGGTCATTTTGTAAATCAGGATTCTGATAAATTCATTCTACACCCAACATCTTCCTCATTATATCCTTCTCCCTGTCCTCGTGACCTCCTCAGAGGAAATAAGTCATTGCTCAGAAGCTTTCCTTCCCTGTGGTACTCCTATTTTCAGGCTGGTCATCACTGACTTATTTTCCTTACCCTAGACTCCAAGTCCTGGCCTCGGCCTCTCTCTCTGGCCTCATCTCCGTGTATTCACCCCCTAACTTATTCCAGCTACCCTGGCCTTTTGCTCTTCTGTGAACACACCAACTTCATTCCTGCCTCAGGGCCTTTGTGTGTGCTGTTCCCATTGTCTAGGAGGTTCTCCTAGGTCTTGCCTGGCTCACTCCTTTATTCTGTTCCATTCCCTACACAAACATCACCTCGTCAGAGTGCCCTTCCCTGACCACCCTATACAAAACAGTCACTCATCTTCCATCCTGCCTGCAAACTCACTCACTTTACTTTACCACACTTTACTTTTCTTCATAGCACTTATCTCCACCTGAAATTATATTTTATTTATGCACTTATATTTTCTGATGTTGCCCCACTTCAATGTAGGTTTTGTGAGAGTAGGGAAGTTTTGGGTCCCTCTCTGTATCCCCAGCTCCAACAAAAATGACTGGAAAAGTAGGCACTCAATAGGTGTTTTTAAGTGAAATAATGAATTCATGTAATCCATGGACTTTGCTATGTTATGTTAATTTGAGTTGAAATTCAGGGGTTACCTCCCACTGTGTATATTCCTAATCCATCTTTTTTGAGCATGTCTGACCAAACAACATCTTGAACTGCTGAAATCTACTTTTCTTTAAAGCTGAACCAGAGAGGTAACTGTATTTTCTGTCCCTCAACCATCTTCCCTTCTTTAATGTGCTCCCTTCCAATCTACCCTTCATCCTGCTGCCTGCTCCAGAAGGATCCTCAGCAGATCATATCTCTCTACTTAATCTGGAGAATACAATCTAAACTCACAGTGATCAGTCCCTGCCTACCTGTTCAGCCTCATCTCTCAACCCTTCCCTCCTGGCACTTGAACCGAAGTAAGGCCAAGATCCTTGCAGCAATCTGAACTTGCTAGGTTCAGCAAGTCTCTGTCCTTTATGCGTGTACCCCCTCAACTTTGATGGTCTCCCACTGTAATCCAACTTCAAGGGTCAGCTTAGCTGTCCCACCCCTGTGAAGCTTTAACTCTTCATTGAAGATAAGGGTATTCTTTGCTTTATGTTCTTACTATACCTTATGTACACTTACTGCTTTTATCACATGGTGTTTTAGAAAGCAATAATTTAAGATCATTGGCTATGGAAAGAAACAATATAGGCTTAAAATTTTTCAAAATACAATATAAAAAATTGGGGGGCAGACAAGGGGTCAAACATATTTTAAAAGATCTTGGGTTCTAGTGCCATTCTGCTTACATGCTGTGAAAACTGGGACAAATGACTTGTCTTCTCTAAGTCCTAATTCCCTCATTTGCAAACTGAGGATATGAGTAGTCCCTACTTCATGTGTTTTTGGAAGGTAAATTAGATACTATAGGTAGAACACTCAAAACAACATCTGGCAAATACTAAGTACTCAATGTTAACTGTTATTAACTGTGATTGCAATTGTCCACAAGATGAGAAGGAACCATTGAAAGGAGTTCACTTGAAGAATCTCATCATCTGAGAGCTATTTGGAATGTAACTGGGTCTATAAAAGTGGGATATTAGCCCAGGAAGTTAGAAGGTAAGTGATAGGACCCTGTGTAATGATTAATTTTATGTGCCAACTTGACTGGGCTATAGGGTGCCCAGATATTTGGTCAAACCTTATTCTAGCTGTTTCCATGAGGGTGTGCTTGGATGACATTAACATTTGATTCAGTAGACTGGGTAAAGCAGATTGCCCTCCTTAATGTGGGTGGGCCTCATCCAATCAGTTGAAGGCCTTAGCACAACAACAAAAAGTCTGACCCCCTCACAAGTAAATGGGGATTCCTCCTGCCTTTGAACTGGAACAACAGCTTTTTCCTGCCTTTGGACTCAAACTCAAACACAGGCTCCTCCTGGGTCTTGAGCCTGATGGCCTTTTGGGTCTCCCGGGTCTCTTTCTGTGACTCACCCTGCAGATCTTGAAACTTGTCATCCTCCCTAGTCACGTGAGCCAACTCCTTATAATAGTTTTCTTTCTATCTATATACACATCCTAATGGTTCTTTTTCTCTACAGAACTAGGATTAATGCCAAATATTACAAAATATACCATTTAAATAAATAGCTTGCTGTTTCTGCTTGGTAAAGTAATTTAAAATGGTTAAATGGCTGGCTGTTCCTTTTGTCATCAATGTGTTTAATATCATGCAGACATAGCTTGAAATGCTATGCTTTGCCACACTAATCAGTGTGGCTTAATCGAAACTTCTAAGTTGGGACTTGCAAGAAACAATCTACTTGCTTTCTAGTTCCTTTGGTCATAGTGACTAATTTCTAGATTACAGTGGTGAGCTACAGGGGTTCTCAAACTTGGCTGCACATTGGAGTCACCTGGAGCTTCTGAGTTAATTGGTCTGGAACACCTGAATAAAGGATGTTTACAAGGTCCCCAGGTGATTCCAATGTGTGGCCAAGTTTGAGAAAACTTGCTGCCCCAAAAGATCCCAATTTGCATCTGAAGCTTCTAGAATCAAAGCAATGCACAGGGAAAGAGACCCACCAAATTCCAGCCACAACAAGCAGAAATCCTGGTTTTCTACTTGGGCATATGTAACTTTCAGATCTTAAATTTACATTTAAGATCTGAAAATTAAAATTTTAATTACATTAAAATTACCTTAAATTAAAATTCAGATGTTACATTTAGGAAAAACAAAGTAAAATAAAATCCTCATTTAGTAGAAGTCAATTTCACGAGCAATGAGGAAAAATCACTTTTTGTAACTGACTCTTTATTAATATTTACCCTCTAGCCATATTACTGATCTCTCTCACATACAACCCTGAGAAAAACTTGGTGACCTTTGATGGCCTACCTGTGTCCCATCAGCATTGAGAATGCCCTTCTTACAGACTAGCAAAGGCCCTACAAGGCCAGAGCTGGTGTCGTTGATTGGCTCAACAGCTGAGAAGTAAAGATAGGTCAGACAGGGGGGATCATCAGCTGTTGGGCTTATGCTTTCAGGCACCGTCCACCTGTATGTGAAAGTTTCACCTGGCTTAACGTGTGCCCCTGGCTTCAGAAATCCTGAGGAGATAAATGAAACAGTTATTCAAAGCAACAGCCAAGAACACTAAACTTGTCACACTGGGTCTTCCAGCCCTGGTATGTCTCTCTCTGATGAAGTACTTTGTGGAAGGACAGTTATTTTCACTGTATCCTACCAGGGAGGCCACTGCCATAATCTGCTGTTTCATGAGATAGAAACTTATATCAAAGGATTATCTTCTTCACAGATTACATTTAAGATCTTCACAGATACTACTTCTTACTCAATTACCAGGTTTAGCAAATGTTAGAAGAGCGATAATTGCCCATTTATATATTAATATATAAATGTAAATTCATAAAATATCATTGAGTACCTTCCATGTGGAATATATTATACTTGGCCTTGCAGAGGATACCCCAATAAGTTAAACAAGAGACCTACCTTTAAAGAGTTTGAAATCTAGAAAGTTGAACTAGGAATAACCCAAATAACTACAAGTTAGAGGAGGTAAGCGAAGGCCCAAGGTAACGAAGCTGATAAATGGCAGGTCTGGGATTCAAATTCAGGGCCGTCTGATTCCAAAGACTTTGCACTTAGCCCTCACATTATATTGCCAGATGAACACATTGAAGCTCTCCAACTAGACTGGGGCCAGAGACTTTCTGTATCTTGTCCAGAGCCTGGCAAAAAGGTGCCCAGTAAGTTTTCTGAATTAAACAATAGAAAATGTGGACATTTGTGCTGTCACTAGTGTTCTTCCTGCACACACACAAAAGTCATTGTGAGCATTTTGACCAAGGAAGAGACTGCAGGCACAGGAAATGTTGCTGCAGCAGGGGGAGGAGAGGGTGGGTGTAGAGAGGGGGAATACTCCCTCCATTCCTTCCTTCTCTGTCCCCTCCCCATCACCTGCTCTGGACTGTGACTGGCCTCATACTTGGGCATGAAGAAGTAAGTATCCCAGGAGTCATGATGTCTGTTGTAGTGATGGGGAAGGCTTCCAACGCAACCAGGAGTTTCCCAAAAGCAGTATAATGAATGGAAGGATAATTCCTGCAGCCACTGGGTAGAAGATGCCTTTATTACATACTCTGTGATTGGGAGAGGCCATGTATGATGGTAAGCACATAATACTGGTTTTAAATAAATATTTGTCGATAGGGACAAAGCAAAGACCACGTGTAAGATTTTGATTTCAACAAAACATTGGAAATCAGAGTTCCCTTTCAGCCTTCAGCCACAGATCCCATCCAAATGCAGCAGAAAAGCTCTCCATCTTAGAGAAGTGGGGGTGACTGTGAAAGTAGATCACTTTGAGATTTATTACATTACTGAGGGAAAAGGAAAGGCATTAACACTTCCTAAGTACTACTGTGGGCCAGACCCTGTCCTAAATTCTCTCCATCCTTTCCCAAAGCCCTATGAGGTGAGTGTCATTATCTGCATTTGATAGGTGAGAAGAATAAGGTTCAGAAAGTTGAAATAGCTGCTCAAGCTCACAGGGCTGGTAAGTAAAGGGACCAGGATTTGAACCAGGTCTATCCAGTTCTAAGTCCTTTGCTCACTCATCCTGTTTCCTACCAAGGCTGGGGCTGGGACTTACCATCTACATTTGGGGCTGCATCAGAGGCCTTGTCATAGATCACACCGTGGGGCAAAATACTGTAGACCTTGTCGGCTTTGTTAGCAAAGGTCACTAACAGAGTATCACCCACCTCTGCCTTGATGATGGGACCTAAGAAATATTAAGAGAAGGAGAGGTAAGAGGATGAAAAGAGAGAGGTGGATAGGAGCAGGAGAAGAGTCATTCCATGTTAGGTGTGCATGTCCTACTAAAACATTTCCCCTGTTCAAAACATGACAGATGGTTTCACTGTACCAAGAATTCCAAGGTGGGCTTCTGCCTCAGAGAGTCTTTTTCTTCGAGTAAAAGTTGCATCAACATACTCTATATACTGAGCCTTCCAATATTTTCCTCCTATTCTGTTGTCCCCTTGTGTGAAGTAGAGCTCAGAGTCACTGTGGAAAGAATAGGAAGTTGGCTGAGATTACACCTCTGCATATCCACCAAGTGCCTTAATTAGGGAGCTTTACTGTATTGGCTTTAGCCCATTTATCCACCCTTATCTCCAGAAAAGATAGCACAGTCTTCAACAAAGTTCCCAGTAATAGTCAACCAGCCTTAAAAGTCTTCAGAAGCTGTTTGATGCTCAAGCTCATTTCTCTCTTAGCCATTGTACTTTCTTCCCCAGAGGTCCAGCTACTGAAGAAGGCACAGGCAAACTCCTTCATTATCAATATTGGTGTCCCAGAATGGTGTCCTACAAAGTAACCAAGAGCTAACTGGTTTCTTTGCAGAATAAGCGTCCCTCTATCTCTTGCTGATGTCAATATGAATAGACTCTGCATAGAGTATGCTCTGATATCTGGTATGATTAAGGAATGGAGCATCTAGTTAATCAAATAATTTAACCAATGGAATTACCATACAAACTATATACATGAAATACCAAATTTCAAAGTTGTGAAATACGATGATATAACATCCAATTAGTACTATCTCTATTCTATTTCTGTCAATCGTGCCATCACTGTTGCAGATGTGCAGGCTTTGTCTTCTTTTTCTGCCTCAACTCCTTATCCTGTTCATCCTGACTTTGCAACCTTTTATTTTGCACCCTTCCTTTTCTTCACCTTCATTTCTCCATCTTTTCCTTTCCTTTCTTCCCACGGTCACAACCCCAGTACATGCATGTCCTCCTCACCTTGTGCTTGGACCATTATATAAACCTCCTAACTGTGCACGCAGCATCCTCTATCTCACATTGGCTCACTCCTTTTTTTTTTTTTTTACCTTTTTTAAAATTGCATTTTTTTGAATTTTTTTTTTATATAGCAGGTTCTTATTAGCTATCTATTTTATACATATTAGTGTATATATGTCAGTCCCAATCTCCCAATTCATCCCACCCCTGCCCCCCGCAGCTTTCCCCCCTTGGTGTCCATACATTCAATTTTTTTCTCAGCATACACACTACTACTACATTAATCTTCAAAATAGTAATTTTTATTGTCATTTTACTTGCTCCAAAATCTTCATTTGCTTCCAATTGCCAATCAAGTTAAGTTCAAATGATTGGAGGACCTCTGCAATGGATATCCAGTTTACCCCAATTCTCTCTGCATTGCTCTAGGTGAGTGCCCTTTCCCCATGCAAATCCCCCACACCAGGCATTCACTCTCTGATCTAATCACTCTGCTTTATGGCAGATGCTTTGCATTAACCCCTGCATCTAAAATTTCCCTCTCTTTACAATTCACTTATATAAATTCTACCATTCTTTAAGACCCTACTTAAGTTCCACTTCCTCTGTGAAGTCTTTCTGGTTATCGTAGCTCTCTCTGAATGTGCAGAGAACTCACTCTCTGGACAACTCATCTAAATCTTATTTGTAACTTTCAAAATCACTTGTCTTCTCCTGTGCATTCAGCATCTTTCTCTACCTGAGATTGGGAACATTATTTTAGACCTCCCTGGATCCCTTATGTCACTTAGTACATTGTGCTGTCCCATATTACATTAAATATTGATTGAATATAGCTTAATATTTCATATTTTATAAGGAGCTTCTGAATTCTGGAAGCCTTCTCAGAAATAATTTTCAATGTTAATTTTCATTATTTTGTTTATGGAGAAATACTGGTCAATAGAGAATGTTCATATCAAAGAGTTTTTCATATATGGTCCACACAAATTCTTTAGGCAAGCCTCAAGTGCATTGGTTTGGTGGAAGAATGAATGAATGAATGAAATTTACAATGAAAGAAACAAAGGGTATCTTATTGACCACAAAGACAATTTTTAAAACACTCCCTCAAACATTAAAAGGATTATAGGATAGATTCTTGCTGGGGATGCGGGCCCAGATGGCCGCAGGAAGCCAAGGATACAGCATTACATTTAGTCTTCATGTCTCCATAGGCTCCTCTTGGCTGTGACAATTTCTCATACTTCCCTCACTTTTGGTGACCTTGACAATGTTGAGGACTACTGCCCTGTTCTAAACCCTCAGAGTCTTCTGCTTCCGTTGGCAGAAAGGGAAAAAGACAGTGGAGGAGCCACTTCAGATTCATAAAAACCCCAGCTTAGAGGAAGCAATATCTTGGAAAATTTTGAACATTAAATAATACATGCTACTGGATTGTGAGAGAAAGAGTGAATTTAAAGAGAAACCTTGGGGGAGACCTTCAAGATGGCAGAGGAGTAAGACGTGGAGATCACCTTCCTCCCCACAAATATATCAGAAACATCTACATGTGGAACAACTCCAACAGAACACCTACTGAACCCTGGCAGAAGACTTCAGACTTCCCAAAAGGGTCTTCGTGCTCCAGTCAGGTGTCAGGCCTGTGCCTCTGAGGTGGGAGAGCTTAGTTCAGGACATTGGTCCACCAGAGACCTCCTGGCTCCACATAATATCAAATGGCAAAAGTTCTCCCATAGATCTCCATCTCAATGCTAAGACCCAGCTACACTCAATGACCAGCAAGCTACAATGCTGGACATCCTATGTCAAACAACTAGCAAGACAGGAACACAACCCTACCCATTAGCAGAGAGGCTGCCTAAAATCATACTAAGGTCACAGACACCCCAAAACACACCACCAGACGTGGTCCTGCCCACCAGAAAGACAAGATCCAGCCTCATCCTCCAGAACACAGTCATTAGTCCCCTCCATTAGGAAGCCTACACAACTCACTGAGCCAACCTTAGCCACTGGGGGCAGACACCAAAAACAATGAGAACTATGAACTTGCAGCCTGTGAAAAGGAGACCCCAAACACAGTAAGTCAAACAAAATGAGAAGACAGAGAAACACACAGCAGATGAAGGAGCAAGGTAAAAACCCACCAGACCAAAGAAATGAAGAGGAAATAGGCAGTCTACCTGAAAAAGAATTCAGAGTAATGAGAGCAAAGATAATCCAAAATCTTGGAAATAGAAAGGAGAAAATACAAGAAACGTTTAACAAGGACCTAGAAAAACAAACAATGATGAACAACACAACAAACGAAATTAAAATTCTCTAGAAGGAATCAACAGCAGAATAACTGAGGCAGAAGAACAGACAAGTGACCCAGAAGATAAAATAGTGGAAATAACTACTGCAGAGCAGAATAAAGAAAAAAGAATGAAAAGAAGTCAGGACAGTCTCAGAGACCTCTGGGACAACATTAAACACACCAACATTCGAATTATAGGGCTCGCAGAAGAAGAAGAGAAGACAAAGGGACTGAGAAAATATTTGAAGAGATTATAGCTGACAACTTCCCTAATATGGGAAAGGAAATAGTTAATCAAGTCCAAGAAGTGCAGAGAGTCCCATACAGGATAAATCCAAGGAGAAACATGCGAAGACACATATTAATCAAACTATCAAAAATTAAATACAAAGAAAAAATATTAAAAGCAGCAAGGGAAAAACAACAGATAACAGACAAGGGAATCCCCATAAGGTCAACAGCTGATCTTCCAGCAGAAACACTGCAAGCCAGAAGGGAGTGGCAGGACATATTTAAAGTGATGAAAGGGAAAAACCTACAACCAAGTTTACTCTACCCAGCAAGGATCTCATTCAGATTCAATGGAGAAATTAAAAACTTTACAGACAAGCAAAAGCTAAGAGAATTCAGCACCACCAAACCAGCTTTATAACAAATGCTAAAGGAACTTCTCTAGGCAGAAAACACAAGAGAAGGAAAAGACCTACAATAACAAACCCAAAACAATTAAGAAAATGGTAATAGGAACATACATATCGATGACTACCTTAAATGTAAATGGATTAACTGTTCCCACCAAAAGACATAGACTGGCTGAATGGATACAAAAACAAGACCCATATATATGCTGTCTACAAGAGACCCATTTCAGACCTAGTGACACATACAAAGTGAAAATGAGGAGATGGAAAAAGATATTCCATGCAAATGGAAATCAAAAGAAAGCTGGAGTAGCAATTCTCATATCAGACAAAATAGACTTTAAAATAAAGACTATTACAAGAGACAAAGAAGGACACTACATAATGATCAAGGGATCAATCCAACAAGAAGATATAACAATTGTAAATATTTATGCACCCAACATAGGAGCACCTCAATACATAAGGCAAAGGCTAACAGCCATAAAAGGGGAAATCAACAGTAACACAATTATTGCAGGAGACTTTAACACCCCACTTTCACCAATGGACAAATCATCCAAAATGAAAATAAAGAAGGAAACACAAGCTTTAAATGATGCATTAAACAAGATGGACTTAATTGATATTTATAGGACATTCCATCCAAAAACAACAGAATACACCTTCTTCTCACGTGCTCATGGAACATTCTCCAGGATAGATCATATCTTGGGTCACAAATCAAACCTTGGTAAATTTAAGAAAAGTGAAATCATATCAAGTATCTTTTCTGATCACAATGCTATGAGACTAAATATCAATTACAGGAAAAAATCTGTAAAAAAATACAAATACATGGAGGCTAAACAGTACACTACTTAATAACCAAGAGATCACTGAAGAAATCAAAAAGTACCTAGAAACAAAGGACAATGAAAACACGACGACCCAAAACCTATGGGATGCAGCAAAAGCAGTTCTAAGAGGGAAGATTATAGCGATACAATCCTACCTCAAGAAACAAGAACCATCTCAAATAGACAACCAACCTTACACATAAAGCAATTAGAGAAAGAACAAAAAAACCCCAAAGTTAGCAGAAGGAAAGAAATCATAAAGATCAGATGAGAAATAAATGAAAAAGAAATGTAGGAAACAATAGCAAAGATCAATAAAACTAAAAGCTGGTTCTTTGAGGAGATAAACAAAATTGATAAACCATTCACCAGACTCATCAAGAAAAAAAGGGAGAAGACTCAAATCAATAGAATTAGAAATGAAAAAGGAGAAGTAACAAGTGACACTGCAGAAATACAAAGGATCATTAGAGATTATCACAAGCAACTCTATGCCAATAAAATGGACAACCTGGAAGAAATGGACAAATACTTAGAAAAGCACAGCCTTCTGAGACTAAACCAGGAAGAAATAGAAAATATAAACAGACAAATCACAAGCACTGAATTTGAGACTGGGATTAAAAATCTTCCAACAAACAAAAGCCCAGGACCAGATGGCTCACAGGCGAATTCTATCAAACATTTAGAGAAAAGCTAACACATATCCTTCTCAAACTCTTCCAAAATATAGCAGAGAGAGGAACACCCCCAAACTCATTCTACAAGGCCACCATCAGCCTGATACCAAAGCCAGACAAAATCTCACAAAGAGAGAAAACTACAGGCCAATATCACTGATATGAACACATATGCAAAAATCCTCAACAAAATACTAGCAAACAGAATCCAAAAGCACATTAAAAGGATCATACACCATGATCAAATGGGGTTTATACCAGAAATGCAAGGATTCTTCAATATGCGCAAATCAATCAATCTGGTACACCATATTAACAAACTGAAGGAGAAAAACCATATGATCATCTCAATAGATGCAGAAAAAGCTTTTGACAAAATTCAACATCCATTTATGATAAAAACCCTCCAGAAAGTAGGCATAGAGGGAACTTACCTCAACATAATAAAGGCCATATATGACAAACCCACAGCCAACATCGTTCTCAATGGTGAAAAACTGAAAGCATTTCCACTAAGATCAGGAACAAGGCAAGGCTGCCCACTCTTACCACTATTATTCAACATAGTTTTGGAAGTTTTAGCCACAGCAATGAGAGAATTACAATAAATAAAAGGAATCCAAAGCGGAAAGGAAGAAGTAAAGCTGTCACTGTTTGCAGATGACATGATACTATACATAGAGAATCCTAAAGATGCCACCAGAAAACTACTAGAGCTAATCGATGAATTTGGTAAAGTTGTAGGATACAAAATTAATGCACAGAAATCTCTTGCATCCTACATACTAATGACGAAAAATCTGAAAGAGAAATTAAGGAAAGACTCCCATTTACCATTGCAACAAGAAGAATAAAATACCTAGGAATAAACCTACCGAAGGAGACAAAAGACCTGTATGGGGAAAACCATAAGACACTGATGAAAGAAATTAAAGATGATACAAACAGATGGAGAGATATACCATTTTCTTAGGTTAGAACTAGAACCAAAAATTTCACAATATGTATGGAAACACAAAAGACCCCAAATAGCAAAAGCAATCTTGAGAAAGTAAAATGGAGCTGGAGGAATCAGGCTCCCTGATTTCAGACTATACTACAAAGCTACAGTAATCAAGACAGTCTGGTACTGGCACAAAAACAGAAATATACATCAATGGAACAGGATAGAAAGCTCAGAGATAAACCATGCACATCTGGTCACCTTATTTTTGGTAAAGGAGGCATAAACATACAATGGAGAAATGACAGCCTCTTCAATAAGTGGTGTTGGGAAAACTAGACAGCTACATGTAAAAGAATGAAATTAGAACACTCCCTAACACCATACACAAAAATAAATGCAAAATGAATTAAAGACCTAAGTGTAAGGCCAGACATTCTAAAACTCTTAGAGGAAAACATAGGCAGAATACTCTATGACATAAATCACAGCAAGATCCTTTTTCACCCACCTCCTAGAGAAATGGAAATAAAAACAAAAATAAACAAATGGGACCTAATGAAACTTAATAGCCTTTGCACAGCAAAGGAAACCATAAACAAGATAAAAGGCAAACCTCAAAATGGGAGAAAACATTTGCAAATGAAGCAACTGACAAATGATTAATCTCCAAAATTTGCAAGCAGCTCATGCAGCTCAATATCAATAAAACCAAACAACCCAATCAAAAATGGGCAGAAGACCTAAATAGACATTCCTCCAAAGAAGAGATACAGATTGCCAATAAACACAGGAAAGGATGCTCAACATCACTAGTCATTAGAGAAATGCAAATCAAAACTACAATGAGGTATCACCTCACACCAGTCAGAATGGCCATCATCAAAAAATCTACAAACAATAAATGCTGGAAAGGGTGTGGAGAAAAGGGAGCCCTGTTGCACTGTTGGTGGTAATGTAAGTTGATACAGCCATTATGGAGAACAGTATGAAGGTTCCTTAAAATATTAAAATAGAACTACCAAATGACCCTGAAATCCCACTACTGGGCATATACCCTGAGATAACCATAATTCCTAAAGAGTCATGTACCACAGTGTTCATTGCAGCTCTATTTACAATAGTCAGGACATGGAAGCAACCTATGTGTCCATCAACAGATGATTGGATAAAGAAGATGTGGCTCATATATACAATGGAATATTACTGAGCCATAAAAAGAAACGAAACTGAGTTATTTGTAGTGAGCGGATGGACCTAGAGTCTGTCATACACAGTGAAGTAAGTCAAAAAGAGAAAAACAAATACCGCATGCTAACACATATATATGGGATCTAAAAAAAAAAAAAAAGGTTATGAAGAACCTAGGGGCAGGACAGGAATAAAGACGTGGGCGTAGAGAATGGACTTGAGGACATGGGGAGGGGGAAGGGTAAGCTGGGACGAAGTGAGAGAGTGCCATGGACATATATACACTACCAAATGTAAAATAGCTAGCTAGTAGGAAGCAGCCACATAGCACAGGGAGATCAGCTCGGTGTTTTGTGACCACCTGGAGGAGTGGGATAGGGAGGGTGGGAGGGAGACACAAGAGGGAGGAGATATGGGGATATATGTATAGCAGATTCACTTTGTTATAAAGCAGAAACTAACACACCACTGTAAAGCAATTATATTCCAATAAAGATGTTTTAAAAAAAGGATTATAGGATAATAGCAATACTTGTTGGTATCACACTGTACATTTTATAATGCTTTCACAGACATCTTTGCATATGATTCTACAATAAGAAGTCACAGGAGTCTGCATCCACTTAATGAATTGTTCGATTCAATTTGAAAAAATACTATATGCTGCGGGAGCCAAGAGAAAATTATTCAGGTGTCAGGGGAGGCTTTACTTAAGAGGTGACATTAGAATTAGAATTTGAAGGAAAAAATGGCATTATACTGGACAGGGAGAAAAAGGAATTCTGCGTAGAGGGGGCTTAAGTTATATCAGGCTGTCCTTGAGCCAAAAAGGTTAACCGTCCTTGACTAGTTCATCTCCAATGAAAGAGAGTCCTGCTGGGACTTCCCTGGTGGTCCAGTAGTCAAGACCCTGTGTTTCCATGTAGGAGGCACGGGTTGGACCCCTGGTCAGGGAACTAAGATCCCACATGCTGCGTGGTGGCCAAAACAAAACAAAACAAAAAGAGAGAGTCCTGCCATATTCCCTTTTCAAAACTGTCTTCTTCATATGTGCAAGCACCTTACTCTCTTCTCTGTCAGCTTAGTATTTCTCATGGCATTTAAAGCTGCAGCTTGCACAGAGCAGATGCTCATAAAATGTTTGATGAATGAATGAATCTAGTGCTTTGATTTAGCCAGCAAATCATGAAGCAATAAATACTCCTCCATGTCTCAGCCGTACACATTACAGGGCTCAGAGCTCCTTAAGTGAAGCCATTATGCTATCTATGCAGTATATGCTCATAAGAGCAGTGCCTAGCCTACAAATGAGATCACAGCAAAAAGCCTAATAGATGCCTCTCTTATGAGAGACTTAGCAACACCAGCAAAGAGAGCTTACCTGCCAGAGGCATTTAGGGGAAGACCACTGAATTTGTTATAGCCTTGAGGACCATAATCCCAAAGAATTTTTTCAGCTGCTATAAAATAGCGCCTCTGTTGACCCTTCATCTTGGGGTGAAAAATACCACTTTTGCAGTTACCAACATTGTATTGCCCCAGCATGCCAGCTGCAGAAGACAGGAAAACCATGAGCCAAGGTATAAATGCTCCGAAAGAAATCATACAGGAAAAGAATGATAGATTTGACTTCATGAACATTTAAAACTTTTGTACGGAAAACAGGACCGTAAACAAAGTTAAAAGTAAAAAATAAACAGTGGGTAGGGGGATATTTTAGCACATATGACAAAAGATTAATATGTAAATACCTTTGATAAATAAGAAAGAAAAAAGTAAATATCCCAATAGAAAATGTGCAAGGGACATTTATAGGTTATTCACAGAAGAAATACTACTGACCCATGAACAAATGAAGAAAAAAGAAAAGTTCAACCTTAATAGTAATCAAGTGATACTGTTGTTCATTTATGAGGTTGGTAAAGACCAGAAAGACTAGTAATTATCAATGTTGTCAGATGAACAGGGAAAAGGGAATGCTCACACACTATGAGTGAAGAGTAACAATTTCTAAAGGAGAATTCGGCCATATATGTCCATAGCTTAAAAAAAATTAAACTCTTCAACCCAGGAATTCTAAATCTAGTAGTTTTCCCAAGGAAATGTCAGACAAAGTACAAACATTTCTATAAATTGATGTTTATGAGTGTTTAGCAAAAAATAGGGAAAATATAAGTGTTAATAAAGACTGTTGGTTAAGTAAATTGTAATCTCCTTACAAAGGACACTGGAAGGATTAACAACGATGTAGTAGATCTATATTCACTGACATATAAATTTATTTCTGGTATATTAAAAAGTGGAAAAGGGCAGTATTAATAGATTGATTTCATTTTATATATAACATAAGCATTTATATATTAAGGTCTAGAAAATAGGAAGGATATTCATCAAAATGTGACACCATTATCTCTAGAAGTAATTACTAATTTTAAAATTAAATTATACGTATCTTCTAATTTTTAAACATTTTTTTCTGAGGCTATGGACAATTTAGGAAACATTGTATTTCAGTAACGTATTCCAGCTTATGTCCACAACTACTGGCCACATTTAGCAATCTTACTAATCTCAAATGGCTGCTAATGCCTTGATTAGTTTCTTCTCAGATTTAGGGATCGTGTGTGGAGAACATTTACAATTTACCCTTTTAGGGAGTTTCAGGTATACCACACAGTATTGTTGACTGTAGTCACCACGGGGTATATTAGATCTCCAGAACCCATTCATCTTGCATAACTGAAACTCTGTATTCTTTGAGCTCTCAAGTGTTCTCACCACCATCACAACAAAAATGTTTAACTACGTGAGGTAATAGATATATTAATTGCTTGAGTGTAAGGTAATCACACCTTACAAGTATAGCAAAACGTCAAGTTGTACTTCTTAAATATATACAAATCCTATTTGTCAATTATGCCTCAATAAAGCTGGGGGTAGGAGCAGGGAAGAATAGTAACTTTGTCTTGTTCATCTTTGTCTTCCCAGGAGAGTGTCTTATACATATTAACTGAGCAGCTCAACATTTGCTGAATTGAATTTAACTGGAATAACCCAGTGGACAAATGCGAGGTTTGCTTAAGGTTGTTGGGAACAAAAATGTGTTATGAAAGCAGCCCTGAAGAGCTGCATCCCTGACCTCATAGTGACTGTGTGTAGTTAGTCAGTATCCAAGTGGAATCACACATTATTTCTTCTATGTTTATCCCGTTGACACATTTTCTTTTTATATTCTTGTTTTTACCATGTTAGGCCAAACTTTTAATATGTCATAACTCTAATGTTGCCAATGCTTCTTAACTGGCATCCAGTAGCCAGAGTCTCTCCATTGTGTCCTTTCTGCACACAGACATCATATTTATCTTCCTAAACCACTGCACTGATTATGTCACTAGTGTGCCTAAGGATCTAGAAGGACTTACTCTTGCCTTCTAGACAATCCTTAGTCTTGCCATTCAAAGATGCTTGCCTGGGGCCCATTCTGCCTCTCTAAGGCTTCTCCTTCATCACTCCTCTGACATGAGCCTAAGGTCCAGCTAAGTAAAGACCTATTCCCAAGGAACCTGAACCAAATCATTCAACAGGTGTTTGTCAACAAATGTTTATCATTCATCTTTCATAGGATTTTGTACCTATCATTGCATTGTGTCTCAATATAAGGAAGAATGTTCTCACAGAGCAGCCCAGAGATGAAACAAGCTGCTACAATTACTAGGTTGGGATTAACATATACACACTACTATATATAAAATAGGTAATCAACAAGGACCTACTGTATAGCACAGGGAACTATACTCAATACTCTGTAATAACCTATATAGGAAAAGAATCTGAAAAAGAATAGATATAAGAATATGTATAACTTACTTTGCTGTACACCTGAAACTAACACATTGTAAATCAAATATACTCCAATATGAAATAAAATAAAAATTTAAAAAAGAGATGTCCAAAAGAGAATTCAAGAATTGGATGGGGGATTGGTCCAGATTATCTATCAATTCCTTTTCAGTACTAAAAATTTATTATTCTATTTACAATTGCCCATGTGTTTTTCCCAGCTCATGTTGCTTTCTCTGCCTGGAAAACCTTTTTCTCCTTCTTCATCTATCAAATTCCTAACCTTTAGAGGCTCAGATTAGGGACCACCTCCTCAGGAAGCCTCTCTGCTCCAGCAAAGTGATAGAGCACTTAAAGAGCATTTATCATTCTGCCTCAGGTTTTATTCATTTTGTAAATGTCTAACTATATTTAACTACTAGATTCCAGGTTCATAGAAGGTCTTATCATTTCTTTCAATCACCTCTTACCTGGTTCATAGGGATGTGATTAATAAATACCTGTTGATAAGACGCCAAATAGACATTATACATTTTTCCTATGTTTAATATTTAATTAAATATAACACGTACAAGAATCTATTCAACAGCAGGCACTGAATGAGCACCATTGATTGCGTGGTTTAATTGTACCATTGTAAGCATCTCTACACTGGTCTCTGTCCTTTTTACCTTGAAAGTGATCACTGACTTGGCAGGTTATCATCCACTTCCCAGGATTCTCAACTATCATTTCTGTTGTCAGGAAGGTGGCTGGGAAGAGGTTGACGACATCAGTCCGATGGCCTCTGCTGATGAAGGTGTTACCATAAAAATAGATGGAATGGATGTCTATCTCATTCCCCATTCCAAATAGGTGCCAGGACACCGATTCACCAACACACATATCAGGCTCGGGGAAGTTTCCAAAGAGGTATCCATTGAGCGCTGAAAAACAGAAACACTAGTGGAAGAGATTCCCCTGCAGAGGCGAGCAGATCCAGAAGAAATGGTAACACATGCTCTAGCACAGTTGAAAATTAGCACGGATTATTGCTTGTAATGTTTTTGTGCAGAAAGGCATGATTTCTTTGGTAAAATACAGTCCCCAAAAGGAATGAAAAGCATTAGTCTTTTCAAGAGAAAAGCACTCAATAAAAGTGATCAGCAACATGCAAACAGCCTTCGAGCTATTATGTGAACACAATGAGATCAGGAGCAAACAAAAGCACTGTTCATACTTCCAGGACAGCTTGGCCACCTCTTACCTCCATCTCTATTTACATATTTACCTTCCCCACCAGATCTGTTCCTTGTAATTAGAAACCCTGTCTTACCTCACAGCGGGACAGCTGACACACAGTAGCTACTTAAATGACAAAAGCATGCAGCAAGAAGAAAAGGAAAAGAACTGATTAGAAGGGACTTATGAGACATGTTAACTTTTTTTGCCATTTCTCCCATCCCCATCCCCTGCCTCTTTAACCACCAATTTGTTCTCTGGATCTATGAACTTGGTTTTGGGGGTTTTGTTTGTTTGTTTGTTTGTTTGCTTAGATTCCACATATAAAAGAGGTCTTACAATATTTGCCCTCCGTGTCTGACTTATTTCACTTAGCATAATGCCCTAAAAGTCCACCATGCTGTTGCAAATGGCGAGATTTCATTCTTTTTTATGGCTGAATAATATTCTATTATTATATACCACAATTTCTTTATCCATTCATCCATCAATGGACACTTAGGCTGTTTCCATATATTGGCTATTGTAAATAATGCTGCAATGATCATGGGGGGTGCATATATCTTTTTGAATTAGTGTTTTCATTTTCTTCAGATAAATACCCAGGAGCAGAATTTCTGGATCATATGATAAGCTTATTTTTAGTTTGTTTAAGGAAACTCCATACTGGTTTTCATAGTGGTTGTACCAATTTACACTTGTTATTTCTTCTCTTTTTGATAATAGCCATTCTAACAGGTATGAGGTGATATCTTGTGGGGGTTTTTTGTTTGTTTGTTTTTAATATTTATTTATTTATTTGGCTGTGCCAGGTCTTAGTGGCAATGTGTGGGATCTTTTTTTTTTTTTCTTTTTCCTTAGTTGCAGCATGCATGTGGGATCTAGTTCCCTGACCAGGAATTGAACCCGGGCCCCCTGCATTGGGAGCTTGGAGTCTTAACCACTGGATCACAGGGAAGTCCCTCTCACTGTGGTTTTGATTTGCATTTCCTGATGAGTAATGATGTTGAGCATCTTTTCACCCTATTGGCCATCTCTATTTCTTCTTTAGAAATATATCTATTCAGATCTTCTGCTCATTTTTAAAAAATAAGATTGTTTGGCTTTTTGCTATTGAGTTGTATGAGTTCTTTATATATTTGGTTAGTTTCTTATCAGATATACAACTTACAAATATTTTCTCCCATTCAGTCAGCTTTCTTTTCATTTCATTGATGGTTTTCTTTGCTGTGCAGAAGTTTTTAGTTTGATGTAGTCCCACTTGTTTATTTTTGCTTTTGTTGCTTTTGCTTTTGGTGTCAGATTTAAAAAATCATTACCAAGACCTATGTCAAGGAGCTCACCACCTATGTTTTCTTCTAGGAGTTCTAGAATTTCAGATCTTATACTCAAGTCTTTAATCCAATTTGAGTTAATATTTATGTATGTGTATAAGACAGCGGTCCAGCTTCATTCTTTTGTATATGGCTGTTCAATTTTCCCAACACCATTTATTGAAGAGACTGTCCTTTTCCGCCTGTATATTCTTACATGGGTTTATTTCAGGGCTCTCTATTCTGTTCCATTGATCTCTGTGTCTGTTTTTATGCCAATATCATACTGTGTTAATTACTATGGTTTTGTAATATCATTTAAAATCAAGGATCACGATGCCTCTAGCTTTGTTCTCTCTCAAGATTGCTTTGGCTATTCAGGGTCTTTTGTGGTTCCATACAAATTTTTGGATTGTTCTATTTCTGTAAAAAATACCATTGGGATTTCAATAGAGATTGCATTGTGACTATAGATTGCTTTGGGTAGTATGAACATTTTAACAATGTTAATTCATTCAATCCATGGATACAGAATATCTTTCCATTTATTTGTGTCTTCTTAAATTTTTTTTATTAATGTCATAATTTTCAATATATGTTTTTTTCACCTCCTTGGTTAAATTTATTCCTAGGTATTTTATTCCTTTTGAGGCAGTTGTAAGTGAGATTGTTTTCATAATTTTTCTTTCTGATAATTCATTATTAGTGTAAAGAACTGCAACAGATTTTTGTGTATTGATTTTATATCCCTCAAGTTTACTTAACTTATTCGTTCTAACAGTTTTTTGGAGCCTTAAGGTTTTCTATATATAGTATCATGTCATCTGCAAATAATGACAGTTACTTCTTCCTTTTGGATTTGGATGAATTTATTTCTTTTCCTTCCCTAATTGCTCTGGCTTGGACTTCCAATGCTATGTTGAATAAAAGTGGCAACAGTGCACATCCTTCTCTCGTTCCTGATATTAGAGGTTTAGCTTTCAGCTTTTCACCATTGAGTATAACGTTAGCTGTGGGCTTGTCATATATGGTCTTTATTATGTTGAGGTATGTTCCCTTTATACTCTCTTTGTTAAGAGTTTTTATTATAAATGGATGTTGAATTTTGTCAAATGCTTTCTTTTGTCTACTGTGATGATCATATGATTTTTATCCTTCATTTTTTACTGTGGTATATCACCTTAATGGATTTGTGGAAGCTGAACCATACTTGCATGGTTAAAACCCCATGGATTAATAAATCCCACTTAATCACAGTGTATGAACCTTTTAATGTATTGTTGAATTTGGCTTGCTGATATTTTGTTGAGGACTTTTGCATCTGTGTTCATCAGGAATATTGGCCTGTAATTTTTCTTTTTCTGTGTGGCATCCTTGTCCACTTTTGGTATCAGCATGATGCTGGCTTCATAAAACATGTTTGGAAGAGTTTCTCCCTCTTCTATTTTTTAGAAGATTTTGAGAAGAATTGGTATTAATTCTTCTTTGAATGTTTGGTGGAATTAACCAGTGAAGCCATCTGTTTCCTGGACTTTTGTTTGTCAGAAGGTTTTTGATTACTGATTCAATCTCCTTGCTAGTATCAGTCTGTCAGATTCTATTTCATCCTGATTCAGTCTTGGTAGGTTGTATGGTCCTTATCCATTTCTTATAGGTTATCCAATTTGTTGGCATATACTTGTTCATAGTAGTCTCTTATGATCCTTCTTATTTCTGTGGTGTCAGTTATAATATCTCATCTTTCATCTCTGATGTTATTTATTTGAGACCTTTCTCTTTTTTTCTTAGTGAGTCTAGTTAAATGTTTGTTAATTTTGTTGATCTTCTCAAAGAACCAGATCTTAGTTTTATTGATGTTTTTTATTGTCTTTTTAGTATCTATTTCACTTATTTCTGCTCTAATCTTTGTTATTTCCTTCCTTCTAGCAACTTTGGGCTTAATTTGTTCTTTGTCTAGTTCTTTGAGGCGTACAGTTAGGTTGCTTACTTGAAACATTTTTTGTTTCTTTAGGTAGGCATTTATCACTATGAACTTCCCTCTTAGAACTGCTTTTGCTACATCCCATAAATTTTGATATATTACATTTCCATTTTCATTTGTTTCAAGTTTTTAAAAAATTTCTCTTTTGATTTCTTCTTCAATATGTTGGTTGTTCAGTAACATGCTGTTTAATCTCCACGTTTGTTTAAACAGTTAAACAGTGTTTAAACAGTTTTCTTCATGTAATTTCTAGTTTCACTTCATTGTGGTCAGAAAAGATGCTTGATATAATTTCAATCCTCTTAAATTTATTTATTAAGACTTGTTTTATGGCCTAACATATCTATCTTGGAAAATGTTCCATGTGCACTTGAGAAGAATGTGTATCCTGTTGTTTTTGGATGGAATGTTCTATAAGTATCTGCTAAGTCCATCTGATCTAACATATTATTTAGGGCTAAAGTTTCCTAACTGATTTTCTTTCTGGATACTTACATTGATATAAGTGGGGTATTAAAGTACTTTACTATTATTGTATTGCTGTCTATTTCTCCCTCTATGTTTGTTAATATTTGCTTTATATATTTAAGCACTTCTGTGTTGGGTGCACAAATATTTTAAATGTTATATATTCTTGTTGGATTGGCCATTATGTAACACCCTTCTTATTATAGTCTTTGTTTTAAAGTCAATTTCAAGTCTGATATAAGTGTAGCTACTCCAACTTTCTTTTGTTTTCCATTTGCATGGAATAGTTTTTTCCATCCCTTCAGTGTCAGTCTACGTGTGTCCTTACAACTAAAGTGTGTCTCTTGTACATAGTATACAGATGGGTTTTTGTTTTTTTGCTGTTGTTTTTTTTTTTAACCCATTCAGCCCCTTTATGTCTTTTGAATGGAGAATTTAGTCCATTTACATTTAAAGTTATTATTGATAAGTATGTGCTTATTTCCATTTGTTAATTTCTGTCCATTTTTGTAGTTCCTCTCTGTTCCTTTCTTCTTCTCTTGCTCTCTTTCTTTGTTTTAGGTTCTGACAGGGATTATGTTTCATCATTTTCTTATTATTCTCATTAAGAAGTTATAAATCTTGGAAAACTAGGTTTAATATTTCTGTGTGTTCTGTATCCTGTGTAGTGCCAGATACACAAAAGGCAGTCAGTATGTACTTGATAACATGAGAGACACTCACCGTGCATTTTGTTACTCTTCTGGAAAACAGCATCTTCTTTGTCAACTGAATCAGGGTCAGTGCAGAAATGTCTGATATTTTCCTCAAGGTACCAGCTTTGATTCTCATCCACAACAGTAAACATTATAACAAACTCTTGATTCACATCAGTCCTTGTCCCTGAATATTTATGCAGGATACCTATCAGACACATTCAAAAGAGTAAGAAAAAAATTCACAGTGGACTAAATCAAGATGAGCTTTTCTTCCTGCCAATGGTATCAGGTAAGTTTGAAAGACCTACATGTACAAGAGTAACCCACAACATAAAATCAGTGAAAGGCTTTGATGGAAATGATAGAACCATAGAAAACTCATAAAACAGAAATCTTCACAACCACAGACTTGGAAACCTGGCTGTCCTTAAAGGAAATATGCTTTATTGACAGAGCACAGACAACTATATCAATTAATAGGGAATAAAGTAACAAAGTGATTATGTGGGTTAAATAATAAAGCAAAAGCATTCCTGGTCATTTGACTACATTTTACACTTTCCTATGTGTGGTGTCAGTGTGTATTTTTTTTAAAGCACGTACGTTTCAAAATGCTATGATTTTTTTAGGCAGAAGCCTGAATTATTGTCCCTGTCATAGATCTTCTATGTTAGAAGAATTTCTTTAATCTTACAGAAAGTTTGGAAGAAGAGGCACACTTTGTGTAAAGCAAGAGAGGTGGGCAAGACGACCTGAAGATTATATACACTTTTCAACACACCTGGGAATAGGCTCCTAGGGACAGAGAGGGTGGGGAAGAGACGTCTTACCCTCTTTGCACACCAGCAGTGGGCCAATTAGCCCAGAGCAGATGTCCTTAGGGGCATCGATGTGCGAATGGTACACCCAGGTCAGGCAATTTGCATCTGCTGGGGCAGGAGCATATTCTTCTCTCACTGGCCAGACATAGGTATAGTTTTTGCCAGGAGGAACATTGTCATCATCCTTGTTCCTTCCATATGTTCCATCTGGGTACAGGGCTCCTTCCAAGAAAATATAAAACATAGTTAAAATGCAGAGATCACACACTATAGTGGAAAGAGCTAGAGCTTTGAAATCAAACACACATGAATTAAAATTTATTTGCTATGGGACTTGAGGCTAGTTACTTAAATTCTCACTGCCTAGGTTTTCTACCAGTAAAGCTGGAATGTTTATATCTACCCCCACTACATGAGGCAGTGTATATGAAGTGTCCTGCACAGAGCCAGGTGTTTAATAAATATTCATGAAGACCCCTTCTGACAGACCTCCCGTACCAATCAGGAAGACATCAATCTACTTCACTTAACATCAACTGAAGAAGGAAAGGAGAAGCAGCAGAAGAAATAACAAACACTTCTTGGGCACTTACTACACATTCAGCACCTAAATTTGAGACCTGAGAGATTTTGGGTCTCATGAAAAAGATCTGCTGACCTCAAAGCTAAGCAGGTATAGAGGTGAACACTCAGCACCCAGGCTTAAAAATAAAAACAAGGGAAAAAAAGAGCAGAAACCTTAGTGGCCAACACACTATAAGGAATACAGATTTCACAGGTTTCACCCGGACAGGTTACTAAACAGAAAAACAAGTAACATAAACAAACTTGGATGATGGTGGGATCAGAATCCAGAATCCAAAGTTGCTACAGTATATCCTCAATAATTTCCAGTTTTCAACAAGAAGAACAACAGCCACAGCAAAATGAGACATGCAAAGAAATAAGAAAGTGTGATCCATACTCAAGGGAAAAAAAGCAGCCAACAGAAACTATCTCTAAGTGTTTCTAGGTGTTGAATTCAGCAGATAAAGACTTTAAAGCAGTTATTATAAATATATTCAAGCAACTGAAAGAAGCTATGTTTAAATAATTAAAGGAAAGTAGGACAAATTATTCAACAAACAGAGAATCTCAATAAGGAGATAAAATTTATACATTAAAAAAAAGAACCAAGTTGGAGTTTTGGCACTGAAACATACAATAAATGAAATAAAATATTCACTAGAGTGGCTTGGCAACAGATTCAAGATGGCAAAAGAGTCAGTGAACTTGAAGAGACATTGACAGAATTATGCTATCTGAAAAAGAGAGGGTTAAAAAAAGATTGAAGAAAATAAACAGAACCTCAGAGACCTATGGGACTAAATCAAGTATATTAACATGGTGTAATGTAGTCTGCCAAAGGAGAGGAGAAAGAAATGGGGGCAGAAAAAAATATGTGAAGAAATAATTGAAGAAATTTTTACCAAATTTGATGAAAAACATTAACTTACTTACACATCAAAGGAGCACAACAAACCGCAAGTAGAATAAATACAAAGAATTCATATACAAATATATTGTTGTCAAGCTGTTGGGGAGGAAAAAAAGGCAAAGAGAAATGATCACATACTAAGGAGCCCCAACGTGATTAACAGTTGACTTCCCATTTAAATATTTGATATGAGAAGACAGTGGGATGACATACTAAAAGTGCTAGAGGAAAAATACCAACCAAGAATAATACATCCAGCAAAACTAGCCCTCAAAACAATAAGGCAAAATAAAGATGCTCTAGATAAGCAAAGATAAGTGAGTTTGTTGCTAGCAGACCTGTCTTACAAGCAATACTAAAAGAGTTTTTCAGACTAAAAGGAAATAACGCCAGAGAATGTGAATCCACAGAAAGAAGTGAAAAGCACCAAAAATAGGAAAAATGGGAGTTAATATAAAAGATTCTATAAATACATTTTTTTTTTATCCTAACTTCTTTAAAATTCATAAGATAATATACAGTTCCAAGTATAACATCACATTGTTGGGTTTACAGAGAGAGAGATGTAATGACAATATAACAATAATAACAAAAAAGAGGTGGGTGAGAATGATGCTCTGTTGGAGTAAAGCTTTTATATATTTCCAGAATTAAGTAGGTAAAAAATATGAAGTACATTGTGATATGTTAAAATGCATATTACAATCCATAGGCCAACCAATAAGAAATGAACTCAAAATATATAGTTGAAAAATCAACAGAGAAATATAAATAGTAGATTTTAAAATATTGTTTCACACGAAAGAAGACAGTAAAGGAAGAACAGGGGAATAAAAAAGACAAAATGCATATAGAAAATAATTAGCAAAATAAGTGTAGCTCAAACCAATCAATAATTACATTAAATGTGAATGGTCTAAACACTCCAATCAATATGCAGAGATTGTCAAATTGGACAAAGAAGTAACATCCAACTATATGCAGTCTATATTTTAGATTCAAAACACAAATTGATTGAAAGCAAAAGAATGCAAATAGCAACAATATGAGAGCTGAAGTGGCTCTCAATAACAGACAAACTAGATTTTAAGACAAGAAATGTAATGAGACAAAGATAGATATTTCATAATGATAAAAGAGTCAATATATCAGGAAGATAAAACAAATATAAAGCTGTTCATACCTAACAAGGGTCTCAAAACACATAAAGCAAAAACTGACATAACTGAAAGGAGAAATACACAACTGAACAGTAATTGTTAGAGATTTCAATACCCTTCTCTAAATAACTGGTAGAAAAACTAGGCAGAACATCAGCAAGGATATAGAAGACTTCAACAATGCTGTCAAACAACTCAACCTAACTGATACCTATAGAACATTCCACCCAATGACTGCAGAATACACCTGCTTTACAGGGCACATGGAACATTCTTCAGGATAGAAAGTGAGCTACACATTAAATAAATCTCAATAATTTAAAAGGAATAATACTTCCATCCAAAAACAACAGAATACACTTTCTGCTCAAGTGCACATGGAACATTCTCCAGGATAGAGCACATCTTGGGCCTAGGTAAATTTAAGAAAATTAAAATCACATCAATCATCTTTTCCAACCACAATGCTATGAGACTAGATATCAATTCCAGGAAAAAACTAAAAAATACAAACACATGGACGCTAAACAATATGCTACTAGACAACCAAGAGATCACTGAAGAAGTCAAAGAGGAAATAAAAAAATACTTAGAACAAAATGACAATGAAAATATGATGAACCAAAACCTATGGGATGCAACAGAAGCAGTTCTAAGAGGGTAGTTTATAGCAATACAATCCTACCTCAAGAAAAAAGAAAAATCTCAAATAAACAGCCTAACCTTACACCTAAAGCAATTAGAGAAAGAAGAACAAAAATCCCCAAAGTTAGCAAAAGGAAAGAAAATAAAAATCAGATCAGAAATAAAGGAAAAATAAATGAAGGCAACAATAGCAAAGATCAATAAAACTAAAAGCCAGTTCTTTGAGAAGATAAACAAAATTCATAAACCATTAGACTCATCAAGAAAAAAAAGGAGAATACTCAAATCAACAGAATTAGAAATGAAAAAGGAGACGTAACAACTGACACTGCAGAATTACAAAGGATCATGAGAGATTACTACAAGCAACTCTATGCCAATAAAATGGACAACCTGGAAGAAATGGACAATTTCTTAGAAAGGTATAGCCTTCCAAGACTGAACCAGGAAGAAATAGAAAACATGAGCAGACCAATCACAAGCACTGAGATTGAAACTGTGATTAAAAATCTTCCAACAAACAAAAGCCCAGAGCCAGATGGCTTCACAGGTGAATTCTATCAAACATTTAGAGAAGAGCCAACACCAATCATTCCAGACTCTTCCAAAATATAGCAGAGGGAGGAACACTCCCAAACTCATTCTACGAGGTCACCATCACCCTGACACCAAAACCAAAGATGTCACAAAAAAGAAAACTACAGGCCAATATCATTGATGAACATAGATACAAAAATCCTCAACAAAATACTAGCAAACAGAATCCAACAGCACATTAAAAGGATCATACACCATGATCAAGTGGGGTTTATCCCAGGAATGCAAGGATTCTTCAATATAAGCAAATCAACCAATGTGATACACCATATTAACCAATTGAAGGATAAAAATCATATGATAATCTCAAAAGATGCAGAAAAAGCTTTTGACAAAATTCAACTCCCATTTATGATAAATGGGTGAGCATAGAGGGAACCTACCTCAACATAATATAAGCCATATATGACAAACCCACAGCCAACACCATTCTCAATGGTGAAAAACTGAAAGCATTTCCTCTAAGATCAGAGACAAGACAAGGATATCCACTCTCACCACTGTTATTCAACATAGTTTTGGAAGTTTTAGCCACAGCAATCAGAGAAGAAAAGGAAATGAAAGGAAACCAAATTGGAAAAGAAGAAGTAAAACTGTCACTGATGCAGATGACATGACACTATACATAGAGAATCCTAAAAATGCTACCAGAAAACTACTAGAGCTAATCAATGAATTTGGTAAAGTTGCAGGATAGAAGATTAATGCACAGAAATCTCTTGCATTCCTATACACTAATGATGAAAAATCTTAAAGAGAAATTAAGGAAACACTCCCATTTACCATTGCAACAAAAAGAATAAAATACCAGGAATAAACCTACCTTAGGAGGCAAAAGACCTGTATGCAGAAAACTATAAGACACTGATGAAAGAAATCAAAGATGATACAAACAGATGGAAAGATATACCACGTTCTTGGATTCGAAGAATCAACATTGTGAAAATGACTATACTACCTAAAGGAATCTACAGATTCAATGCAATCTGTATCAAATTACCAATGGCATTTTTCACAGGACTAGAACAAAAAATTTTACGATTTGTATGTAAAAGTCTTTACAAAAGACCCCGAATAGCTAAAGCAATCTTGAGAAAGAAAAACAAAGCTGGAGGAATCAGGCTCCCTGACTTCAGATTATACTACAAATCTACAGTAATCAAGACAGTATGGTACTGGCACAAAAATAGAAATATAGATCAATGGAACAGGATAGAAAGCCCAGAGATAAACCCACACACCTAGGGTCATCTTTGACAAAAGAGGTAAGAATAAACAATGGAGAAAAGATAGCCTCTTCAATAAGTGGTGCTGGGAAAACTAGACAGCTACATGTAAAAGAATGAAGTTAGAAGACTTTCTAACACCATAAACAAAAATAAACTCAGAATGGATAAAAGACCTAAACGTAAGGCCAGACACTATAAAACTCTTAGAGGAAAACATAGGCAAAACACTCTATGACATAAATCACAGCAAGATATTTTTTTGGCCCACCTCCTAGAGTAATGGAAATAAAATAAAAAACAAACAAATGGGACCTAATGAAACTTAAAAGGTTTTGCACAGCAAAGGAAGCCATACACAAAACAAAAAAAACAACCCACAGAATGGGAGAAATTATTTGCAAATGAAGAGACCAACAAGGGATTAATCTCCAAAATATACAAACAGCTTATGCAGCTCAATATTAAAAAACCCAAACAATCCAATCAAAGAATGGGAAGAAGATCTAAATAGACATTTCTCCAAAGAAGACATATGGATGGCCAAAAAACACATGAAAAGATGCTCAGCATTACTAATTATTAGAGAAATGCAAATTGAAACTACAGTGAGATGTCACCTCACACCAGTCAGAATGGCCATGATCAAAATGTCTACAAACAATAAATGCTAGAGAGGGTGTGGAGAAAAGGGACCATCCTACACTATTGGTAGCAATGTAAATTGGTGTAGCCACTGTGGAGAAGAGTATGGAGTTTTTTTTAAAAACTAAATATAGAACTACCATATGATCCAGGAATCCCACTCCTGGGCATATATCCAGAGCAAACTATAATTTGAAAATATACATGCACTCCAATGTTCATTGCAGCACTATTTACAATAGCCAGGACATGGAAGCAACCTAAATGTCCATAGACACAGGAATGGATAAAGAAGATGTTGTACATATATACAATGGAATATTACTCAACCATAAAAAGAATGAAATAATGCCATTTGCAGCAACATGGATGGACCTAGAGATTATCATACTAAGTGAAGTCAGTCAGACAAAGACAAATATCATAAGATATCACTTATATGTGGAATCTAAAGAAAATGGTAGAAAATTTGAAACTTATTTACAAAACAGAAACAGACTCACAGACTTCAAAAACAAACATATCATCACTAAAGGGGAAATGTGGAGGGGGGATAAATAATGAGTTTGGGATTAACACATACACACTACTATAGATAAAATAGATAGTCAACAAGGACCTACTATATAGCACAGGGAATTTTACTCAGTATTCTGTAATAACCTATACGGGAAAATAATCTGAAAAAGAATGGATATATGTGTACGTATAACTGAATCACTTAGCTGCACACCTGAAACTAACATAATATTGTAAATCAACTACACCCCAATATAAAATAAAGATTAAATTTTTAAAAATCCAGTACTTATCAAATTAAAAACTCTCAAACTAGGAATAGACAGGAACTTCCTTCTAAGAATAATCCACATCTAACATCATGCTTAATGGGAGGGAGACTGCATGCTTTCTTCCTATGACTGGGAACAGGGCAAGAATGTTTGCTCTTGCCACTGTTATTAAATACTGTCCTGAAAGTTCTAGCCAGTGCAATAAGCCAAAGAAAAAGCTAAGTTATACCCATTGGTAAGGAAGAAATAAAACATTATATTCATAGTGACGTGATTCTGTATTTAGAAAATTCCAAGGAACCCTTTAAACATCTACTAATAAACAAGTTTAACAAGATAGTAGGATTCAAGATAAATATATAAAACTCAATTGTATTTCTACACACTAGTAACAAACAATCAAAAATAAAATTAAGAAAACTATTCCATTTATAACAGTATCAGAAAGAATAAGATATTTCTGAATAAATTTAACAAAAGAAATGCAAATCTTGTACACTGAAAACTAGACATTGTTTAGAGACAATAGAAGTCTCAATTCCATGTTCAGATTGAAAGACTCAATATTGTCAAGATGGCAATTCATCTTTTAAATGCAGGTGACAATTTCTCCCCAACTGATTGATAAAAACTCAATGCAATCCTAATCAAAACCCGGCTGATGTTCTGTGGGGTTTTTTTGGTAAAAATTAATGAGTTCATCTGATATTTATATGGAAATGCAAAGGACTTAGAGTAGCTAAAAAGTCTTGAGAAGAGCAAAGTTGGAGGATTTATGCTACCCAATTTCAAAACTTACTATAAATTCGTAGTAATCAAGACAGTGTGGTGTTTGTGCAAGGGTAGGCACATAGATCAGGGGAACAGAATTGAGAGCCCTGAAATAAACCCTTATACTTATAGTTATTGATTTTCAACTATAGCCTATGAATCATTTATCTTCTATTCCCAGGACCCACAGTCAGTTTCTGGCACCTGGTGGGCACTCAGTGGAAGTATCATGAAGGTAATGAATTTTACGTGCTGACCTTCACCTACTCAGAATTAACCAAATCTGGGACCGAGAGGTTTGCTGCATTTCAGATGGAGGAAAAGCACCAAGAACAAAGGGCACTCCTAATCTTTTGTCCATCATCAGAGGTGTCTCCTTCTGGCTGCTTAGACAGACCTGTCTATGGCAACTTCCAGGCAAGTTTTGTTGCCTTAGGACAATATTTAATAGCCAGAAGCTCGTCCTTGGTGGTAAAGTAAGCTGCATCAGAGTTAGTGGTGCTGTTCCTGGCATGTTCCTCAGAGCCAGTAGTGTAGCAGGTTTAACATCATTTGACACATTCCACCTGGTCACGAGCAAGAATAAAATGAGAGATGTGAAAAATACTTCTGAAGACGGAGAAATACTTCCATCTCAAAAGCCTAAGAATGTTGCTTTTAAAAAAAATTTAACTTTAGGGAGTACTCAGGAAACTGTGCTATTGAAGCTATTTAAGTACAAACAAGAAGATAGGGATGGGGGACTTCCCTGGTGGCGCAGTGGTTAAGAATCTGCCTGCCAATGCATGGGACACAGGTTCGAGCCCTGGTCCAGGAAGATCCAACATGCCGCGGAGCAACTAAGCCTGTGTGCCTCAACTACTGAGCCTGCACTCTAGAGCCCTCGAGCCACAACTACTGAGTCCATGTGCCTAGAGCCCGAGCTCCACAACAAGAGAAGCCACCGCAACGAGAAGCCCATGCACTGCAATGAAGAGTAGCCCCCGCTTGCCACAACTAGAGAAAGCCCACGCGCATCAATGAAGACCCAGCGCAGCCTAAATAAATAAACAAACAAACAAATAAATCAAATTAAAAAAAAACAAACCAAAAAAAGAAGGCAGGGATGCTTCAGAAAGGAAGCACCAAAGACAGTAGCCTTAAGCAGGGAAGTTGAGGTCCATGTGAACTGAGACACCCTCCCCATAGCTGAGGCTGTTACTGGTGATAGGACACAGGAATCCGTTTTGCACTCTGCCCCTTATCCAACATGGGACCCAGTCAAGACTGACTGACAGGAAGCTTAGTGTGTTTCTGGGGCCGCGGTGGAGCATGTGTCAAGGGACGCCAACACCCAGTTCTGTAGCAACATAAAGAAAAGTGAGAAAGAAGAGAGGAAGGAAATAGGGTAAGAAAAAGAGAAATAAAAGGTGGGGACAGATGGAGATGGGATGAGGGGGAGGGGGGGAGGGAGAAGACAAAAGAATACGTGTAATCTTAGAATGTGTTCTTAGAATCCTGTTCATTGCAACTGACAGTTGTCTTACTTAAGAAGGAGAGAGAAGACACCAATAATATAGGATTGATATTTACCCTCTGAATCTTTGTTGTAGAAAACGCCATGTGGATGCAAGGAGTAGGGTCGGGAAGCAAAGTTCTTTAAATGGATGACAATCACATCACCCACTTCAGCTCTCAAGATAGGGCCCAAGAATCCAAGCCAGGGAGGTTTGGGGATCTCCGTGGAATAAGTCTCATCTGTGTAGTGTCTGTAAACAGCCTTTTTGTAAATACCGCCTATCCTGTTGGGTCCTCTTTTGAGAAATAAGGTTGCAAGTCTAAAAGTAAGAAGGAAAATATTTTATAATTGAAATTAAAAGAGAAATCCTAATAGCTTACTTTAATAGTCCACAAAGTACTTGTAAGCATGATTTCTCATTTGGTGTTCACCAAAACCCTTCAGCCTCTGTAAAGTTGGTAAGATTATCCTCAATTTATTAGTGAGGAAATGGAGTCTTAGAGTTAAGTGACAAGCCAGAAACAAATAGTATTCACAACCAAACTAAAACAAAACCAAAATATTCTAAAGTCACACTGTCCATTTGCCCCTTTTCATTCAACAAACACTTATTATGCACTTACCGCATTCTCAGTAGGAGTCTATGATCTAATAATGAAAGAATTAAGTAACTACTCAGAGCAATATATGATTAAGTAAGTACCAACTGAGTGGTTGATGCAATGGATATTGGCTCAGTTTTTCTAGGAATATATTTGTTCACAGAAGGAAAAGATTGCTGTGAGTGAAAGAGGTCAGAAAAACCTCATATAAAATGCAGAAATTAAGGAGAAGTAGGATTGGATAACAAAGTGGAAAAGTTGAGGACACTAAGCAGGGACAGAGCATGAGCAACAAGGAGGAAGAAGTATGGGTGATGTGGGAGGAAAGCAAGTTATAGGCTGGGGCAGAGTTCTGGAAGGTGAGTAGTGAGAAGTATGGATGCGTGTAAATTCTGGGGAAAGACTGATAATGAACTTTATCATATGGTTATCATAGGTTGAAGAATTTAGAATTTAGAATTGATCTTGGAAGAACTGAGGACTCACTGAGGTTTTTCATAAAATGGGTGACATGATAATCAGTATTTAGGAATGATCCTTATGGCAGTGGTGTGAAAGTTTTAGAGGAGTCAGGCAAAGGGGATAGCAAAGATGGGGGGCAGGGAGGTTGTCAGGAGATTAGAAGGGTGTGATGCAATAGGAAAAAAAGGGATGGATGTGAAAAAAACAGGATTCTAGGACTTAATATGACCAGATGCCCTCCTGGGGTGAGAGGGAGACTCAGCCCAGGGTTTGGGAGCCTGAGACGATAGCAACACTGGTGACACTATTTTGCAGGTGGTCATACCATCTTCCCCTGGGAGATGGAACCCCCTTCCCCACTCTCAATCTATGTGGTTAGTGCTCCAATCCCAGAAGTATTGGCTTCTGCTTGAGCAATAGCTCCTGGGTGCAGCCATTCCAATGAAGCTGAGTCAACAGACAACTCCCACTCTGGCACACCCTCCTGCACACGTGCATGCATTACTTCTCAGTCATTCAACAAACTGTAAGTATCTCAAGCCCTGTACTCAGTCCTGGGGATACAGAGAAAAAATTCAAAGACTTGAAGGAGCTCTCATTCTAGAAGGAAGAGTTATTAAAACCAAGCAGGACTCTATGGGGACTTACCAGTGACAGACCCCTGGTGTCCCCCACCTCTTGTTTGTAGAAAAGCTTTAGCCTCCTGGGCCTTCCCCAACTTCCAAAGAGCAAATTTATTCAGAGAAGTGAGAAAAAGCAGAAACAAAGGAAAACAGTCAAGCAAGACAAAAGAATAGTTTAGCCATAAAACAAAGTCAAGGACTTTTAGTTCCTCACCGGGTGCTATAGAAAATACCCTGAGCCATATCCTTGAGTTGTTTTGCAGATACTAAAACCCCCACCAGGAGGAAGAAGTTAACTACATGCTGACCACCAGCACGTCAACCCCAGACCAGCTGGAACCAGGAGGGTGATGATGTAGACTCCCGAAACACCACCATTACCTCACCATCAACCAATCAGAAGGACATACACAAGCTGATCACACATCCCTCCACCTCACCTTTAAAAACCCTTCCCTGAAAACCACTGGGGAATTTGGGTCTTTTGAGCATGAGCTGCCTGTTCTCTTTGCTTGGCCCCATGTTGAGTGCCTTGCAATAAATGCTGTACTTCCCATCACCACAACCGGTATTAGTAGATTGGCTTTGCTGCACACTGGGTACGTGGATCCATGTTCGGTGCGGTAACATGAGAACACAGGCATATAATCTTGAGTGTAAGACAGATCAGATGAGGTTTCCTAGATGAACTAATGCCTAAATGTGGTCTCAAAGAGCAAAGAAGTGTTACCCAAGCAAAGAAGATGGAAAGGGCTGATAGAGCAGACATTTTGCCAACTCCGCACCCACACTACATTCTTTGGTCTAAGAGGACACCTTTCCCATTCTCATTCTATATATGCTTTGGGTGGGGCACCACACCCACCTCCAGCAATGGAGCAAGTGACTCACCCTAAACTATTAGCACACTAAGCCCCCTCATATATTGGTGGAGGGAGGGCTTGTGATCCAGGCCTGGACAAAGTGGTGTAATTCTTCCCCCAACCAAGCCACCCTGGACCCCAGTGATTAGTTCAGGGACAGCTATAGAGTGGCTGATTGCTTCAACCCGAGGGAAACTAGGGCAACTCCAGACTCCCAGCTTCCTCCAGAGTGCCCTGAACCAATTCTTCCCCTGCCTCACCCCTCCCAGTATAAGGCACACTTTCCCCCTTTGATTCCTCTCCCTCATCTGAGTCAGAACCCTAGGCAGATGCCATGATTCAGGTATCCTTGTCCTGTCCCAGGTCCCAGCCTCAGACATCAGTACGCAGAGCTATAAACCCTTAGATAGTTGGGGTTCAGTCTGTAGCTGGACCCAAGCCACATTCCCATTCTGTCCAGAGACAGACCCAGGAACAGTGGTCCTCCTGAGGTAGACATATTTCCTGGACCAGAATATATAAAGTTTATACCCATGTATGACTGTCTCCCCATGATAGGACAAGCACTTGACAATTTACATGACTACTGTGGATAGAGATCAAAAGGAAGACCCTCCCTGCCCCTGCAATAGGGTCTGTCTATCCCATCAGTGCATGTCACACCTTTGAGAACTCTCCCAGAGTTCTCACATGCATCTCCCCTATTTCAGTCCTGTGATGAGCTTGAAAACTGTTCTGCTGACTTTCAACAAGTACAGATTGAGGACCTAAAGCATGTGAGGTGCAGGGTTAGGTGTTGCTTAGATAAAAATATGAACAGGACCCAAGGGACAAAGACAGTATTGGCTGCACAAGAGAGATGAATAAGAATTATAAGAGGAGAATAAAATGCCCTGAGAATTTAGGAGAGAGGGAGAGACGATGAGCTCTCCAAGTGGAAGGGATGGCTTGAGCAAGGGGGTAGGGGGGCGGGAGAGAAATTAGAAGTCAGTACTCAATGGGAGTGAAATTGTAGTGAACTGTGAATGCTGGATTAAGGCATTAGTATATATTATATCTACAATTAATAGCCCCTGAAGATTCTTGAGCAGGAAATTTGACCATATACTTGTTTGGGGAAGACAATTTTGGTAGAACCCCATATCTGACTTCTCTTCATTGTACCCACCTATCTGATTTTGCCCACCTGCTTCTGCTCACTTGATCAAACTCCTTCCTGAGCTTCCACCTCTGAATACCAAGCCTACATAGCTGACCAAGGCTCTGTTTACCTTCACGGTTGATTTGGGAGATTTTCTTCCTTGGTGTCTGACCTCAGCTGACCTGACCTCAACTTAGCTAAGCCTCCCTTTCCCAGTGGCCCAGGTATGGCATCTGCTTGCCCTGTCTGATCTGGTTCTTTCTCTGGCCAACATGGGAAGTTTCATTGTCTCTCTTTACTTCAACATCATGTTTTCCCAACTTTCCTCCCCTCCTCTTTCCTCTTTCTGGGTCCTATCTCAGCAGAGAATTCCTTTTTTTTTTTTTTTTTTTTGGCTCACGCTCTTCAGCTTGCGGGATCTTAGTTCCCTGAACAGGGATTGAACCTGGGCCATGGCAGTGGAAGTGCTGAGTCCTAACCACTGGACTGCCAGGGAATGCCCTAGAATTCCTTTGTTGATGAAGCCGTACCAGGTCTGATAGTCTCTGTATCAGCAATGGATTTCTGTTAGCTTCATTAAGCACGACAGATCAAAAAGCAAAATAACAGGTATTTTCAAGGCTTCATGTTCATCTCCTTGAAGACATTATCAAATGATCGTATACCAGTGACTCAGATACAAGCTCCCAAGCAGTTCCTGCAACAAAGCTCCCAGCAGTCTCTAGTATGAATGGTAGTTTTGCCCACCCTGCAGACTTTTCAGGTTGATGGAGCCAGAGGTCAATGTGCTCCTCTCCTCTGCACACAGCCTTTCCTACAAATAAGGGTTGAACAAATGTTTTTGCAGGTATCGGTTGAAGGAGTCCCAAATTATTTATCTGCCCAGAACACCAGATTACTAGCCTGCCCAGGCACGCTCATGTGTCGACCCCACCCTGCCCTTTGTGTGGAGTTGGTATGGGGGGAGGTTCCTGGGACAAAGGAGGAAGCCATGGTTCAGGCTCCCACGGAGAAGCCAGGGATGGGCCTGACCAGAGAAAAGCCAGTGCTCCAGGAATCACAGGGCCAGTCCTCCCAGAGGCAGCAAAGCTCTCTCTCCCCTAGATGCCAGGCTCAGCTTCCAATCCAGATAATGGAACTGAGAACACAGGAATCTGGACAAAAGGGTCAGAGAATTATAACAATGATCTTGGTAGCAAAAGCCTGGAAAGACAAATTTCTTCAGCTGGTGACTGGGAAAATAAATTATGGCACAGTCATACCACTTAGCCATACAAAAGAATTAGGTGTTTCTACAGGTAGCAAGATGGCATGATCACCAAGATGCTAAATGGTAAGAGCAAATTGCAGAACAGCATGTAAAGTATGATCCCATTTGTGTGTGTGTGTGTTTTTAACAATGTACATATACATGCAAAGAAAACATTTGGAAATATGTCCAGGGAAACCATGAAGTGTAGCTTCTGGGATGTGGGACTGAGGCCACAGACAGGAGCAAGAAGGGACGAGAAGTTTACTATTACTCACCCTCTATCGTACTGTGGGAATGTTTTACTCTGTACCATTGTACTTACTTTCATAATAAAAACAAGCTCACATTTTATTTAGACATTAGGGTCCCGGCTGTTTGGCTACTGAGGGGTCAAACTTCTCTTCTTGTGTGCCTTCTACCTCTGAAAACACAGCTGCCACCACAAAGTGTGCTGTGAGGGTGAGAGCTCCTTCCCCACAGGGGAGATTGGCATCTTGACCAGGGAGCACAGCACCTGCTCAGCCTCTGGTTTGACAAATCCAAGTCTACTATCTAATCATCAGGACCGAGGTCTTGGGGACACTTGGGTCTGTGCACATGAGGTCTTCTGCCTCTGTGTATCCACTGAGCCTACATGTGTCTGCCCAGGAGCAGGAGTTCACTTCTGCTCTACAAGGCAGAAGCCTACATTTCCGTGTGCAAGGGAATGGTATAAAAAGTCTGGATACCTGACAATGGAGCTTTATGATAGAGGCTCTTGTGTTTCCCAGCCTCACTTGCAGCTTGCATGGTCATGTGACATAGTTCTAGCCAATGAGATGTAAGCATATATCACTCCCTGGTACTTCTCTGGACTCAGCTAGTAGAGACCCTTTCTGTCCTTCGCTCTTCCCATTATCCATGCCCAAAATGAAGACATGACCACTGGAGCTTTAGCAGCCATCTTGAGAGAATGAGGAAGAAGGTCACACCCTAGGGATGGTCAAGTGGAAAGCCAAAAGAACCTGGGACCCTGAAGTTGCCAACCTCTGGACTTCTTTTGTGTAAGTCAATAAATAGACTTAAGCCAATGTTTTTTGGGCTTAAGAAAACAGTGTTTTTCTGTTAACTAGCAGCTGAATACTAGTCCTAATTGAACGGAGTGTTCAGAAGAAGAAGGAAGAAGAGCAGAGGGAGAACTGAGTCATCCTTAGGCTGGCTAATTAGTCCCAGAGTAGGCATAGTTGCCTGGCTTTATACTGGTCACCCAGTAAGTCAATGACAGAGCAAGGATTAGATTCAGAATCTCTGGTGTCCTCTCTAGGTTCAGCCTGAAGGGTAAAAAGCTATAATGAAATTATTCATAGGAGCTTGTCATTCCAACAGGCTCTGTGGGAAAGATGGACATCTGAGCCTCCTCACTTCTCTACTTCAGGTTCCCAGCATGTGTGACCATGCCTGCACACACATATACCTACATGGAAATGTGTGCTGAGCAAGAGTTCCTTACCATGAGTTGTCTGGCAAAGCCACCTTAACAACAGGCAAGCATATCGGAGGGAGGGGAAGTGTTCGCTGCCTTCCTACAACGCATTGCATATACTGCATACTTTAGTACTGAGTTATATATCAACTTGTTTTGTACATTCATGGATGTGTGTCATTCTTATCCCCTAAACAGCCAATGGTCACTCCAAGAGAGAATTAGGTTTTCTATCATAGTTGTTCCTAAATGTCCACCCATGTACCAACAATATCAGAATTATCTGGGACATTTCCCAAAAATGTCACGCCCCATTTCAGGGCAATTGAATCAGACTTTCTGCTGGCAGGACCTGTGATATCTTTATTTTTCCTCACCAAACAGTTCCTACAACAGGGCATTCTAGTGCTTGCCCATTCTGATTTTTCTTTCCTCCCATGAAAAGGGGAGATTAAAGAGCTTTCACAGTTAGGTGGGGCTATGGGATTTTGGCAAACAGGCTATGAGTGGAAGTAATATGTGTCACTTCTGAACCAGGGCATTTAACTGCCATTGCAAGACTCCTCACTTCCTCTGCTGTAGGGGAAGCCTCCAATGAAGATAGTAAGATCTCAAGATCCAAGCAGCCTGGCTGCTAGTTTGTTTGGGGAGGACAGCTGTCCTGGAGTCATTGGTCCTCTGTGAACCAGAGTGGATGAGAAATACACCTCTGTGATATCAAGCTCCTGAGATTTGGGGCTTGTTTGTTTCTGTAGCACAACCTGACTTATTCTGACTAATACAATTCCAATGTGCATGCAAGTTTGGAAATCACATTTCTGTAGTACTTAGCATAAAACCCATAGTAACTATTTGAAACCATAGGAACTGTTTAAATGCATAGGAACTATAGAAAATGGAAAAGGTAGGGGAGAGAAGCAAGAAGAACTACAAATCTGCAGCCTGTGGAACAAAAACCACATTCATAGAAAGATAGGCAAGATGAAAAGGCAGAGGGCTGTGTACCAGATGAAGGAAAAAGAGAAGACCCCAGAAAAACAACTAACTGAAGTGGAGATAGGCAACCTTCCAGAAAAAGAATTCAGAATAATGACAGTGAAGATGATCCAGGACCTCAGAAAAAGAAAGGAGGCAAAGAGCAAGAAGATGCAAGAAATGTTTAACAAAGACCTAGAGGAATTAAAGAACAAACAAACAGAGATGAACAATACAATAATAGAAATGAAAAATACACTAGAAGGAACCAATAGCAGAATAACCGAGGCAGAAGAATGGATAAGTGACCTGGAAGACAGAATGGTGGAATTCACCACTGCAGAACAGAATAAAGAAAAAAGAATGAAAAGAAATGGAGACAGTGTAAGAGAACTCTGGGACAACACTAAACACAACAACGTTCGCATTATGGGGGTCCCAGAAGGAGACGAGAGAGAGAAAGGACCCAAGAAAATATTTGAAGAGATTATAGTTGAAAATTTCCCTAACATGGGAAAGGAAATAGCCACCCAAGTCCAGGAAGAACAGAGAGTACAATACAGGATGAACCAAGGAGAAACACATCAAGACACATAGTAATCAAATTGGCAAAAGTTAAAAACAAAGAAAAATTATTGAAAGCAGCAAGGGAAAAATGACAAATAACATACAAGGGAAATCCCATAAGGTTAACAGCTAATTTCTCAGCAGAAACTCTACAAGCCAGAAGGGAGTGGCATGATATACTTAAAGTGATGAAAGGCAAAAACCTACAACCAAGATTACTCTGCCCAAAAAGGATCTCATTCAGATTCAATGGAGAAATCAAAAGCTTTACAGACAAGCAAAAGCTAAGAGAATTCAGCACCACCAAACCAGCTCTACAACAAATGCTAAAGGAACTTCTCTAAGTGGGAAACACAAGAGAAGAAAAGGACCTACAAAAACAAATGCAAAACGATTAAGAAAATGATAATAGGACATACATATCGATAATTACCTTAATCGTGAATGGAGTAAATGCTCCAACCAAAAGACACAGGCTTGCTGAATGGATACAAAAGCAAAACCCATATATATGCTGTCTACAAGAGACCCACTTCAGACCTAGGGGCACATACAGACTGAAAGTGAGGGGATGGAAAAAGATATTCCATGCAAATGGAAATCAAAAGAAAGCTGGAGTAGAAATAATCATATTAGATAAAATATACTTTAAAGAATGTTACAAGAGACAAGGAAGGACACTACCTAATGATCAAGGGATCAATCCAAGAAGAAGACATAACAATTATAAATATATATGCACCCAACATAGGAGCACCTCAATTACTAAGGCAACTGCTATAAAAGAGGAAATTGACAGTGACACAGAAATAGTGGGGGACTCTAACACCTCACTTACACCAATGGACAGATAATCCAAACTGAAAATTAATAAGGAAACACAAGGCTTAAATGACACAAAAGACCTGATAGATTTAATTGATATTTATAGGACATTCCATCGAAAAACAGAAGATTACACTTTCTTCTCAAGTGTGCACAGAATATTCTCCAGGATACATCACATCTTGGGTCACAAATCAAGCCTCAGTAAATTTAAGAAAATTGAAATCATATCAAGCATCTTTTCTGACCACAACTCTATGAGATTAGAAATCAATTACAGGGAAAAAACCTAAAAAACACAAACACATGGAGGCTAAACAATACATTACTAAATAACCAAGAGATCACTGAAGAAATCAAATAGGAAATCAAAATTACCTAGAGACAAATGACAATGAAAACACGACAATCCAAAACCTATGGGCTGCAGCAAAAGCAGTTCTAACAGGGAAGTTTATAGCTATACAAGCCTACCTCAAGAAACAAGAAAAATCTCAAATAAACAATCTAACCTTACACCTAAAGGAACTAGAGAAAGAAGAACAAACAAAACCCAAAGTTAGCAGAAGGAAAGAAATCATAAATATCAGAGCAGAAATAAATGAAATAGAAACAAAGAAAACAATAGCAAAGATCAATAAAACTAAAAGCTGGTTCTTTGAGAAGATAAACAAAATTGATAAACCATTAGCCAGACTCATCAAGAAAGAGAGGGAGAGGATTCAAATCAAAAAAATCAGAAATGAAAAAGGAAAAGTTACAACAGACACCACAGAAATACAAAGTATCCTAAGAGACTACTACAAGCAACTCTATGCCAATAAAATGGACAACCTGGAAGAAATGGACAAATTCTTAGAATGGTATAACCTCCCAAGACTGAACCAGGAAGAAGTAGAAAATATGAACAGACCAATCACAAGTAATGAAATTGAAACTGTGATTAAAAATCTTCCAACAAAAAAAAGTCCAGGACCAGATGGCTTCACAGGTGAATTCTATCAAACATTTAGAGAATAGCTAACACCCAGCCTTCTCAAACTCTTCCAGAAACTTGCAGAGGAAGGAACACTCCCAAATTCATTCTATGAGGCCAACATCACCCTGATACCAAAACCAGACAAAGATACTACAAAAAAAGAAAATTACAGACCAGTATCACTGATGATTATAGTTGCAAAAATCCTCAACAAAATACTAGCAAACAGAACCAACAACACATTAAAAGGATCATACACCTTAACCAAGTGGGATTTATCCCAAGGATGCAAGGAGTCTGCAATATATTTGCAATATATTTGCAATATATGCAAATCAATCAATGTGATACACCATATTAACAAACTGAAGAATAAACACCATATGACCTTCTCAATAGATGCAGAAAAAGCTTTTGACAAAATTCAACACCCATTTATGATAAAAACTCTCCAGAAACTGGGCATAGAGGGATCCTGCCTCAACATAATAAAAGCCATAAACGACAAACCCACAGCAAACATCATTCTCAATGGTGAAAAACTGAAAGCATTTCCTCTAAGAGCAGGAACAAGACAACGATGTCCACTCTCACCACTATTATCCAACATAGTTGTGGAAGTCTTAGCCATGGCAATCAGAGAAGAAAAAAGGAATAAAAGCAATCCAAACTGGAAAAGAAGAAGTAAAACAGTCACTGTTTGCAGATGACATGATACTATACATAGAGAATCCTAAAGATGCCACCAGAAAACTGCTGGAACTAATCAATGAATTTGGTAAAGTTGCAGGATAGAAAATTAATGCACAGAAATCCCTTGCATTCCTATGCACTAATGATGAAAAATCTGAAAGAGAAATTAAGGAAACACTCCCATTTACCATTTCAACAAAAAGAATAAAATACCTAGGAATAAACCTACCTAGGGAGACAAAAGACCTGTAAGCAGAAAACTATAAGGCACTGATGAAAGAAATTAACGATGATACCAACAGATGGAGAGATATACCATGTTCTTTGATTGGAAGAATCAATATTGTGAAAATGACTATACTACCCACAGCAGTCTACAGATTCAATGCAATCCCTATCAAATTACCAATGGCATTTTCTATGGAACTAGAACAAATCATCTTAAAATTTGTATGGAGACACAAAGACCACGCATAGCAAAAGCAGTCTTGAGGGAAAAAAACGGAGGTGGAGTAATCAGACTCTCTAACTTCAGACTATACTACAAAGCTACAGTAATCAAGACAATATGGTACTGGCACAAAAACAGAAACATAGATCAATGGAACAAGATAGAAAGCCCAGAAATAAACCCATGCACCTATGGCCAACTAATCTATGACAAAGGAGTCAAGGATATACAATGGAGAAAAGACAGTCTGTTCAATAAGTGGTGCTGGGAAAACTGGACAGCTACATGTAAAGAATGAAATTAGAACTCTCCCTAACACCATACACAAAAATAAATTCAAAATGGATTAGAGACCTATGTAAAACCAAACACTATAAAACTCTTAGAGGACATAAATCACAGCAAGATCTTTTTTGATCCACCTCCTAGAGTAATGGAAATAAAAATAAACAAATGGGACCTAATGAAACTTCAAAGCTTTTGCACAGCAAAGGAAACCATAAACTAGACGAAAAGACAACCCTCAGAATCGGAGAAAATATTTGCAAACGAATCAACGGACAAAGGATTAATCTCCAAAATATATAAACAGCTCATGCAGCTCAATATTAAAGAAACAAACAACCCAATCCAAAAATGGGCAGAAGACCTAAATAGACATTTCTCCAAAGAAGACATACAGATGGCCAAGAAGCACACGAAAAGCTGCTCAACATCACTAATCATTAGAGAAATGCAAATCAAAACTACAATGAGGTATCACCTCACACCAGTTAGATTGGGCATCATCAGAAAATCCACAAACAACAAATGCTGGAGAGGGTGTGGAGAAAAGGGGACCCTCTTACACTGTTGGTGGGAATGTAAATTGATACAGACACTATGGAGAACAGTATGGAGTTTCCTTAAAAAACTAAAAATAGAATTACCATATGACCCAGCAGTCCCACTACTGGGCATATACCCAGATAAAAAACATAATTCAAAAAGACACATGCATCCCAATTTTTATTGCAAGACTATTTACAATAACCAGGTTATGGAAGCAACCTAAATGCCCTTTGACAGATGAATGGATAAAGAAGATGTGGTACATATATACAATGGAATATTACTCAGCCATAAAGAGGAACGAAACTGGATCATTTGTAGAGATGTGGATGGACCTAGAGACTGTCATACAGAATGAAGTAAGTCAGAAACAGAAAAACAAATAATGTATAACGCAAATATGTGGAACCTAGAAAAATGGTACAGATGAACCAGTTTGCAGGGCAGAAATAGAGACACAGATGTAGAGAACAAATGTATGGACACCAAGGAGGGTAAGGGGGGGGGGGGGGGGGGGGGGGGGGGGAAAAAAAAAAAAAGGTAGGGGAGGGGTGGAAGTAAGAGAAAGTCTTTCCAGTGTCTATGCAGCAAACCACCCCTAACAATACATAATACATATGTAACAATAGGACAGAAGCTCCAGCTCTTATGAGTCTTAGAAGATGCAAATCATGCCCAAGGAACAAAGCAGGTGGGTGACTTCAAGGGGCCATCCACAGGAAGCAGCCCCCGGTTTAGCTTGAGTGCACTCATTAGAATGCCCAAGTTGTTGGGTTGTATATTGTATTTTTAGTGTATCTGCAGGGTGACCCCACTCTGAGTGACTGAGTAATCACCAGGCCTCAGATTCATCCTCAACCTACATTCCAACATTTTGACTCAAGCTGAGGATGTGTCTATTTCCTGCTGTGAAGGAATCCAGTGGGGTTGGGAAGTGTCCCATTAACTACTGCTTTAAAGACAAAACGTTTACATTGCCAAGGCCAGGGGCAATACCGTGAAGGGAGACACCTTCCATAGGCAGGTGAGATCAATCATTGTCAGAACGAACCTGCCTGTGGAAATCCTCTAACCAGTGCAGAGGTAGGATGCCAGTTTAGATTCCGAGGGGTTTGTAGCTCACTGGGGCTGTGCAGCTCACCAGCATCTCCGTCCCCCACAACCTGGATCTTTTAGTGGGATTTTTTTTCCCTTCCATTCAACCATCGAGCAGTTGTTGAACCTCTACTGTATATGGGACATTAAATTAGAAACTGGAGTCAAGATGTATAATTCTCAGTCCTTGTATTCAAGAGATTTCCCATCTGGTTGGGAAGACAAAACATAGGCATTGGTGAATAAATAGCAACACCGAGTTTTCTATATTAAGGGACAACTAACTGTATAGAGCCCAAATGTCTGAGTGTGTGTTGGGGGGGATGCAGGATGAAGACGGGTTGCAAAGTAACATCAGCAGAGGGTGTGGTCAGAGCAAACATGTGAGATCATGTAGTCACAATAAGGACAAATGGTGCTGTCTGAGTTTGAGATGGACTGAGGTTCACCAATGAGAAAACAGGACTAGATTGGGACAAGTGCCACGTGGCAAAAGGAAGGGTGAAGATGGCAGTTTCGAGTTGCAGCTCGGGCACAACCACGACCTTAATCAGATTAATAGTTTTTGAAGCTATCCCATCCAGTGATGCGCTCCTCTACACCTTGCTCACCCTGGTTTCCCCCTGGCATCCCTAAGTCTTGAGTTCCCCCTTCTCCCACTTCATTTCCACAGAAGCCCCCCAGGCACCAAATACACACAGTAAAGGGAAAAGAGAATGAGCTTGAATTCCAATGCCTGCCTTGATGTTGTGAGGTCTTGGGGAAGTGACTTAACTTCTCTGAACACCAGTTTCCTCAGCTGTAAACCGCTGACCATGGCAGAGCCACTGTGAGGGGTAAATGAGATGTGGAGCCCCATGCACAGTGTCTGGGAGAGTTAGCGCTCAGTCAATGGGAGTCAGGGGAGTTATGATCGTTTCTGGCAGAACTCTAACTAGAAAAGAGGAAAATGTGACCATCTGAGGTCTCTTTCCCATGGATATCCTGCTCTCCAGAGAACCCCTCAAGACAGGAGGGCTACCATGAAGACAAACATTTCCTGAGTGCTAACCCAGTGCCCGGCACCATATCTGAGCATTTACATATCTCCTGATACCCACCCTGTGGTGGGTTGATGATGGCTTCCAAAGATAAATTGACATCCTAATCCCATTATTTGGAGAAAGAGTCCTTGCCGATGTAATTAAGTTAAGGATTTTGAGATGAGGAGATGATCCTGGATAATCCAGGTGAGTCTGAAATGCCAGCAAAAGTGTTCTCATAAGGAGGAGATAAGACACACACAGAGGAGAAGGTGATATGAAGACGGAGGCAGAGATTGGAGTGATGCCACCACAAGCCAAGAATTGTCAGCAGTCCCCAGAAGCTGAAAGAGGCAATGAGTGGATTCTCCCTTAGAGCCTCCAGAGGGAGTGTGGCCCTGCCAACATCTTCATTTCAGACTTCTGATCTCCAGGACTGGGTGAGAATAAATTTCTCTTCTTTTAAGCCACCTAGTTTTGTGATAATCTGTTCCAGCAGCCACAGGGGATGAATATACCTTACCCCCCCATGCAAGGACTGTCATTATCCCCATCTCACTAATGAGAAAATTGAGGCAAAAAAAGAAGAAGAAGAAGACTCAACTACTTGCCTAGTAAATGGAGCAAGAATTCTAAGCTTCTCAGTTGATGCCAGAGCCCCACACTCACCAGGAGGCAAGGCTGCCTTGGCATCTTGTTAGACCACTTGGACTACACGTGGCTAAGGAAAACTTCCCTGGGCCTCCTGGTCCCCCTGACCAGGGCAGGAGATCTGTCACCCCTATACATGGCAGGGAAAGCTTTAATGACAATTCCTGGAATATAGTAAGGACTCAAGGACAGCTATTGTATTGTCTTTGAGTTCTCTCAAATCCCACAGACCTTGGTGTCCCACTACCCAGAGGTGAGAAAGGGAAGAGGGGGACTAAGATGGTGTTCATGAAGGATGAGGAAAAGGGAGAATTAGGGAGGGGAAGGTGGCAGGGACTGCCAGCTGCCTTATATTCTTGCTCCCTTTCTTAGTAACAGAATCAAACCCTGCTTTTATTCAGGCCCAAAAAAGCACAAAACTAAAAGACTATATTTCCAAGACCTCTTTGTGTCTGAGTATCCAATGAGATGTAAGTAGAATTGGTTGGGTGGGGTTTTCATGAGAGCCCTTTAAAGGGCTGATGCAGCAGAAATTATGGCCCTTCAACCTTTCCCCTTTCTCTCTTCCTTCTTGGATAACAGGCATGAGGGCTGAGTCCTAGCAGCCATTTTGTGACCATAAGCTTCCTTGAGGAGTAAAGTCGCATGCTAAGGATAGTGGGTCAGAAATATAGAAGGCCTCTGAAATCCTATCATGCCACCTGTCCCACCAGCCTTAGACTGGCCACCTCTGCATTTCTTTCATAAGAGTATATCAAACCCTAATTTATTTAAGCCACTCTAGTCTTGTCTCTACTGGCAGCCAAAAGCAATCACTAACTGATATAGTAACCCCAAGAGATTCCCAAGGCATCAGGCCCAACACATGATTTTTTCTGCTGATAAGATAGAAGTTGAGATTTGAAAGTCATCATCTGTCTAAGACCAAGCACTAATGAGGTGAGATCCGTCTCTTTATTTCAAAGCTTATAAAAGCCTTTCTCTTCCTCTACCTGCTTCCCTTCAGTTGGCTCTTCTTTCAGGTAAACATACAGGGCCTTCCCCATCCTAGGGCCTGCTCATAGGGGGTGTTCAAAAGCCTTTACCGTCAGCTGGGCTGCCACAGTGATATGGCTGGGTAAACTCCCTTAACAGACCCTAACTTGGGGTTTGAGTAGTCATCAGTTTCACTCGTGTCCAAGTATGGGTCTGCCCGTGAGTTAGCACCCACGAAGACCCCTGCATTTCACTGGGAAGAAAAACAACCTGCTTGTGTGTTGGTGGCCTAAGGAGATCTTGGTGAGAATTGTAACTTTAAATAAGGTGATCCACTCTGGTTCCATTAAAGACCAGGCTTTACCACTGAAGCACAGTCACACCTTAATTAAGCACTTTATGAGCAGGACTGGCAAGAGTGAATCAAATGCTAACACCATCCCCAGGCAAGTCAAAGGAGCCCTGTGTCCCCATTAAGCCCAATGGTGAAGAGGAGGAATATATTCATCAGGAGAAAAATTTTCTAAATAGAATGTAACTCCTAAATCCTATATTTTCTAGGAAACATCCATGCTTATAGTCTCAATTATGTTTTTGACCCCTATGATCAAGAAAAGGTACCAAGTGGAAAGTTCAATGGCACCATCTGATGGCTATCATACCTTGGTGAAATGATTTCAATTTATTTCTTATCTCATCCTTGTGAATCAGGATTTATTAGGCTCTTGGCACTGCCTAATTTTGGTTTCCAAGATTTTTTACATCACTGAAACTTTGGCACTCACCTTTCTTTCCCCCTAATTTTTGCCCATTCCCCTTATTCAAAGATAAAGCAACCAGAACAACTAAATTGACAGTGATTAGTTCTTACTTTTTTTGTGTGTGTGTGATCAGTAATTAGCAATTTTTTTAACATCTTTATTGGAGTATAATTGCCTTACAATGGTGTGTTAGTTTCTGCTTTATAACAAAGGGAATCAGTTATTCATATACACATGTTCCCATATCTCTTCCCTCCTGCATCTCCCTCCCTCCCACCTTCCCTATCCCACCCCTCTAGGCGGTCACAAACCACCTAGCTGATCTCCCTGTGCTATGCTGCTACTTCCCACTAGCTATCCACTTTACGCTTGGTAGTGTATATATGTCCATGCCACTCGCTCACCTCGTCACAGCCTACCCCTCCCCCTCCCCATATCCTCAAGTCCATGCTCTAGTAGGTCTGTGTCTTTATTCCCATCTTACTCCTAGGTTCTTCATGACCTTTTTTTTTTTTTTCTTAGATTCCATATATATGTGTTAGCATACGGTATTTGTTTTTCTCTTTCTGACTTACTTCACTCTGTATGACACACTCTAGGTCCATCCACCTCACCACAAATAACTCAATTTCAGTTCTTTTTATGGCTGAGTAATATTCCATTGTATATATGTGCCACATCTTCTTTATCCATTCATCTGTTGATGGACACTTAGGTTGCTTCCATGTCCTGGCTATTGTAAATAGAGCTGCAATGAACATTTTGGTACATGACTCTTTTTGAATTATGGTTTTCTCAGGGTATATGCCCAGTAGTGGGATTGCTGGGTCATATGGTAGTTCTATTTGTAGTTTTTTAAGGAACTTCTGATTCCAAATGACCGGCCTTTCTCAGTCCTCCATGGGTCACTGTCACTGACAAACTCTGTGTAGGGAAGAGGGGTTATTTTACATATGCTGGGCCTTCCTCTCCACCAACAGAGCACTCATCCTCCAGCTGCAGAGGTGACTGGTGTACATCAAACCACTAGAGAGCAAAGCAGAGAGAAGGAAACACTTTGTCCAAGGCCAGATAAAGACACCAGATAAAGCTCCATGAGGGGTTGGGAAGGAAGCTGATCAGAATAAGCCAGGGTTGTGGGCAAAAACTCTGTGGGTGAAGTGAAGAATTGGAGACCGTTCTTAAAGAATAGGGAAAAAAATGAATGGGTAAATAAAAATATAGAATACTTCAAAAATTGTCACATATCCCCACTCTCAGGCTTTCTTCAACTCTGATTTCTAGGCTGAACATTTGCAAATCATCTCTCTCCTTGCATTGCAAAAAATCTTTCTAGAACTGGCAAGTAAGGTAAGATGTTTTTCATTTGGTTTTGAAAATTATGTCTAATGCCTTAGAATTATACTTCTCAAGTGACTTTAAGGATTGTGTTTCAACTCCCTTGTTATACAAAGTAAGGAAATTGATGTTCAGAGAGATTATGTGACATGTTCAAGGTTACACAGCAGGTTGGGGGCAGAGCAAGGACTAGAAGTCAGGTCTCCTGGTTTCTAGTCTAGGCTCTTTCCACTCGTAATGGAATACTAGGCACCCGGCTGTCATGAACTTCTAAATATTGGGCACTTTCTGGGTGTGAATATCTAACCAGCAGAGAGTCCTCAGAAGTGCTGTCTACTCATCCTGCAGAAGCTAAGAGGCATGGTCACATCACCCAAGATGATTCGTTGCTCTGGGGGAAATGGCACAATGCAGAGCACACATAGTGAACTCCATACTTGTCCCATAATCGTGACATCTTCACATATGTCACCTGTGGCACCCATGACACTTGTGACATGGCACGTGAGACACGTGTCCTGTGGTCTTCAAGCAAGAGTCAGCAGCCAACCACAACTGTACCTTCTTAGAAACTTGCCCTGAGCCACTGGCCACATGAGTAGCACTTCCTGGCATGATTGCTGCTAAAAGCCAGCACGCATCACATCCTCACTCAGGCTCCCTTTTAAGAGTCAGGAGTCTGCCCCGCATAAACATTGCTCCTTGACACACCAGAAGGGAACCCTTGGGGACCTTGGCATTCCATGTATGACATCTAGCATGCCAGCTTCTCCTGAAGGGCTGGAGTACTCCTCTATGGAACCACGGCATTGTTAAACCACCTTACTCTGATCTGATGACAAACTGTGTTTTAGTCATGCCTATTCTCTTTTTTTTTTCTTTTCTTTTTCACCATAACTATTTTCATACATTTTATTGTAATTTCTTCAAAGCACCATCTTCTGGCTGAAATGATCTACAGAGATCCCCTAACTTCTTCCTGCACCCAGCCTTGTGAAAATGGCATTTTAGTATTTGAGTATTTAAAGTACTCTGGGTTTTTAAACAGACTCCCAGACATAGAAAACAAACTTATGGGTACCAAAGGGGAAAGGTGGGGCAGAGGGAGGATAAACTGGGAGTTTGGGATTAATATATACACTGTATACACACTACTATATTTAAAATAGATAACCAACAAGGACCTACTGTATAGCACAGGGAACTCTGCTCAATTCTCTGTAATAACCTAAATGGGAAAAGAATTTGAAAAAGAATAGACATCTGTATATGTATAACTGAATCACCTTGCTATACACCTGAAACTAACACAACATTGTAAATCAACTATAGTCCAATATAAAATAAAAATTAAAAAAAATAAAGTACTTTGGGTTTTTGAATGAACCCAGGTAATTGGTTTGGTCACTGACACCAGTGATCATTTTCAATGTCTTTCTGGAAAGAGTGACAAGTGAGACTAAACCTGCCCTTGGTAAAGAATTGGGTCTTTCTAGAAAGTTCTTATTAATGGAATCCCTGACTTCCCTCAAAGTTGAGTTTAATTCAGTGGGAAAGGATCACCTTTGCCAGGAAAAGGTTGCATCGTGAAAAAATATTGGCTCTGAAGTCAAAGCAATGTGAGTTTGGTGCTGCCTTTTACATTATAAATAAGTACTTAACTTCAGAGCCTCAGTTCCTTGTTTGTAGAGTGGGAATAATAACATCTGCGAGCAGTAATGAATTAAAAGTCTCTGGTGCAATCACTGGGTCAGAGTAAATGCTACCAAACAGCTATACTGGCACGGGCATTTCAGGAGAAAGATAGAATTCTGTGCATATGGAAATGTGTCCAACATCACATTGCGCTTAAAGACTACACTCACTACCCTCAATGCACACATCTTGAATATTTTCCCGTCCAATAGCTGCTCACAATGATCATTTTTCTATTGATGCCTTTTTGAGGACAGCAGAGCTCTATTTTCAGGGAAAGCCCCTGGCAGTTAGGAGAGTCTTTCAACCCCATATCCATGTGTCACAGTACAAACTACAACCATCAATTGTCAGCAGATGTGAGATTGAAAGAAGTCAAGAGCATTCTCTGGAAATAGCCCCTGGACATTAAATTTCCTGGTACAAAGCTTAAGGAAAAGTCTTTCTTGGTAGCCTGGCTGGCATGAGCATCATCCTTTTTGAATAAACAAAACATGACTATGCCTCTTTTGTGTTGTTAGAAAACCTGGAAGCCGTGTGTCCAAGCCAACTGGGTCTTTGGTCTTTCCCCAGGGCAGGGGGACCTGGCATTTAAAGACATGCTGGCAGACCCCATGAATCTTAGCAACTAACCTCATCTTTAAAAAAATGGAACTTGGATTTGAATGCACTGGGCTCTGCCTATCAAGAAAGGAACAAGCATCCGAATATATGACTATTTGCCAAAACATCTCAAAAGATGTTCTAAGAACTACAACGTTGAAAATATGCACGACAGTTCTGTAGCCAGCAGGTGATTTCAGAGGGAACTCCAGGGAGCAAATGAGAGATTTAAGACACAGCACTCTGGGAGGAAGAGGGGTAACAAGCGCTATTTTCTGCAAAAATAAAAAGTCAGGGACATAGAAGACTGCAGCATCATCTCACCCAGCTATGCCCTGGGCTCTGGAGATAAATATTGCCCTCAGATTGAATGAGCTGGGGCTGGAACAAACCTCTCACCAGCAAAATAAAGCCATTTCTAAGTGGACTCAAGGAAACTCTTAAAATACCAGCCAAATCTATTATAACTGTCCCCCTTTTTTAAACGTTACAGAACAAAATGTAACTACCTAGAGCATACTTATCTCTAATTATGACGTTTCATTCCAAAAATAAAAACTAAGAAAACATTATGTGTTTTAACAGTGAAGAATTCTTGAAATTCCTCAAATTTTTATCCCAAGTTTTAAGTTTTTTTTTTAACACAGTGAGTCCAGAACCCCTGGAAGTTCTTAGTGGTACCTAGTGAAACTTGTCCATATAGAGAGTAAGCCATTATTCAAAACACATGGTTTTGTACATGGCTCTTCACAGACGAGGCTGTGAATAGATGGAGCTAAGAATGTCTCTTCCAAATTACACACTCGCCCATGCAAGGGCTCTCCAAGCAAACACAAAACCCCTCCTGTTGACTTAGGTCAACTCACCCCCACTGTAGCCACCCAAGGTACACAACCTTCCCCAAGCAGATTCAAAAAGGAGCCAAACCTGGGAGTCTATGGGGACCCCAATTTCACTCACTTGTCTTCGGCGAAACTTTTCCCAGTAATAACGTTCTTTCCTTGGGGTACATAGTTCCAGTATTCCTCCACAATCCCAATGTGGTATGTTCTGGTAACTGCGCCAACCATCCCAGACAGACCCAGGAATGTAAGGAGAAGGATGCAGCCAGCTGGCCGCTTCCGAGGCATTTGTGGATGTAACTCAGGCAAGCAGCCTGCACAGGAGACAACACTGCCTGTCCCTCCCCCTCACTCAGAGCTAGTTATAAATAAGGAATGGACAGGTTCAGCTCCTCCTACTTAGGTAGTTTGGGGTTGGGACAGAGGCTGACAACTTGTATAAGCAAAGCAAGCTCCATGGGGTAGCTGCTATGATGACCAAACTTTTGCCAGCCATCCTAGTAATGTAACTGGCTTATTTATTTACTCTCCAAACCAAGCAGACTTGTTTCTGTAAGGTTTTGTGCTCTGCTCTGACATTAGTCTTTCATCTTTGCCAGGAATGTCAGTACAACAAGTTGGGCTGATGGCTTCCCCCTGCTTTCTCTTTTTTTCTCTACACCTATTACAAGAACATATTAAAATTGGAAAACTGGGTGGGTCTGCGTGAAGCATCAGGAAATAATCCCAAGCATTAAAGAAGACTTCATCTCTGTCGAAAAGGCAGAGGGAGTGATGTAATCATCCTCCACCTTCTCCAACTTTCATGAGGCTTTCATGTTTCATGAGGCTACACGAAACAATCAACTCACATCATACAGTTTATAACAACATTGTAAAACCTCACTAATTCTCCATTGCTCGTGCACCATCTTCCCCAGAGGCTCTCAAATCCCATCAGCAAAAATGAGGCACTCAATCGCCCAGCTCAGCCAAAATTTTAGAGGCCATCACCCCCAAGGGCAGAGAGCTGCCTTTCTTAGAATGAATGAAAATAATAAGGAAGAAGTACCCTTCAGGCACATGAAGAAAAAATTCAGTAGCAGGTCTTAGGGTCAAAAAGGTGAAGGGATGCTCATTCTTCTATTTATTCTAATCTGTGACCTAGAATCTCCGTGTTGAAAGAGACCTCATCCAACCCTGGAAGAGAGCCAATCTGATTCCCATGCAGAGTTACTCTTGAGGCAGCAGCCATGGAATGAAGGAGACAGCCTCCTGGCTGGGCTTTGAGGTTAGACAGACCTGTGTCTGAATCTAGTTCTACCAGTTACTAATTTAGTGGCACTGAAGAATAACTTGACCTCACTAAGTCTGGGTTTGTAAAATGGGGATGGAGGGATTGTTAAGAAAATTTAAAGGATGATATAGGAGCAAATCTAGATGAGTTTGGGCTTGATAATTTTTTAGATAAAACAGCAAAGACATGATCCATGAAAGACATAATTGATAAGCTGGACTTCAAAACTAAATTTCTGCTCTGTGAGAGTGAAAAGAATGAGAAGAAAAGCCACAGACTGGGAGAAAATACTTGCAAAATACACATCTGATAAAGAACTGTTATCCAAAATATACAAGTAACTCTTAAAACTCAGCAATAAGAAAACAAACAACCTGATTAAAAAATGGGCAAAAGACCTCGACAGACGCCTGGTCAAAGAAGATATACGGTTGGAAAATAAACATATGAAAAGATGCTCCACATCATATGTCATTAGGGAATTAAAATGACAATTAAAATGACAATAAGATGCTACTACACACCTATCACAATGGCCAAAACCTGGAACACTGAAAACACCGAACGCTGGTGAGAATGTGGAGCAATAGGAACGCTCATTCATTGTTGGTAGGAATGCAAAACGGTACAGCCATGTCAGGACACAGATTGCCAGTTTATTATAAAACTAAACGTACAGTGCACATTAAATACTCTACAATTTTATTTGTCAACTGTACCTCAGTAAAACTTTTTTAAAATCCCTAAAATTTTGCCATCTGATAGCAATCACATTCTTTGGTATTTACACAAAGGACTTGAAAACTTATGTCTAGACAAAAACCTGCACAAAATAAATGAACAGTAGTTTATTTATTCCAGATAATGGAATATTATTCAACAAAGAAATGAGCTATCAAGCAATGAAAAGACATGGAAGGACCTCAAATGCATATTACTAAATGAAAGAAGCCAATCTGAAAATCTACATATTGTATGATTCCAACTAGATGACACATGGGCAAAGACAAAACTATGGAGACAGTAAAAAGATCAGGGATTATCAGAGGTTTGTGAGGAGGCAGGGATGAATAGGCAGAGCACAGAGGATTTTTAGGGCAGTGAAACTACTCTGTATAATACTACAGTATGTGGTGGATACAGTCACTATACATTTGTCCAAACCCACAGAATATAGAACACCAAGAGTGAACCCTGAAGTGAACTCGTTATCATTGGGTGATAATGATGTATCACTGAAGGTTCATCGATTGTAATAAATGTACCACTCTGGTGGGGATGCTGATAATAGGGGCGCTCAGCATGTGTGGGGGAAGAAGGTGTGTGAGAAAACGCTGCAGCTCAGTATTGCTGTGAACCTAAAACTTCTCTATAAGAGTCAAATCTGTTTTTTTAAAAGAAGATCTGTAAAGATGATGTCTGCAAAGTGCCTACCATACCGACAGAATAGGTTTGCAATAAATGTTAACGTCCTTATTCCTCATCTACACCCTCTAAGAGAGCCTCTGCCTCAGCCCGTGTTATAACAGATGCATTTTCACCAACATTCTTCTGTTTTCTTTCCCAGAGTCCCATCCACCACACCTCCCACTAGCCTCAAGTAAGAGAGTTCTTTCTCTTTAAATTGTAGGTGTGCTATAGATATGCCATAGCATGGGTTTTGAGTTGACATCCATCTTAGCTAATAAAATACATGCTGAGTATCTTGTTTCATAGCCAAGCTCTTAATAACTTTGATTTATTGATTTGCTTTTATGTCAGGATACTTGTACAATAGAATAATTTCCATAGCACATTACCCTTTAACTCAGATCTATTCTTTAGTATAAGTTTGGAAGCTTTGTGTGAGTTCGTCACTTTAATATCCACTACAGAGGAAGGATTCACAGGGCGAACCTGAGCACGACCTCAAAAGAAGTAGGGCTTCAGGAGTTCTTGGAATTTGGAAATGTCCCAGAACAAATAGCTTTTTGTTTATACCCCAGAGAAGCAGACTATTTTGGGCCAAACAGGCTTGACGTGGTATCAAAAACTTCATTAGGACATATTGCACACAATTCTTGTAGACGGGAGAAACAGGTATAAATGACACAAATCAAAAACACACAGTTAACTTTTCTACTCAGGATACTGAATGCATATAATGAAGACCCTGAGGAAGGCATCACCTAACTTCTGATTCAAAATGAGGCCCACAGAGAAGACCCAGAGCACGGGAGGTGTTGTAGCCAATAAGATGAGTGCACTCAATCCATTTGAAGCAGAGAACGTGGTTCCTGAGGGGCAAAAGAGCCAGGGAAAGTTTACTAAAAGTGATGAAATAAAGTTCTAGAAATTTCTCTGACTTTCTTCCTTATTCTAGGACAATAGCATCTGAATTATCTAAGAGCTGAGGAGCAGAAAAGAAAGGTGTGTGAGTGAATGAATTGTTCCTGTAACACTCATTTCTGAAAACCCACTGCTAAATACAAGGCGTCATGGACAATGTTGAGAGTTTGATTAGGAAGTCTGTGAGTAATAATGTGAACAAATACTTTAAACTCCATTGGACACTCTTCAGACATAAATAAAGCAGAGAAATGCAACATTTATAAAGCACCTACTATGTGAGATGGACAGTCCAGGTATTCACTCCCTGATTTCCTCAGTATACTCACCAGGTTTAAGACATGGTAAATCTGATGCCATGCATCAATAGGATCATACTACAGGATACTTAAAGAATAAAACTTTTAGTGGGAGAAGCCAATTCAGATAAATAGTATTCCAGCTAGCCTTAGCTGAGGTGTCATTTTAAGTAATAAGTAAACTGTGATTGACAAAATGGGCTGTCCCATTCTTTAGACTTTTTGCGTGTGTTAAGAGAAATATTAAACACTCCTTAAGAGATTTTCGATATTCCAAACTCCGACCAAAAGCTTTCACTGGTCTAGCCCTCTCACTGCCCTGCCACAGTAGATCATGGCTCTTCAACCTCCTTGGGTCCCGTAGTTTCTTTTTTTTTTTTTGGTCCCGTAGTTTCTTGATGGGATCTTTTTATTTCTCACCTGGAGGAAACTTAGACCTTTCTAGTTGCTCTCACAGGGCCCAGAGTGATCATCCTGAATGGAGATGGGACCAGGTTTCTCCACTGCCTGAGATTTTTCAGTAGCTCCCCATGGCCTTCAGGATAAGGGCTGATAGCTTTGACTTGACTTTCAAGACTGGTCCTGATCTGGCTCCTAGGGACTGGAGCCCTCTCCTCAACATTTAGCCCAGGCTCTCATCATCATCATCATCGTCATGGCAACCAGTTTGCCCTTCATCTGTGCTCCCATCATCACTTGTGTGTGCCTTTGCCATAGCATTTATCACACTCACATAGTGCAGTAATCATCTGTTTGTCTGCCCTCCCACACAACACTCATCAGAGGCTTCTTATGGGCAGGGACTGAGCCTTGTTCATCCCTGTGTCCCCGGTGTCTGATGTTAAATGGTGAACCAACGCATGCGCAAATGAATTAATGAATATATTAGATGCTACCAGTATGTACCACGTGTGTGTTATGTGGTGGTTTCTATGCTAAGCCCTTTACGTGTATTATCTCATTTAATTATAACAACATCTCCATCAGGTGTGCACCATTTTATCCATTTTACAGATGAGGAAACTGAAGTTTAGAGGGGTTCCATAATTTTCTCAGCACCCCACACTGGTAAGCGGTAGAGTCCTGTGAGACTCCAACACCAGCATTTCTACCCAGACAAAGGAGAATGGGGAGGTCAGAGTTTATGTCTTCCTGCTTTATACTACTGAGTGGGACCCACTCTCTGTAAAGAAATATGAACCAGGACTGTTCAAGGACCTGTCCATTAAAGGAGGATCCCCAAATGCCACCCCACCAGCCCAGTTCATGCACCCCTGACAGCCAGGGAAAGTCCTAATTATTACAGAACACCCAAACATGCCATTCTGCTTCATGCCTCCTGTTCTGACCCTCCACCCGCTCCACGTCTCACCCGCACTAAATTCCTCACCAGCCTCCTGAACCTTCCTAGGCTCTTCCTCTGGGAAGCCTTCCTTGTTTCCTGCTACACCCACCACACCTTCCCTCCCATGTGTCCCTCCTCTGTGCTTCTTCTGGACTTTGCATACATGCTTATCCTTGTTTATACAATTATTTGCTTACATGTCAGTCTTCCTTACTAGGCTCTAAACTCCTTGAGAACAGGGTCTGACCAGCCCTCAACACCTCCCTCCTGCTATGCCTGAAGTCCTAAGGCTTTACTAAAAGAACTCACTGCTCAGGGCCTGCTCCAGCCTCCACTTGCCACCCCTGGGTCCCCCATCTCAAAACTCTTGCTCTCCTGAGACTCTCACCGGCCCATTATTTTTGCACCATCCACTCACCTGGGATGGGATTTTGCCCTCCCTCCTCCCCTCCCTTCCTCCTTCCCACCATCCTATCTTCCACTCATGCCTCTGCTCCAAACTCTGAGGTCTGAGAACCAGTCCTGCCTCATCCCTACATCCAGTTCTGTGCTCAGACCCCTTCATATGTGGATTGGGAGATTTGAAAGGCATCCTGTTCATCTCTGCATCCTCAGTGGTAAGCACAGAACCAGTGGTTAGCAGTATGCACTGAGGAAAAAAAGAGAATAACAACTGTAGCATTTACAACACGCCAGGCAAGGTACTAAATGTTTTACATACATCATTTCTTATTCCTTACCACCACAATACTCTATGAGGTAGATATTTTTGTTCTTGTATTGCAGGTGGGAAAACTAAGGTTTGGGAAGATTAATAACTTGCCCACGTCACACAGCTAGAAAATAGTAGAGCCAGGATTCAAACCACGGTCTGTCTGATACAGAAGCCTACACTCCAGACCACCACACTGGACTAAATGAAAGCCAAGGCCAGTTCAGGAGACCATTCCAAGAAAGAAAACATGAGCAGTCTACAGAAATTTCTCCAAACATAAACATGACCTACAATTTTTAAAGAAGCAGAATGTAGAATGCACATGGACAACCACTCCACCAAACAAAGGTCCAGTGATGAAATCATTCATTCCACTATTTGAAAATATTTGCTGAGCACCTACTTTGTTAACTGTTCTAGTCAACTGAGAATGAGACAGGCCCTGCCCTCAAAGAGTTTATGTTCTAGTGAGGGAGACTGACTGTCGATAATAAACAAGTACTAAAGTATTTATTTAAAAATATTAACCAAATATCATGATGAGTTCAGTGAAGTTCAAGCAAAATCCAGTGTGAATGGTGTGGGGAGAACGCCAGGGCTGTACCCAGGAGGTGTCTGAGAGGTTTGGAGAGGTGGCCCAGCAGCTTGCTCTGAGCATGCTGGTATTTTATAGAGTGGAATATAGCATTTTAGAGTCCCATCCCTAAAGCCTCACCCACTGCCATCATCAAAAAGGAAGGAAGGAAGGAAGGGGGAAAGAAAGAGAGAGAGAGGAAGAGAAAAAAAGAAAGAAAGAGGAAGAGAAAGAAAGAAAGGGAGAGAGAGAGAAAGAGGGAGGGAGTGAGGGGGGGAAGACGGAGGGAGGAAGGAAGGACGGAAGAGAGAGGAAGAGAAAGAAGCAAAGAAAGAAACAAACAAACAAACGAAGAAAATAGAGCTGCAATGAACATATTGGTACATGATTCTTTTTGAATTATGGTTTTCTCAGGGTATATGCCCAGTAGTGGGATTACTGGGTCATATGGTAATTCTATTTTTAGTTTTTTAAGGAACCTCCATACTGTTCTCCATAGTGGCTGTATCAATTTACAATTCCACCAGCAGTGCAAGAGGGTTCTGTTTTCTCCACACCCTCTCCAGCATTTACTGTTTCTAGGTTTTTTGATGATGGCCATTCTGAGTGGTGTAAGGTGATACCTCATTGTAGTTTTGATTTGCATTTCTCTAATGATTAGTAATGTTGAGCATTCTTTCATGTGTTTGTTGGCAATCTGTATATCTTCTTTGGAGAAATGTCTATTTAGGTCTTCTGCCCATTTTTGGATTGGGTTGTTTGTTTTTTTGTTATTGAGCTGCTTGTAAATTTTGGAGACTAACCCTTTGTCAGCTCTATTTACAATAGCCAGGACATGGAAGCAACCTAAGTGTCCATCAACAGTTGAATGGATAAAGAAGATATGGCACATATATACAATGGAATATTACTCAGCCATAAAAAGAAACGAAATTGAGTTATTTGTAGTGAGGTGGATGGACCTAGAGTCTGTCATACAGAATGAAGTAAGTCAGAAAGAGAAAAACAAATACCGTATGCTAACACATATATACGGAATCTAAGGGGAAAAAAGTCATGAAGAACCTAGGGGTAAGACGGGAATAAAGACACAGACCTACTAGAGAATGGACTTGAGGATATGGGGAGGGGGAAGGGTAAGCTGTGACAAAGTGAGAGAGTAGCATGGACATATATACACTACCAAATGTAAAATAGATAGCTAGTGGGAAGCAGCCGCATAGCACAGGGAGGTCAGCTAGGTGGTTTGTGACCACCTAGAGGGGTGGGATAGGGAGGGGGGAAGGGAGGGAGACACAAGAGGGCAGAGATATGGGAACATATGTATATGTATAACTGATTCACTTTGTTATAAAGCAGAAACTAACACGCCATTGTAAAGCAATTATACTCCAATAAAGATGTTAAAAAAAAAAAAAAAAAGTAGTTCCCCTCAGGCTCGAGGGACTTTCTGTGGGTGACAAGCAGCGTGGTGGAGCCCGAGTGCCCAGAATGTAACTCTGGTGGAAGAGCTCAAGATCAGAAGGTAATCTCAGTACCACAGGAAGAGCACAAAAATGAGAACCACGAATTCTCTCTTGGTTTCCCTGACCTGAGGCAGGTCACATCTTCTCTGATCCTGTTTCTCCATTTGAATAATGAGGAAAAAATAATATCGTCCTGACAGCCCCCTGAGGCTGCTGACAGAGCAGCCTAGGCACAGCATAGCAAAGCACTTTGCTGCCAAGGTGGGTTACCAATTACGATACAGTTAGGCTTTGGGAGGCAGGTATCTGACCATAGACTCACTTGGTTCTTCTTTCTCAAGAGGTTTCACAGCACCCTGGGTGTCACTGTATAGGAAAAATAAAACTTGGGAGATGACCAAAGGGAAATGTGCTCTCATGGGCAGGAAGGAGTGGCAGCAAAAAACCAAAGACAAAGAGGGCTTTCTCCTGCAGCCACGCTGCTCACCGACTGGGAAAGCCGAGATGGAGGCCAAGCAGCGCCATTTGGGGCTCGTCCCACTGGGCAACCGGGTAACCAGATTCCTGGCCCTGAGCCCCACACGGTTACACTTCCTCCATCTCTTGCAGCATCAATTTCACAGCGCCAGGGGCTGGAGGGATGGGTGAGAAGCAGGAGGGGGCCCACTTGAGAATCCATTTCCTTTCCTTGGCTGGCTGGGGCATCAGGACTGGCTGGAAGACCAAAGCACAGCCAGGGAGCCGCACTGCACATCTATGTGAGACGCCATTAGCCGACAGCTTGGGGTCTGGAGCAGGGGAGCTGGAAGATGAAGAGGTGGCGAGGCCCTGCTGCAACCCTCCCCGCTCAGTAACTGGGACCTTCCCCACGCGTGTTCACGCAGGGCTGGTGGGCCCTCCCTGCCCGCATCTCAGCTGGGTGGAAACACATCCGCCAGGGAAACTTTTCAGAGGTTATCAGGAATGACCCGGAGGGAGGGGCGGAGCACAGTAAGTGCACACGCCTTTGTGGCTGGGTGGCTGAGCCCTTCCCCTGGGGACGTCTGGCAAGGGAGGAAGTGCTGGCTCTTACTGGGGGAATTTGAGCCACTTTGCCGAGACTGCAGGAGAGCAAGAGAGACGTGGGTCCAGACAGGAAGAGGGGAGCCCTCTGCCCCTCAGAGCTCAGCGTGCTGTCATGCTGAGGGGCCTCAGAAGGACCTGGAAAGGCCTTCAGACTCTAAAGAGACAAGAGACCACCTCACAGGGGGCCTTCAGGGAAGAGAAGATGACAGCTGTGATTAGATGCATAAATTGTCCTGGTGCCTGGGACCTACTGCTCCCCAGCACCTATTAAGTGTTCACTTTGAGCCTCCTGAAAAGTGGAAGGATCCAGGGCTCACCCAGAAACTTCCAGCGGCTGAGCTAGATTCTCTGGAACTGCAACACTGCTGCTGGCCTGGCCGGGCCGGGGTGCCTTGCCCAGGGGAGGCTGCCCACTGGGCCTGTGCCCAACCCCCACTGACCAGGTACTGGGTGGACGGGTATGTCTGTGTGTTTCTGCTTGAGACTGGGCAGGATTGGTGTTGAAAGCCGGTCCCCACAGCCTGGAGCTGCACAGCTGTCCTAAAACCTCAGTGCAGCAACCATGCTGAACAAACCCAAGCTTAGGGTGTCATTGTCTGACACGTATGAATATGATGATACAGGGAGCATGAGGCAGATTATTTGATGTGAAGTCTGTGATCAAGGAACTCAAGGGCTTGTGACTGTCCCACCTGTTGAGGCCACAAGCTATGGGGACCAGACAACCTCAGAAGACGAGCTGCCCCGTTACAAGCTCCTGGGTTCTTGGAGCCTCAGAATGTCCAGCAGCAAATGAATAAATGAATAAAATAGGCATAATCATGATGTTTCTGTCACTGAACTATGAAAGGATCGAGTGAGAGCATGCCTGTGAACAGGAATGTGACTACTTTTGCTGTGATTTCCAACTATCTAGCTATATAACCTTGAACAAGTTATTTCAACTCTCTAGGGCTATGCTGCCCAGAAAAGGAAGGGACTAAATTTCCACGAGTCCTTAGCAACTCTAACATTCTCAGCCCAAGAGAATGACTGGCTTCGCACAGTTTTAATTAGGTGCTGTCAGCTGAAAAAAATGCACCACCTAAATTTGAGAGTTATGTTGTATTCAGCGGACAAAACTGAGGACTTAAGCCCAGGAACAGCATCTCAGATAACTCTGAGGGACCGCTCGGAAGAGGTAAGGGGGGGAGCCAGGATATAGAGGAGTTTTTGCAACAAAGACCAGGTAGTCAGAACATCAAAAGATTACCGTTAATGAAAGAAAACCAGACATCTCAAGTTAAGGAATTTAGCGCTTTTCTAAGTATGGGAAGATGCAAAGTCTGGGCTCATTTAAACCATTCCTTTAATATGCACCTCAGTATCCTGTGCTTCTCATCCTGAGTCTCCTCAGGGTCCATCTTCAAGGGTGGCTACAGTGGCTGACGGCTAGATGGGGGGCAAATCCTGCCTCCATCCTCAGTTCCCTCAGGGCTCACCGTCAGGGTGGCTATAATGTGATGGCTTGACGGCTGCAACATCCTTCGTTTACTGATACGGCAAGTGGCATTTTTAGTTCACGGTGCCAGCCAACCTTGGGGGCTGCGTGGTTCCCTTTCCAAATGTGGCCACAGTCTCAACCCCTACTCCCTTCCCTCCTAAGAAGATCTGCAGTTTTCCAGGAGGGTGAGGACTATTGTATTTGTTATTGGAAGAGCTGGGACATCTAGGTGTCAAGGAGCCACAGGGGCTGTTGGCTTTGTATCCTTTTACAGGGTGTAAGAAGGCTCAACAGCACTGGATTCCCAGCGCTCCCAGTTGTTAAGCATCTGCCCTCACTGGGAATAACTAGAAGTGGACACGAGCAGACCTACATTTGAGGATCGGCATTGACATTTACGGGCTGGGAGACTCTGCAATCTTGTTTAACCTCTATAAGCCTGTTTCCTCTCAGAGCTAGGGAGCTATTACCTCATGGGGCTGTTTGAGGATTAAATGAAATGATGCATACCGTGTGTCTGGACAAGTGGCAGTAGCTGTGTGTTATTGTTGCTCTTCTTACAGTATGGGATCCCCGTAAGTGTTAAATTTTCATTACCGCTACTCTCGGTGATCACAATGCGAGTGAGGTCAGCAGTTTCAACCTCCCTCATCCAAACAGAGGTGGCGCCCCATTCAGGCATCAGCTTTCTGTAGCCCTGAACTTGGATATCAGATAGAAATAAGACCCCAGGCATTACCACCCTGCCTAACCCATTGTGCATTAATACCTTTGACTCTTCTGGGGGAGTAGAAAGCTAAGGCTGGACATTTCTCAATTTGGTCCCTGAAAAGAGGTCCCTGGCTCTACAAATTGTTCCAGGTCCCTCTGCTCCCCACCCACCGCCCACCGTGGGAAGGGCCATTCGTGGCACCAGGCCTCTGTGTCTGGGAGCCGGGTAGTGAAGGAGCTGCTATTCAGGAGTCAGTTAACAATCTCAGCGTGAATCTGAGTCAAGAATGGGCACAAAGGGCTGTTGGGAGAGCGCCACCTAACACAAAACAAGAACCCTTCCCTGGGTCTCAGAGGAACATTCTGGAGCCCCTGGACCTCGGTGCAGAGCACCAGGGCTCACGCTGCTCAGGCAGCCTTCACCCGGCAAACAGGATACTGAGTTTACTCCAAACTCATTTATGCCCAGGAGAAAAAAAAATGCATCATTATGCAAAGATGCAAAACCTTTCCCTCTTTCCCTCTTTCCATCTGCCTCCAGCCTGGCTTCTCAGAAATCTCCAGGCTCAATAATCTCAATTGACAAAGACATAAATCAAAGGAGAGGCCAAGATGATTCAGATTTGCCTTTAGTTCTTTCTTCTCCAGCTACCACACATTGACAGCCTTGTAGGAGAACATTTTGAAAATATTATTTTCATACCCTCAACAATTCCATAATGTGAGTGCTATTGTCAGTCCCATTTTGCAGATGAAGAAATTGAGGTGAGAGATGTAAAACAACTTGCCCAGGGTCACACAGCTGCTAAGTGATGGAGCCACAGGGTTTGGATCAGGATCTAGTTCATAATCACTAGGGGAATTCCTCTGGGAGTGGATGAAAGAACCCGAACAGGGTAACAGCAAGTTCCTAAACATCACCTCGATTGCCCCAACCCTTTAAAGAAACCCTGTTGAACATCTGCTAGAGCCAGGTGCTGTCATGTTGATTTTACCTTCTTTAGTCCACGCACCGCCATCTGTAAAGTCAATGTTTTCTCTGCTTTACCGAGGAAACTGAGGCTCAGAGCAGTGAGGTGCTGGCTCCCCAGGTCACACCGTTTACCAGTGGCAGAGCTGGACTCACCGTCTTGCTCTTGGGGCTCTGAGGCTGACGCACCCTCTCCTGACTCTGCAGTGCCTGGAGCAGGCAGCTTCCTGGTGTTGGTTGTTTCTTTCTCCCTTCCAGGGAGGATCCACCATGTGTTCTGAGACGGGCTCCAGGTACACGGGGCTGCTGCTCTTGGCCTTGGCCATCGCCGCCATCATCGCCAACCTCCTGCTGTACTTTCCCAGCGGACAGGTGCTGGAGCCTGCCAAGATCACAGACTTCGTCTGGTTTTTCCACGGCTTTCTTGGAGCTGGACTCTTGGTAAGCATGAGGTTTAACTACCTTACCTCCTCCAGGTGAATGATGCCCCTAAACAACCTTCAAGTCACAGTGCAATTCATCTCCTCATGGGGCCACGCTCCTAGGGCCCCCAGAGCATGGCCGGCTGCTCCTCCTCTGTACCCCACAACATGTGATACATAAACACCCTCCACACTGGCACCTCGTAGTGCAAACATCTCTTTATGTGTCTGCCTCCCCCATTAGCTGTGAGCTCCTTAAGAATACAGTCCAAGTCGCATTCACTGTGGCCTCGAAATTACCTACCTAGCGAAGTGCCGGCTTCGCCTAGAGCTTAGTATGTGGTTGTTATGAAAGATATGCATTAAGAAAAGCACAACAGCAGAGCATTTGTCAGGTCATCAGTTTTCAAGATGGTCATCTCGAAAAATAAATTGTGTAGCTCCCATCAAGGCTTCCCTCGGCTAGATTATGGGGTTGGCAAGTTTTTTCTGTAAAAGGCCAGAGAGTGACTATTTCCAGCTTTGCAGGCCATACGGTCTCTTGTTTCAACTACTCAACTCTGCCGTCCTAGGGCAAAAAGCAGCCATTGACGATATGTAAACAAATGGGTGGAACTGTGTTCCAATAAAACTTTATTTATAAAAACAGGCAACCTGCTGGATTTAGCCCACAAGTTGTAATCCGTTGCCCCTAAGGTAGACATTGAGTGTTTTTCCTTCCTTTCCACCTTTATTTTCATCTGGCTCCTCCTTTCCCAGGCATCCAGGGTCCCTTAGGAAAAGATCATGGGTTAATGTGAGACCCCAGTGCCGGGCACTGAACTCAGCAAATGGAAGGATGAATGTATGAAGGATAAAGAACCCTCAGAAAAAGGTGACCACCTCCCTTCCTGTTTCTCCTCCCCACACAGTAGTAGACGCAGTGATGTCTCAAGTTTCATCCAGTGGCCACCTGCCCCTCCCATCCTAGCAGAGCTGGGCCTTCTCTTCCTGTCCAAGAGAACCTCTAAATCAGCAATGCCTCAGCAAAGGTTGTCTGTTTCTCAGCTCAGAGCCCTACCTAAGAGGCAGTACAGACCTAGTTGTCAGGACAGGTTTGCATTTCTCAGTTCCACCACCAAGCAAATCATTAAACTCCCCTTGGCTTCACTCTCCTCATCTGTAGTATGTATAGGTCCATCGGCATCCAACTTCTCTCAAGACATAGAGGAGCAAATACAGTGACTATTGAAAGGTGTTGAGTAGCTTGAGGGAATTTAGGCTTCCTATTTGCAGAATCTTAGAATGTTCACTGAAAGAGAGTGACCCAGAGAGGACACTCCCTGGTCCTGGGGAAAGCAGAGTGGAGCCTGGCTCAGGCAGGGACCAGACACCCTGTCTGCATAGCATCCCTCAATACCAGCCAGCTGTCCAACCCTCACTCCAATTTTCCAACACAATCTCCCAGGATTTCCTAAAAAGATGCTTACACTTGTATATTCACAGCGAAATGGGGATAAAATGAACAGGACCAAACCAGTCCATGCAGCTGGATAAAGTAAAAACCAATGAGCTATTCCCTTTTCTCTTCTTTCTTTCCTTTTCCTTTTTCCTCCTTTTTCCTTTTCTTTGTTCAGTCCACTTTAGTGTCTACTCTATGCCTTCACTCATGCCTGGCTCTAAGACCAGCTAAGGCAGTGGCCATGAGGTTGGAGAGAGGAAGGTGCAGAGGAGTTGGCAGGATCTGAAGAGTGATGGAGGTAAGGGGGCACAAGGAGAAGTCAGGGTGGCTCTGGCATTCTTGCCTGAGCAGCCGGGGAGATGGTGAAGGCGTTCCCTGGGGCAGGGACCTCGGGGGGAGGGCAGAGGCTGAGCTTTGCTCCACATTCGCCCTGAAGGAGCAGAGGATGGTTGGGCTGGAACTGGAGACCTGGGGAGAGGCAACCTTGAGAACCACCATGGAGAGGTGATGTAGAACCCCAGGGGACAGCGGGTTTGCCCAGGGCTTGTGAACTGAGAGGAGAAAGAAGCCCAGGTCGAAACCCCAGGGAACCTTGCAAATTGAGAGTATGCAAAGGGAGGGGAGGGGAGGAAGGAGACTGAGAAAAACAGCTAGAAAGTTTCAGGCAAAGCGAAAAAGTGGAAAGTGAGAAAAGTCGGAAAAAAGAAGAGAGAAAGTTTCTAGAAAAAGAGAGGAATCCCAGTGTCAACTGCAGCAGAAGGGACATAGCTGGGACGTGAAAAGCATCTGGTACCCAGCAAGGTGCTGATGGCTTTTGGCTGGAGCGGTCCTGAGGGAGGATGGGGACCCCAGACTGCAGAGGGCTGAGGAAGGTGTGGAGGTGAGGAGCTAGGCTCTGAACAGAGGAAGAGAAGCCAATAAGCAGAGCTGCCTTCCTGATAACAAAATAAAAGGCCAGAAAGATCTCAAAAGCCACAAGGGACACTGTAGGCAATGACAAGCACACTATCCATTTACCATCAGCTCCATGCCAAACACTGTGTAAGATATGGAAGGGAGAAATCCTGAATTCACAGTTCCTGCCCTTTAATAATCATTGTAACAGGCATTTGCACAAAGGTTTCGAGTGTATCAAATGCTTGCACACACGTTATTTCATTTGTGAGGTGGGATCATCACCTCCATCCTATGGGTAGGGAAATGAGGCCCAAGCAGATTAAGTCATCTGACTGCGGCCACGCGGAGGGAGCCCAGCAGAATTAGGACTTAAAACACTCATCTGAGCCCAAAGCCCATAATCTCTCCGTTTCTCCCATTTGATGCACACGTGCGCTTGCAACACGGGTCACAGAGAAAAAGATGGCACGTGTGAAGCTAAGTCAGCAGAGCCCTGATGAAACAAGACAGGAAAGTGCCTGTGGGGGGCTTCTCTAGACAGTGCTGCTTTCCAGATGAGAGAGAAAAACCGGACCACATGAGTCACTGTCTCCCCACCCCCCCGCCAGGAGGTCAGCCACTCGGGGGCTGAGTTTATACACACAGGGCTCACGGCCATGGTGTGTAAAGTCACATCCAGCAGTATGTCATCTCCTAGTCCCCATATGATTGCTGGAAGGCAGCCTCGGGACCTCAGCAGGGTAGTTGTCTCAGCAAAGCCACAGCCAAGGATCACAGCTCTCTGTTCTCATGAGGCCACAGGCCAACGCAGAACGCCTGGCAGGCTTCTGTGGTTAAAACCGGGCACCTGGGACAAGCATGACAGAAACCGAATTGGTTGCTCTAGGGACTGAGATGCAGGGCCCCAGTTTCTTCCCATAGGTAACTAATGGCTGTTTTCCAGCAATATTATTTGCAGACTTGGCAAGACCATTAGGAGGGAGAGGTTAGAACTAGTCCGTGGTGTGGTTTGGGATCACTTGAGGCCTGATTGGAGGTGGAAGGTCTGCAACGGGGGGGGGTCTGCCTGACCCAGCAGAGATGGTCCTTAGGTTCCTTCACCAAGGGAGATGGGAAAACGCACAACTAATTCAGCCCAGTGGGGTGAGTACCTGCCACAGTGGAGGCCTGGAGTCTGCAGGAGAGGGAACAATCAACTCTACCTCTGGGAACCAAGAGAGGCATACCAGAGAAACAGGTATCTGAGCTGTACTGTATAGAGTTACAGAATTAGTAGGTATTTGCCAGGCAGAGAAGGGAGGAGCGTGTTCCAAGCAGAGGAAGCAGTTTGTGTAAAGGCAGAGGAGTATCACAGAGTACGATGCATTCATGGACACTGTGCAGTTTGGTGTGACTGGAGCAAGGGCTGCTCACGTGAAGAAGGGATAAGAAACGGTGCTGAAATGCAGACTTAGGCAACATTCCATTTGACCTTGCGTCCCATGCTGATGAGCCAGTCCCTTTCCCTTGAGTAGCTGACCCACAAATATTCACTGAGCATCTACTATGTGCTAGCACTGTTCTGGGTATTAGCGATACAGTGGAGAAAAAAAAAAAAGCAAACAAAATTCCTACTCTCCTAGGGCTTACGTTCTAGTAGAGAAGAGAAACATCATAAATAATCCACTATGTGCTGATGTCAGGTGGTGAGAGCACTAGGAAGAAAATAGAGTAAAGGAATAGATAGACAGCGAGATACTGCCTGAGGAGGTGGTGTTTGAGAAGCCACTTGAATGAGGGAAGAATAGCCACGCTGATATTTGGGGGAGGAGCATTCCAAACAGAGGGATTGGCACATTCTAAGGCCCTGAGCTGGGGATGGGCTGAATAATTCCTAGATCCGCAAGAAAACCAGTGTAGCTAGAACCACGTGAAAAAGATTTGGAAGAGAGGGTAGGAAATGAGGTCAGGGGAGGAATGAGCATCCACTAGAACGTTTAAGCAGGAGAGAAGCACGCCCAGGTGCCGTCAAGCTATGACAGTTCTGACTTGAATCCATCGCTTCATCCTGACCCCCGTGTTGGAGCCTGGTTTGCTGGAAACGCCAAGCTATGCTCCCCAGAAGGTGCTTGGAAACACTCTCAGCACCTACCTCCTCCAGGGTGGTTCCAAAAGGTCCCATTTGTCAGGCCCAACCTTGTACCCTTGCCACACAATCTCCAGTTGACCCTCCCATTTGACTCAAGGGAGCTTTGGGTCTCCCAAAGGCCCAGCATAAGACAGAAGAATCAGTAATTCCTGTTGCCAGAGAATCACCAGAACTAGGAAAAGAAACTCAAAGAAGGGAGAGCATTATCTCATCTCCAGGTTATGAGTGTACAGCGACCTGAGGCTCAAAGCTGCCCTCAGCCATCCCCCAGGGAAGCCAGGAGTCCCGGCCCATCTCTTCCTACCTGGGAGGTTCCCATCAGCTCTATATCCCGGCACAGAGTTACCACGAGATAACTGAGAATCTGAGATTTTTGTGAAATGGGTCACCTTGGTGAGAAGTAGGGATTTCCCAGATGCCTGCATCAGCAAACACATTTACCAACTATCTCTCAGGGTGAGGTGATTTTTTTTCATAAAGTTAAGTTCATCCATTAGGTATTTATTTCTTGCTCCTGACCCATGGCCCTATCATGCCCCTACCTTCCTCCTACCCCACAGTGCCAGAAGAAACATGGCGAAATGTCATCATAGATTTCACCACCATACCACTGGGTCCTGATTCCATGTTGGGCACTGTGGGAGACGCTGCTGAGCCAGCACTCAGAACCCAGTGGTAAAAGGAGAATGAGCACGCTCAGTGCGACAGGATGGAGTGACTGGAAGGAAGGAACCATTCATGTTGCCGGGGGTGGATGAGGGGGGTCACTGAACAGTACAGAGAGGAGAGGTATTGGTTTCCCATAGCTGCTATAATAACTTACCACAAACTTGGTGGCTTAAAACTTTAGAAATGTATTCTCTAACAGTTCTGGAGGCCAGAAGCTCTCAGTAGATGTGTTGGCGGGGCCCCCTGTTCTCAGCTGTAAGGGAAAATCATTCCTTGCCTCTTGCAGCTTCTGGTGGCTGTTGGCATTCTTTGGCTTGTAAAGACATTACTCCAGTCTCTGTCTCCATATCCCCTTCTCCTCTGTGTGTCTCTCAGAACCCCTTCTGCTTCTCTCTTATAGGGATACCTGTGATTGCATTTAGGGCTCACCCAGATAATCCAGGATAAACTCCTCCTGTTAAGATTCCCAACTCAGGGACTTCGCTAGTGGTGCAGCGGTTAAGAATCCGCCTGCCAATGCAGGGAACACGGGTTCGAGCCCTGGTCTGGGAAGATCCCACATGCCACGGAGCAACTAAGCCCGTGCGCCACAACTACTGAGCCTGCGCTCTGCAACAAGAGAAGCCACCGCAATGAAAAGCCCACACACCACAACGAAGACTCAAGGCAGTCAAAACTAAGTAAATAAATAGATAATAAAGACCCCAACTCAATCATATCTTTTGTCATATAAGGTAATATTCACAGGTCCCAGGATTCAGAAGTGAATATATCTTTGGCAGGGCGGGGGGGCGGGGGGAGCCTTTTTGTTCAGCCTAGTACAAAAGATAACATTTGAACTGACCCTTTGCAGGTGAATAGGAGTTTATCTGATGGCAAAGGGTGAAGGGCATATTCAAAAGCCCAGAGGCAGGAAGGTCCCGGGTGTCTCCTGGGGGACCATAAGGTGGTGTGTCAAGAGGTCTCTATGGAGGAGAGGTGAGGCTCTGGTGGCAGGTCAGGAGCAGGGCATGAGGGCTCACGTACAATGTCCAGGACCTGTGTTGTGTCCTACAGGCAATGAGGAATCATTAGACATTTTTAAATAGCTTGAGTTTTGGAACTTTGTTCCAAAATGGTAACATTCCCTTCATTACAAGAGCATCTTCTTTGCCACAGGTTATGGTGCCAGCACTGATAATGTTGAGGGGAGGTGGAGAGGACTGCCGTGCTCACAGATGCGGGGTAAGTACTGTGGGGTCTACAGAATGTTTCGACACCCACCCATACCCCCAAAAGGGCTTACTTCCCAGGCTGCAAGCTTTCTCTCTTCTGAAGGCCAGACTATTAACCCATTGACCATAGTCTAGTACTTCTAATACCCTCCTTTCATTTATTTACTTTTATTGACGTATAGTTGATTTACAATATTGTGTTAGTTTCAGGTGTGGAGCATAGTGATTCAGTATTTTTGCAGATTATACTCCATTACAGGTTATTACAAGATCATGGGTATAATTCCTTGTGCTATATAGTATATCTTCATTGGTTATCTATTTTATACATAATAGTTTGTATCTGTTAATCCCATATGCCTAATTTGTCCCACTCCCCTTCCCTCTCCCCTTTGGTAACCATGAGTTTGTTTTCTGTATCTGTGAGTCTGTTTCTGTTCTGCATATACACCCACTTGTATTATTTTTTCCACATCTGAATGACAAATACTTCCTTTTAAAGCACAGTGATATTATGCAGGGCTCTCTCCAACAGTGATGAGGGTTATTGCATGAGATCCCAGGAAGAATGAGCCTGGAGAGGGTACAAAGAGAGCCGTTAACGCACAAAGCCTGTGAGCTCTGGTGGACCAGCCTGCCAGGGTTTGGCTGGTTGTTTCTATCAGTCTGTCTGTCTGTGGGAAGGTCGAGGACCCTCCATCCTCTGGCTTTCTTATTTCCCTAACAGCCAGTAGATTAACACATCCTAGAACTGGGATTTGAGCAAGAAGGGAATTGGAGATTTTACTGTCAAAAACTCTTTCACAGATACTCTCTTACAGTCGCCCCATGAAGAACAGAAGGCTGACACTCTGTAAGTGTATCCATTATGTATTTGTGTCTTGTTCCTGACATGTGGCCCTCTTATACCACTGCTCTTTCCACTGCCCATCACTGCTGGAAGAAACCAATGGAACTGTCACCACAAATTTTGCAAACTTGTCTACATTTGATGAATAGGAAAGGAAATGCCCAGAGAGGCTGAGTGGCCTGCCCAGATTCGCATGGCTGTAATCTTAGAGCTGGAATGGACATATAGGACTATTTACGCAACTCCAGGAAGAATATAAGCTGCTTTCTTCAAGGCAAGGTCCACAGTTGTCATCTACATACTCCCAGATGCCTGACACACGGTCGGCTCTCAAGACACATCCAGTGAAGGCAGGTCTGGCTGAGCTGGGACTCGTCTTGGTCTCCTGACCCCCAAGATCGTGCTCTTTCCCACATACAAACCTGCTTACCAAAGTCCCTGCTCACAGCGAGCTGTTCACTGTTCTTATATTCCTAGTTCATACACTGTCTCACTTCTTTTCTACTCCCAGAGTCCCCTCTCCCAACCCTTGCAGTCCGCAGTCAGACCCTCCACAGAGACCTTGGTCACCAGGTCATTTGAGGACCATCTCCAAGGAGCTCCCTGAGTCATTCCATTCAACTCCAGCCAGCCCCTCCCTCCCTTCCTGTGGTAAGAAAGACACAACATGGACGTGTCAGGAATGAGAGCTCATGTTTTGAAGCAAACGAGTCCCTCAGCTTTGCCCCAATTTAACGCGCTAATATGCCAGGAGGTCGCCTGTCCCAGACACTTGCCTCGCTGTCACACTCATTCACCCATCCAGTCAACACGTTTATGGAGTTTGTACACAGTACAAGGCCCTGTGCTGATCGCTGACTCAGGCATTAGAAAAATGATTATTCATTTATTCATCCAATCATACGATACTTACTGAACATCCACCACCAGGATGGCAAGTAGGTTTCATTTAGGTTTCAAACAAAGCCAATACCAATAGGTCAGTTGCTCTGTTTTGAGGACTGTGCCGCTTTTTCTTCTAGGGGAAGAGTACTGAGATCAATAACTGATGTCTGCTGTGAGTGCAGACTAGGAGACTGGAAGCACACCTATATTACATGCCAGGCAGTGTGTAGGCTCTAAGAGTTCAGTGATAAATAAGTTACATTTCCTGCTCACTATTTTGTAGTGTGTGATTTCATTCGTTACAATTGCAAATGGAACACCCATTTATGATAAAAACCCTGTAGAAAGTAGGCATAGAGGGAACCTACCTCAACATAATAAAGGCCATATACAACAAACCCACAGCCAACATCATCCTCAATGGTGAAAACCTGAAACCATTTCCTCTAAGATCAGGAACGAGACAGTGATGTCCACTCTCACCACTATTATTCAACAAAGTTTTGGAAGTCCTAGCCACGGCAATCAGAGAAGAAAAAGAAATAAAAGGAATCCAAACTGGAAAAGAAGAAGTAAAGCTGTCATTGTTTGCAGATGACATGGTACTATACACAGAGGATCCTAAAAATGCTACCAGAAAACTACTAGAGCTAATCAATGAATTTGGTAAAGCAGCAGGATACAAAATTAATGCACAGAAATCTCTTGCATTCCTATACACTAATGATGAAAAACCTGAAAGAGAAATTATGGAAACATTCCCATTTACCATTGCAACAAAAAGAATAAAATACCTAGGAATAAACCTACCTAGGGAGACAAAAGACCTGTATACAGAAAAACTATAAGACACTGATGAAAGAAATTAAAGACGATACAAACAGATGGAGAGATATACCATGTTCTTGGATTGGAAGAAGCAACATTGTGAAAATGCCTATAATACCCAAGGCAACCTACAGATTCAACGCAATCCCTATCAAATTACCAATGGCATTTTTTACAGAACCAGAACAAATCATCTTAAAATTTGTATGGAGACACAAAAGACCCCGAATAGCCAAAGCAGTCTTGAGGGAAAAAAATGGAGCTGGAGGAATCAGACTCCCTGACTTCAGACTATACTACAAAGCTACAGTAATCAAGACAATATGGTACTGGCACAAAAACAGAAACATAGATCAATGGAACAAGATAGAAAGCCCAGAGATAAACCCACGCACCTTTAGTCAACTAATCTATGACAAAGGAGGCAAAGATATACAATGGAGGAAAGGCAGTCTGTTCAATAAGTGGTGCTGGGAAAACTGGACAGCTACATGTAAAAGAATGAAATTAGAACACTCCCTAACACCATACACAAAAATAAACTCAAAATGGATTCGAGACCTAAATGTAAGATCGAACATTATAAAACTCTTAGAGGAAAACATAGGAAGAACCCTCTTTGACATAAATCACAGCAAGATCTTTTTTGATCCACCTCCTAGAGTAATGGAAATAAAAACAAAAATAAACAAATGGGACCTAATGAAACTTCCAAGCTTTTGCACAGCAAAGGAAACCATAAACAAGACGAAAAGGCAACCCTCAGAATGGAAGAAAATATTTGCAAAGGAATCAACGGACAAAGGATTAATCTCCAAAATAGACAAGCAGCTCATGCAGCTCAATATTCAAAACAACAAACAACCCAATCCAAAACTGGGCAGAAGACCTAAGTAGACATTTCTCCAAAGAAGATATACAGAGTGCCAACAAACACATGACAGGATGCTCAACATCGCTAATCATCAGAGAAATGCAAATCAAAACTACAATGAGGGGCTTCCCTGGTGGCACAGTGGTTGAGAGTCTGCCTGCCGATGCAGGGGACGCGGGTTCGTGCCCCCGTCTGGGAAGATCCCACATGCCGCAGAGCCGCTGGGCCTGTGAGCCATGGCTGCTGAGCCTGCACGTCCGGAGCCTGTGCTCCGCAACGGGAGAGGCCACAACAGTGAGAGGCCCGCGTACCACACAAAAAAACAAACAAACAAAAAAAACTACAATGAGGTATCACCTCAGACTGGTCAGAATGGCCATCATCAAAAAATCTACAAACAATAAATGCTGGAGAGGGTATGGAGAAAAGGGAACCCTCTTGCACTGTTGGTGGGAATGTAAATTGATACAGTCACCATGAAGAACAGTATGGAGGTTCCTTAAAAAACTAAAAATAGAATTGCCATATGACCCTGTAATCCCACTACTGGGTATATACCCTGAGAAAACCATAATTCAAAAAGAGTCATGTACCACAATGTTCATGCAGCACTATTTACAATAGCCAGGACATGGAAGAAACCTAAGTGTCCATTGACAGATGAATGGATGAAGAACATGTGACACATATATACAATGGAATATTACTCAGCCATAAAAAGAAATGAAATTGAGTTATTTGTAGTGAGGTGGATGGACCTAGAGTCTGTTATACAGAGTGAAGTAAGTCAGAAAGAGAAAACAAATACCATATGCTAACACATATATATGGAATCAAAAAAAAAAAAAAAAAAAAAAAGAAGGTTCTGAAGAACCCAGGGGCAGGATAGGAATAAAGACTCAGACGTAGAGAATGGACTTGAGGACAAGTCCTCAAGTACCCTTAAGGGGAAAGGGTAAGCTGGGGCGAAGTGAGAGAGTGACATTGATATATATGCACTACCAAATGTAAAATAGATAGCTAGGGGGAAGCAGCCGCATAGCACAGGGAGATCAGCTCCATGCTTTGTGACCACCTTGAGGGGTGGGATAGGGAGGTTGGGAGGGAAACGCAAGAGGAAGGGGATATGGGGATATATGTATATGTATAGCCGATTCACTTTGTTATACAGCAGAAACTAACACAACATTGTAAAGCAATTATACTCCAATAAAGACGTTTAAAAAAATAATAATTGCAAATGGAGCAGATGAATGGACATAGGTCTTCTCAGCTCTAGTGCCCCCATTTTTTGTGTGCATTTGGGAAGCAAAACAAGGATGCCCACCAGATCAATTCCCCTCTTCAATTTGCCAGGAAACTCAGGATGGATCTTTCAAAAGGACCACCACCTCCCTCTACATTGCTGCACTGAATTTCTGATTCTGTTCCATTGCAGATGCTGTTCCCTGTGCTCCTGGCCATACAGGGCACTGTGGGCGCCGTGTACTGTGTGGTCATTTCTTCACTGGGTTTGCTCAGTGGCCCCCTCTGTGACACAGGCAGTGGAAACTACACCTACCCGTTCAGGAATTACTCCCTGGAGTGAGTAGCATTTATGGCCTTGGGTTCCTATCTAACATCTAAAGATGATACCGTGATGACCACAAAGAATGTGTGCTCTGAGAATTGACTATGCAGTAGTGGGGCCAGGTACCTCCATTCATACTTGGTGTCTTGCTCCTCTCTCTGTACCAGATTGACACATTTATTCCCAAATCACCAATCTCTAGAGGTGACTGGCCAAGGCAAGCTGTGCCCATGAATTAAGCAGTTCACCCAAGGTATTCAGTACAATACCTTGACTTCATTTTCCCTCATTATTAAACACAGGTGAGCACGTGCTGAGGGCTTGCTTAGTACTGACTAGGCGCTGTGATAAGAGAAGGGATTCCAAAAGAGGGATAAGACCACTTGACTATTTACACCTTGCCTGTTCACAGTCTAATTGGGGAGACAATAGTCAAATTTGGGGTTTGTTTTGTGACGACCTCAGCCTATCCATAAGCAGTGTTGTGGCTGGACCAGTCCTTATGGTTCTTATTATGATTGCAAGACGCCCTTCAGCAATAACCATCAAGAAACTTTGAAAAAATAAAGATTTCTTACATACAGGACCTGGAAATTACACAGCACACCTGGGGTCACACAGCAAGGTCGGGGGGAGGGGAGGTGGCGGGGTAGGGAGCGCAAGTGCATGGGCCTGGGGTTCTGCTTTTATTGGGTTTGAGGCTGGGGGTCTAGGGTTTCACAGGCTCACTCTTTACTGATGAACTTACAACATAAAAGCAGGAATTTAAAGCACAGGAATAGAAAAAATAAGTGGCCCAAAAGGTCGGTTACTGAAATCAACCAAGATCGCTAAAACAAAGGAGCCTCAGTCAGGCTTTTACCTAGGTGTGAAGCTGGCACTGTGTTTATCTGAGATAGCCCTCTTTGAAGCGGATGCCTCACAATCAAAGCTTAAATCAGGCACTTGCATTACAAAAAGAAAAACCAACTGTCAGGGTTTACGCTGCAGGGTTGCACAGATTATCCTTAAATGGCAGGCCCTGTGACGCCCACTCATTTTCCTGAAGGAATAAGGAAAGAAACCCAGCACCAATGATTGAGAAAGACACTGCTTCTCCTCTCAGTTCACGTCCTCTCCCTGGTAGAGCTCATCCATCCCCGTGGCTTTCCGAACCCTCCATCTACCCATATAAATAATCCCCGAATGTCTATCTCTAGCCCAGATCTTTCTTCTGAATTCCTGACTCAGAGACCAAATCACCTCTTTGAAATTTCCTCTTGCGAATTTCAGATCACTTCAATATTTATATGTCCAAATCCTTGATGTTCCGTTGCCAGTTTCCTCTCTGTCATCCCCAGCCCATTAGACGGCACCCAAAACCTGTGAGTCACTGATTATTCTCCCTTCTGCACCCCAAGTTCAATCCACCACCAAATCCTGTGAGTTCTACCTCACCAGGGCACCTTGAATCTGGCCGCTGCGCTTCGCCTGGTCTGTCATCACCCTGTTCCAAATCTGCAACACCCTTTGCTTCCGTGTCTACACCAGCCCTCCAGCAGGCATCCCAGCTCCATTTTCCCCTTCAATCCTTTCGCTGTAGATGAGCCAGAGGGGCTTTGTAAAATGTAAAAGTACTCATGAAGGCCAAGAAGTCTTTACATTTAAGGAAATTGCAATCTCACTGAGAACTCAATAGATGAGAATGGATATGGGTGAAGGCGGAGATTTAAAGGCAGAGATACCAAATAGTATGTAACTATGAAACAGGGCCTGAAAACCTATTCCATTTTCTCTTTGTCCAGCTAGAACCCTCTGATGCCAAATATTCCTTAGAGTTTTTGTTTGCCTGCTGTTTCCTCTTATAATGCACTGGCTGCTGCCTCCTTCAAGGCCAGGTGACTCCATCCTTCCCTCACGAAACCCTGTCCAGCTACTCTAAACCTCTAGACCTCCCCGTTTTATGATAATAATGATAAATATATTGCCTACAGTGCCTACTGCATGGCAGACACTGTGCTAACATCTAATCCTCCCAACCCACTCGATGGTACTGGTGTTATTTTTTAGCCCCATTTTACATATAAGGAAGCTGATATACAGAAACACTTAAGAAACTATTGGGGCCAGGGAAGGCTGTACATTGACACATATATCAATCAATGGTATATTGATTATTTTGAGTGAAAGTTGCTTAAGAAAGAGATGATGCAAGAAGCCCATTCTGACCCTCCTCTCTTGTCTCCCTGAAAGCAGGAAATAAATCTCTCATGTGAAAAGTGCACTCCCTACGTCGGGGGCTAAAAGGACACCCTAACTGCCAGAGATAGAGCGTTCAGGGCCAAGGAGTCTATATGAACAGGACTTGTTACTTCCTTAATTTACTACCAAGCTCGAACTGTTTAGATTCTTTACTAATTAAGCACCCAAACCTAGGTTTCTTTGTCCTGTCGATTCCTCACCAATGTATTGTTTCTTTGTCTGAAGAGTGTAAAAGCTGCCTCCTTTGGGGAATTCCCTGGTGGTCCAGTGGTTAGGACTCTGCGCCCTCACTGCTGAGGGCCCAGGTTCAATCCCTGGCTGGAGAACTAAAGTCCCACAAGCCGCGTGGGGTGTGGGCAAAAAAAAGGCTGCCTCCTCTGGCCACTACTTTAGGTCTCATTTCTACGAGACCTCCAGGGGCATGCATTAAATTTTGTTTCTCTTTCTCCTGTTAATCTGTGTTGTGTCAATTTTATTATTAGTCCAGCCACAAGAACTCAAGATATGTAGAGGGGGACATTTTATCCCTCCCTGCCAAAGCTTATCAAGAACTTCCTAGTGAAGAAGCTGGAGTTAGGATCTGGGTCTGTGGGACTTCAGAGCCCGAGCTCTTAACCAATCCTTCCCACCCCTGAGATCTTTAGAGCAGTTCAAATCTTGCACCACACAATTTCCCGCTTCTTCCTGTGCTCCCTTGTGTGGCTATGTCGGTACCCACAATGCCTTGCTCAGATGCTGTGCTGTTACAGGGAAAGATGGTGTGTTCGACCCTCGACCAATGGGCAGTCATGAATGTACTATCCTTATGAAGATGAGAGCGATGTGATAGACTAGTGCCTCTCACACGCTGGTAAATGGCAGCTCTCTACCTTTCCGGGCTCTCAAACCAGGCTAATTGTCTCCCCTGTCCTGGCAGGAACAGCTACTTACTCAACCAACCCACCTGGGCTAACTGCCAAGAGCCTGAGCACATCGTCCTCTGGAACGTGGTCTTGTTCTCCATCCTGCTGGGGATCGGCGTGGTAGAAGCTGTTCTTTGCCTCAGCCAAGTCGTCAGTGGACTCTGTGATATCTTCTGTGGTACATGCGTCCGAAAAGGACAGGTTGGTGCTTCTAGAACCCAGGAATGTTCAAGTCATTTCCCCTGACCTGTTTCTCACATCTCCCTCCCGCCCCAGCCTCACACTCCCAGAGGTAATCCGGTAACCAGGAAATGCCTTTTGAAATGTCGAACTTCATGTGCCACTTGGGGCTTAATTTTCTTTCAGGTGACCATAACTGGCTTATGACCAGCCTAAGAGGACACAACCGATTGGCAGAGTTCCCCGGCTTCAGAAGGACTGGATCCGGTGACTATCAATCCCCAGAGTTCTGAGAAGCTGAGGAAAAGCCCCTGATTTGTACAAAAGTCAACAGTTTTGATCTTCTTTGCTAGAATCAAGATGGTCATTTCCCCCAAATGATCTCTAAGAATAATATAAGAAGTCATAGGGATGTAAATAATAAAAAAATTTAATAATAATATAATAATAGATACTTAACTGTATTCAGTTGTTACTATATCCCAGGCCTGGTGCTAAACACTTTATCTACGTTATTTCAGTTAATCCTGTGAAGCAAGAAGCGTGATAATGCCATCTTACGGATGAGGAACTCAGGCTCAGAGAGGTTCAGTTATTTGTCCGAAGTCAGCAAACCTAAGTTTTGAACTTGAGTCTGATTGAAAGATTTATATTCTTGACCACTCTCTCCAGTGGTACTCAAACCACTGGACTAGTTCTGTGGATTGTAATAGGTGTCATTACACCCCAAAAAAGAGGTGGGGGAGACTCTGTGGTCAAGTTAATTTGAGATACACTGGATTAAACAAAGTGTAATCGGTGTCTCTACTGCAGGACTTGTCAGAACCCCTACAAAGCCAGTGGGTATAGCTAATTTCCAGGAAGAGAATAGCAAATGCACAATTTCCCAGAAGTCTTATTTGACCACAAAACCCTCTTCTCCTGGAACAATTTTTAACGGGGTTAATATTCCATGGAGCCCACTTTGAAAAGGAATGCATCACTTAGTGATGAGGTAGAACCTATCTCACTTAACCCATGAGAATCCAAGAGACTTTTCCAAACCACCAGAGAAGCAGAAAAAACATGGGATGAAACAGGTTAAGGACGACTCACCTGTGTTGAAAAGAAAAAAAAGTTTTGCTACAATTGCTGGAATCAGAAGTTTTCTTTTCAGGCTTCCTTACTGTCATTGCAGCAGACATTTATTTTTATTTTTTTAAATTTCTATTGAAGTATAGTTGATTTACAATGTTGTGTTAGTTTCAGGTATACAGCAAAGTGATTCAGTTATACCTATACATATATCTATTCTTTTTCAGATTCTTTTCCATTATAGGTTATTATAAGATATTGTATATAGTTTCCTGTGCTATACAGTAGGTCTTTGTTGTTTATCTATTTTATAGATAGTATTGTATATCTGTTAATCCCAAACTCCTAATTTATCCCTCCCCTTTGATAACCATAAGATTGTTTTCTCTGTCTGTGAGTCTGTTTCTGTTTTGTAAATAAGTCCATTTGTATCATTTTTTTAGATTCCACAAACAAGTGATATCATATGGTATTTGTCTTTCTTGAAACAAACACTTTTAAGAAGTTAATCTACCATACAAGCCATGGCAGTTCCCAAAGAGGCATCAGATAGGGTTTCTGCTTCGGGAAGCTTGCAAACTAATAGATCTTGCATAGCTGACTGCTTCCACAAATGATATCCAACTTTGTACAAATAAGAAAAAAAGCAAATGTTATAGCTTGGTAAGCAAATAGAGCCAATGGCAAATTTTTAAAAGGTGACTTCTCCTCCAGGTTGATGCCTATTTGGGGTGGAATCATGTTCCCCCCAGAATTCATATTTAACAGGAACCTCAGAAGTGACCTTATTTGGAAATAGGGTATTTGTTGATGTGATTAATTAAAATGAGGTCATACTAGATTAGGGTGGACTTTAAATCTAATATGACCAGTGTCCTTGTAAGAAGAGAAGAAACACGCACAGAGAAGGCCACATGAAGATGGAGGCAGAAATGGGAGTTATGCTGCCACAAACCAAGTGATGCCAAAGATCGCTGGCAACCATCAGAAGCTAAGAGAGAGACGTGGTGCAGATTCTCCCTCTGAGACTCCAGGACCAGCCACATCTCGATTTCAGACTTCTAGCCTCCAGAACTATGAGTGGATACATTTCTGGGGTCGTTTGTTTGTCTGTTTGTTTGTTTTGGCCATGCCATGCAGCTGGCAGGATCTTAGTTCCACGACCAGGGATTGAACCCCTGCCCTCAGCAGTGAAAGCACAGAGTCCTAACCAATGGACCACAAGGGAATTCCCAAGTTTCTGTTGTTTTAAGACACCCAGTTAGTCGTAGTTTGTTACAGCAGCCCTCAGACACCCATACACAGTCCCACACGAGGGCGCACGCGAGCCGGGCACAGGCTGGATCTCAGACCCCCCCGCTCAGGCTGGACCACTGCCTTGTACAGAAACATTTATCCTACTCAAATGAAGGTGGCCCTGCTGATGTCACAAATGCCCGGCTGCCCTGCTACCCCAGGCTGTTCCTTCAGCTTCCCTTTAGCCCTCCCACTGACACGAAGCAGATACACAACCCCCAGAAAGAGAAGTATCCAGAACCCTGCAGTGAGCCCAGAACTGAACTGGCCCCCGAGACAAGCCCTGACAATGCTGAGGTTGTCATCCCTGTAAGAAAACTGGGCTTATGGAGGGGAAGTCTTTAAAACGGTTGGTCCATCAGATTGAATGGCTCTATATGGCCCAAATACCGTCTCCCTGGGAGGGAAAAAATCCAAAGCGAAAAGTTTTATTAGCTTTTTCCCATTAAAACACCCTCTGTGTAAAGTGATAGATTTGAAGCAAGGGAGGAGAAAGGTTTTCTGCCTCTGGCAAAAGTCCCTCTTGTGGTTCTTCCTTTGGTGAGTAAAAGGAAATTGGAGTTAAAGACACCAAACTACAAACATTATGTGGCTAATAAAATGGACCCCAGCTCATAAAGGCAACAGAGTTCGGCTAATGTGCTCCATCAAGGGCTTTGGAGGGCGGAAAGAGCGTCACCAACATCTTAAACGTAGGGCCAGCTATAAAATGAATCATGATTAATCCATTAAAAAGTGTTTATTGCCAAATGAAAAATAAATTAAAATAAATCTGAAATTAAATAGAAACAGTTGATTTTTGAGGCTGACTTAGGTCTACTTCAGCTACATGTCAATTATTTCCTGAGTTCCTACAATGTGCAAAGCAAAGTGCCTGGAGAAAGGAGGGATGGACAGGGCTCTCAGTTCTGAAAGAAGGGGTTTAAGCGGAGGGAATTTTTTTCAGCGCACAACTACCCAGATGTAAGGCAGAAGAAGCAGGGGAGGTGGTAATTTCCACTTCAATCTCTGTGTCTTCAAGCATATCTCATCTTTTTAAGTTCCTTACTTTCTCAAGAGAAACCACGTTTTCCAGATCAGAGTTGACTGACATTGCTTTTTCCAAACCCATATTCTGGATGTTTCCAGTGTTTATATAACATGGTACATCTGTTACTGGAAATATGAAGAAAATAGCTCTTCATGGTGAGTTTAGAGATTCTTTACTCTTTACACTTTGCTACAGTATAAAAATGTCCACATTTTCCAGAATGAGCACTTAGACTTTTATAATTATATAACATGTGAAAAAAGAGATTTTACCATTTTATGAAAATCATCTAGAACACTTATCGGTCTGCCATGTCTGGTGAAAAGCTCTTATAGTTATGACACTGACTTGAGAGAAACGTCATGGTTCAAAGGCTCATTGACAAGCCAACATCCAGTATTTCTCCCAAGTCAAATGGGAAGAAATCATTTTAAAGGAGGGAGATGCCCTATAGGGAGTGGGGGGAAGAAAATGAAACTAACCTAAATAGCTTTGGAAATTTTGGAAACCTTGATTTGACTAGAAACCATAAGGCTAAGGACAGAGGGAATTGTATATAAACACTGTACTCTAAAACTGCTTCTCACAGGGGTATGAGTTACCAATTATGAAACAGCTATGCATATATAATGGAGTTGAATGGTGGATGGTGGGAGCCAGGTTTCTCACTGTCATAGGGATAATTCTCACAGATAAGCAAAGAGGGAAGGCTAGAATAATCCATGTAGTACTGGATTAGAGTCAAGGACATCAATATAAACTCATGTTCGGCTTAACATAGATACAGATGGATAAATACAGAAATATGTGTGTATGCATGGGTTATTATACATATATATTTCCTGCTGAGAGAGCTAGAAGCAGTGACAGCCCAGTAGCAATGAGCACACCCAGTGCCAAGGTCTTGGTTTCTAATGCCATTCTCTACTGAAAGCAACTAGGGCTCCTTGAAGAAATGACTGATTCTAGGGGTGAGAATGAAGAATAAAGATGAGCCTGGAGCATACTGCTGTGCCAGAAAGCAAGGAAGTGCTCAAAAAACAAAAAGCAGGACATGAAAATGAACAAACCAAGGGGACACAGGAGCCAACCTGAAATGGCTCCCAAGGGCCAAAGCAGAAACAAATTGAGCAACAAAATAAATAACATAGTATTAGGTGATAGCCCCAATATAAAATAAATATCTATGAGTCAACGCCGATATAAATAAATGATTGATTAAATAAATAGGGAGAAAGAGACAAATCTTCCTTAGAGAAAAATTTCAAATAATTTATATAGATACTCCTGTCTCTTTGAAATGGAGTTCTGTATCCCACCCCTTTTAGTGTGGACTGTGCTTCCAAAAAATAGAGTACGGAAGGTGGGGGAAAAGTAATTTTAGAGTGGAGAAAATTAGAAAATACCACGTTGGCCAGGAGACATTTTAATTGATATTAACATCACCAGTGATAAATCATGTTGATAGCAAGTACTCCTGATATTATATGATAAGGGCACTTCAGCTGTATGACCTCCCCAAATCCATAAACCCATTCTAACTATGAGAAAAATATCAGACAAACAAACAAATGAGGGGCATTCTACAAAATATCTGACCACCACTCCTCAAAATGGTCAAGGTCATCAAAAACAAGGAAAATCTAAGAAACTGTCACAGCCAAGAGGAGCCCAAGGAGGCATGACAACTAAATGTAATATCAGATCCTAGGTGGGGTCCTGGAACAGAAAAAGGACAGGGCTGCCCTGGTGGCGCAGTGGTTGAGAGTCCGCCTGCCGATGCAGGGGACGCGGGTTCGAGCCCTGGTCCAGGAAGATCCCACATGCCGCGGAGCAACTAAGCCCATGTCACAACTACTGAAGCCCGTGCGCCTAGAGCTCATGCTCCACAGCAACAGAAGCCACCACAGTGAGAAGCCCGCACATCGATATGAAGAGTAGCCCCCGCTCGCCACAACTAGAGAAAGCCCGTGCGCAGCAACGAAGACCCAACACAGCCAAACTAAATAAATTAATTAATTTAATTAAATATTTTTTTAAATCTTTAACTATGTCATTTAATTAAAGTATATCACTAATTTGAAATAATTTATTCAACTAGGCCCTTCCTAGTAAGATAATATGGTTGACCAATAACAAGTAAACCTCCTCTCCACTACCTGGGTCTTAGGAAGGAAGAAGGCAATGAGAGATAAGCCTCTGGATTCCAAGATAACAAGCTGGCGGAGGGGCAAATGCAGAGCTCATTCTGCTCTAATGGACAGGAACTGGGGAGAAGCACTATCAAAAGAGTGACCTCCGGGCTTCCCTGGTGGCGCAGTGGTTGAGAGTCCGCCTGCCGATGCAGGGGATGCGGGTTCGTGACCCGGTCCGGAAAGATCCCACATGCCGCGCAGCGGCTGGGCCCGTGAGCCATGGCCGCTGAGCCCGCGCGTCCGGAGCCTGTGCTCCGCAACGGGAGAGGCCACAACAGTGAGAGGCCCGCGTACCACAAAAAAAAAAAAAAAAAAAGAGTTACCTCCTTGTGACAGACTATTGTAAGTGGGCATAACCCCGTCCTGTTGGCATGACACCCTGAATCCCAATATCATTTCTCCAGTTTTCCTGGGAGATAAAGTATGGTAACCCATCCAACCAAAACACTGTTCAGAAAAAGCCGTTAATACCATAAACCACATCCAGTCCAAAGGGAAGCATGAGAAAGCCCATCGGAACCTTCCATCTAAGGACCAGGGTGGGCAAACAGAAGCTGGCCAATTGACAACATCCATATACTTTCCCCTTTGTCCATGCCCCCAGTAAATGCCCTTCCTGTCCTTTTTAAGCTGGTGTTGAGTTTAGGAAAAGATTATTTAGGTTAAACTTGCAAATGGGCCAGAGGAGAATTGAAACAGGCTAGGTGAGTATTCCTAGAGCTAGGCAGGGTCTATGCTAAGCGCTGGACTGCACTAGTGAACAAGCTGACCCAGGTCCTTGCCCTTGTGTTGGTTACAATCCAGTGATGTTCAAACACTAACGCTTGGAATCGCTGGCCTCAGAGCTCTTGTTCTGCAGTGGACCCTCAGGATCCATACAAGGCATTTAGGTCTGGTGGTGTAGGCAGGAGACTTGGAGCAAATGAGACCCGAGTTCAAACTCCAGCACTTCCTACCTTGAACACATGTCTTAACCCCCCTGAGTCTTACTTTCTCATCTGCAAGGTATAGATGGTAATCTCATCAGCTACGTGGAGTTGTTGGAAGAACTAAATGAGATGATGTATGCAGAGTATTTTTTTTTTTTGCGGTACGCAGGCCTCTCACTGTTGTGGCTTCTCCCGTTGCGGAGCACAGGCTCCGGACGCACAGGCTCAGCGGCCATGGCTCACGGGCCCAGCCGCTCCGCGGCATGTGGGATCTTCCCGGACCGGGTCACGAACCCGCGTCCCCTGCATCGGCAGGCGGACTCTCAACCACTGCGCCACCAGGGAAGCCCCCAGAGTATTTTATATGGCACTTGCCACATGATAGCTGTAAATAAATGGTAGCTATTATTGTTAATAAGAATAATTTTGATCCCCCAACCATGAATCTCTTTAGAAAAAAAGTAAAGCCCAGCAGAAGGCACACACTTAGGTGTCAGGGAGTCCCAAGTTTGGTCTCCATCTGCATCTTCAGATGTGTCCCAATCTTACTACCTCAGTCTTACCAGACAGAGAATGGGAATAACACTCACTACCTCCTAGGGCTGTTGTAAGGAAATATTAATTACTTTTTGCAGGGCCCTTTGAAGTTGAAATTGCTGAGTAAATATCCCAAAATAGAAAATTAAAAGGTATATCAATTGTACCAAGGCAAAACATCAAACTGGTACCTGACCCTTTGTTACCAGGGATATGGCCCCTGCAGCACCATCTTCCCGTCTTTGACTAATGCTAAGTGAGATCAGTTCAAATAACACGACAGTAGATGTCACACTGCCACCCATCACTCACCTCCAGCCCAGAAAGGCAATGAGCATTTCAGAAAACATTTTTTGACAAAACGTGCTTTCAAATTTTTGACCATAATAAGAGATTACACGTGCATCCTAAGATGTCCGTGGCCACATTCCAAGGAGCTTTGTATTAAGTCAGGGTACTCCAGAGAAATGGGACCAACAGGGATGCATAAAGAGAGAGAATTGGCTCACGTGATTATGGAGGCTTGGTAAGTCCAAAATCTGCAGGGTAGGCTGGTAGGCTGGAGATCAAAGAAGAGTTACAGGTCAAGCCTGGAGGCCATCTGCTGGCAGAATTCCCCCTTCTCTCAGAAAGATCCATCTTTTTCTATTAAGGCTTTCAGCTTAGAAGAGGCTCTCCCACATTATGGAGGGTAATCTGCTTTACTTAAAGTCTACCGATTTAAATGTTAATATCATCTGAAAAAAAGCTCTTCAGATGCTCTAGGATGGTGCCCAGCAACCTGCTTTTAAAAAGCCCTTCAGGGGATTCTGACAGGTACTGAAGTTTAGGGACCACTGGCTTAAGAGCAGAACAAGTCCAACAGGTGCTGTAGGAAACCAGCTCTTGGGACCCCAGTTTTTCTTCTTTTTCTCAATACACTTTGAAACCGTTTAGTGAATGCCTTCCATTTGTGATATTTCAGGGTTGGTTTCTCAGCAAGCCAGAGTTTTTGAAAATGTGAATCCCATCTGCTATATACCAGGCACTCTTCTAAAGTGCTTTAATGACATGCATTCGATTTCATTTAAAATGATGTTTTTTCCCTAAGTTTGTAGCATGTATTCTGAAGACAATATGGCTTAAAATTGCACTAAGACATTTGGAACATCCCCTAACAACTCATCCTTACAACAGTCCCATAAACCAAGTACTATGATTATTGTCACCATCTTACAGATCAGGACACTGAGAAGCAAAGAAATGAAGTCATTTTCCAGGGAACCTGGCTCCACGGTCACATCTCCAACCACCCTACTGCCTGTGTGGCACCCTTCTCTTAACTTACAAACTGCTTGCACCTCAGTCCTGAAGGCTGATTGGACCCACAGTGGACTGAGGTGTCCTCCAATGTCCACATCTAACCCCAATGGCCTCCACTGGCTGTGGCTTGCTGGGTGCACTTGTTTCCAGAGCATTCCCCCAAGGGCCTGTGTGCCCTCAGAGGTATGTTACCAGCATCACTAAACCAAGTAATTTGGTCAAACTATTTCAGCAGCTCCCACCTCCACTGACCAAAGTGGTCAAGGGAATTGTAGATTGTTAGAAAGAGTTTGCATTGGCCCGACTTCCCAACTTTGCAGGGCACAGTACAGTAGCTTAATACAAAATATCAATATTAAGTATTAAGCTAATATTTAGTAGTATTAAGCAGAAGCGATCGCCAAGAACTGTTCCCACTAAGCAAACATTCTGGTTAATGGAAAGTTGCCATATGTTCTATCCAAGGATTGTTAAATTAGACAAATTCTAGAATCATAAAGCATATATTTTGGAAATTTGAAAAAGACCTTCTGATTTAAGTCAACACACCTTCCCAGTGCCTGGGTCCTCTGATCATAGTCTTTGGCAATTATTCACTCAGACATTGATTGATGGGAATCTATCCCCAAGGCCATCCATGCCACATCGGGCAGCCAGATTCTAGAAAGATCTTCATTCTAACGGGCCAAGGGCTATCTCTCTGCAGCCTCATAGTTTGACCCCTGTGTTTAATCTGTCCTTCACTTCATCCTCAGATGCTTGAAAACAGTGACCATATCTTCCCCAAGCCTTCCTTCCCTCCAGCTCTCAGCTCTGCAATTCCTTCTACCAGCTGAGCGTCATCTCCAAACTCACCCGGATTTTGTCCTGTCCCTCATCAAGTGCGGTATCCAGAACCGAGCCCCATACTCCAGGACATGTTCTGATCGAGAAAAAGAAGCACAAAACAATCCCCTCCCAGTTGACGGACTGGGATACAAATATAGCTAATGCCATCTTGATGTGTTTTTATAGGCACAGATACAGAGTTCATTTCGGATTACATGCATAGAAAAAAATTCTAAATACTAGGAGTCTGGTAAATGACAAAAAGCATTTTTAAATATTCGAAAAATTTTAAACAATTTAAAAACACATGGTTGATCCTCACCCCTCCCGCGCTCCTCTGTGCCTTCCCTTTCAATTAATGTCATGAGCGTGACAGCAGTTGGTTGGAAGATTCTGGAATTTCAGAGGATCTAAGAGCCACTACAGGAGCTGCCCCAGGTCCTCCTACCTGCATATGGAGATGTTCCTCCCCCGCCCCCTGAGTTACTGGGTCGGGAGGTAGAACCTGCCTCACTTTGTGATTCATAGTCATGAGCTTACGTAGATGAAGCAGCAATGGGACTCAGCCACTCCTGGGAGCCAGCCCTGTGGTCGGACATCCTGGGCATTTGCTCAGCCGCTTTACAAAAGCAGATTCAGGCCCCTTCAGGCCACTGAGGGCAAGGGAAGGAAAATGTGTTGAGCACGATTATGTGCCAGGCACTATGGTGTTTCAATGCCTTCTATCTCCTAGTCCCCTCACCGCCTTCTGAGTGATGTGTGTTGTCCTCAAGGAGCAGAGAGTGGGTGTGTAACCTGCCCAAGGCCCTGCAGCTGGTTAGAAGCACGTGGGATGAGAACAGTTGCCCAGGGTGACGCGTCCCTCTGACAGGCCCTCCAGGGAGGCCAGATGGGTCACCACTCTCCAATGCAGCCTGCAGTGAACATCGTGCTCTGTGCGATGGGGCTGGAGGGGTCTGGTGGGAACCACCAAGGAGGCCCCTTCTCAGGAGCAGAAACCCCGACTCCCAGGAACCCCAGGACCCAACAGGGTCTTAGCCCTGCCCCATAATAAGTCACTTTGCTACCCACCTTGGGAAATGGGTCCTTGGCTGGCTCACAGATGTTTGGGTTTTCTCTGTGGTCTGGGAAAATCTTGGACCACTGCTAAGTTAATCAGTGCAAATTAATTAACAACGATGAGCATTTTTCTCCCCTCCCTTCACACTTAGTGAAATGCCTTGGATTAAGCAGATTATTCATGATACATAAAACTGCCACTTTTGGCCTTCCCTGGTGGCGCAGTGGTTGAGAGTCCGCCTGCCAATGCAGGGGACACGGGTTCGTGTCCCGGTCCGGGAAGATCCCCCACGCCGCAGAGCGGCTGGGCCTGTGAGCCATGGCCGCTGAGCCTGCGTGTCCGGAGCCTGTGCTCCGCAACGGGAGAGGCCACAACAGTGAGAGGCCGGGGTACCGCAAAAAAAAAAAAAAAAAAGAAAAGGAAAAAAAAAAAAAAAAAGAAGAGCACGAGTAAGCTGGCAGAGGGATGGGGTCTAGAGATGAGAGAGCACTAGTACAAGGGATGCAAGGAGTTCTTCAGAGAAGATACCCAATGTGCGTGAAGGAAGAGTGAGTGGTAGGATCCAAAATAAGGAATTTTACAGAAGGGTGTCCTTAGAGAGTGGTGAGCTGTGTAAAAACACAACCAAGTCTGTATGTTTGGAATAGTTTGTATATTGGAAGCTCAGGAGGAGGCCCAGGTGTGGGTGGAGAGCTGAGCTCATTGGCTCATGTTAACTCTCAGAGCACCCAAGTGCAGACAGCTGGTGGGCTTCAGGTCCAGAGGTCAGAGTTGAACTAGGGACGGAGACTTGGGGTCATTAGCTATCACTGATCCTCAGGTGAAGATGGGATCACCAAAAGAGGATGGTACAGTGAGAAATGAGAGGCCTGAGGATGCAACCCTGAGGTCAACAAACATAAAAGAAATCTATTCAAAAGCAGGCTTCCTTAGAGAGAGAACCATATAAACTATGTTCTTGCAAAAGGACCAGCAAGCACGGTGCCTGGCATGTAAATGTTTGCGGAAGGAAGCAGGGACAAAGGTGGGAAGGAATGAAGGGAGGGAGGGAGGGAGGGAGGGAGAGCGGGAGGAAGGAATAATTTCTACGGAGCTCCTTATCAGAAACTATAATCCAAGAGGCAGCATTGCACAGTGGTTAAGAGAATCAGAGGACCTAGATTTAATCCCAACTCTGTCACTGACTAGCTCTGTGCCCTTCAGCCAGTTACTTAATCTCTCTCTCTTTCATTTTCCTCATCCATGAGTAACAGTAATTCCTACCTCGGAAGTTGTTGTGGGAAGTCAATGATCTAAGACAAACCTGTTTTTCTCACAGTTTTCCCCATCTCATGAAATGACAATTCCGTCTTTCCAGTTTCTCAGCCCAAAAGCCTTAAAACCACCCTGGACTTCACATTGATTTCCCTCACACCCTACATCCAAGGGATCAACCATTCACGCTGACACTATCTGCAAATCATCTCTAGAATCTGACCACTTCTCACTACCTCTGCTGTTACCACCCTGGGCCAAGTCACTATCTCTTTCCTGGATTTTGGTCACAGCCTCCTAACTGGTCTCCCACCTTTTGTCCTTGCCCCTTTACGATCTGTTCTCAGTGGACAGCCAGAGGGCTCCTGCTAAAACAGAAGTCAGACCACTTTGCTCCTCTGCTGGAAACCTCCCAGCAGCCCCCATCTCACTAGCAGTGCAAGCTGGAGCCCTCGGCTGGGCTATGAGGCTCTACCTGATCTGGCCCACCTCCTCTCTGCCCTCACCTCCCACCCTTCTTCCCCTCATTCAGCCTTCTGGCTACTCATCTCTCAAGCAAGCCCTGTTCCCACCTCAGGACATCTGCCCTTCTGTTTTCTCCACTGGTAAGCTCTTGCCGCAGCTGGCCACATGGCCTGCTCTCTCACCTCTTCAAAGCCTTTGCTTAAAGTCACCTTCGCATCAGACGTTCTCAATCACCTGTTGAAAACTGCAGCTTCCTCTCCTGCCCAAATGCCAACCCACCTTAGCCAGCTTCATCTACCCCCTCCAACCAGCCCCATCCTCATAGCTCTCGATGGCTTTAGTCTCACAAATCATTTGAAACTCCCTGGATAGCTCTAAAATATAAGCTAAATGAAAGCAGGGATTTTTTACCAGTTGTGTTCTCTATAGTGGAACAGATCCTAGTACATACTAGGTGATCAATGAATATTTATTGAATAAATCACTAAACAGTGCCTTGTGCATGGAACATATTCAGCTTTAGCTAATTAAAATTGACCCACGAAAAAGGTATAAAGGTCATTATTGGAACGAGTAGGAAATTTTGAATATGGATTATATGTTGTATAATATTACTGTACCAATATTAAATTTCTTGAATGTAATTATGTAAGTTATGTAAGAGAATGTCCTTGTTCTAAAGAGATACAGACTGAAGTATTTAGAGGAAAAATGTCATCAAACCTACAACTTACCTTCCAATGTTTCAGCAACATACATAAATATTGAGAGGTGAACAGAGGAAAACAATTAATGAGTCTAGATGAAAGGCATACTGGTGTTCATCGTACTGCATTTTAAAAATCATCTTCAGTTTGAAATTCTTCAAAATAAGAAGTCGATGCGGTTGTTTTGTAATGTGTCAGCTTGGCTCGGCTGAACTACATTTCCCAGAATTCCTTTTCCTGTATGATTCCAGTACAGATGGGCCACAAGGGAGACTCTGGTGCAAGATGTGGAGGGCGGAAGTGGAGCAGCAGCCATTATGCAGCTCACAAGCCTTCTCACTCATTTGCTAGGTCACCTCATTGGCATGAGGAAGCCGTTTCAACTGCTACCAAGCCTGGGACTCCTTTAAGAGTCTCTGACTCCCAGGCCAGGTGTGTGTGTGTTTTAGCTCCATGAAGAAAGAAGAGCCCCAGCTGCTGCAGGATACCCATTCCATCAAGATCAAAGGCAACAGGTACTCCTGGGCTTCAGTCCATCCTTATGGGCTCCAGCTCGCTCTGTGGGTGCCAGCTTGTTCTTGTCTTCCTCCCCTTTAAATCCATCTGCCTGTCCCAACTGCCTCCCAAGCATCAGCATCAAATGAAAAGGAAAAGGATGATAATCATCCTCGCAGAGACTGCTTAACTAGCTCCCACAATTGCATAAGATCATGTTCTTCTAACAGATCCCCTTACACACACACAGATCCAGAATTTGGTATCAGGAATGGGGTTTACTCACAAATCTCTTTGAGATGAGCCCTCCTCTACCTTGGCCTTCTGCTGAGATCCCTAAGGAACAACATTCTTAAGCTTCCCGGAAGCCCTATTATTTGGTTGAGAGGATCTGTAAGGCACACTCTTAGTCTTTCTAGAGGGTCTTTTGCTTGATGAAATGGTACTGTGAGGCGAAATATCTTTGATATTTCTAAGACCTTAACAAAAGGTTTACAGTCACGCCCTTGGCTTCATCTTCAGGTTTTCCTGGCAGTGTCCTGGATTTGATCTCTGCTTAGAAGCCATTTCTTAGTTTTAGCATCATTTGCCATCTGGAGAGGCTGAGAATCCTCCAAACCATCAAGTCCCAGCTTCGTTTTGCTTAACAGTCCTTCCCTTGATTTTTCCCTCTCCCCTCACATTTTACAATAAGCAGCCAGGAGAAATCGGGAGGCACCTTCCACTCTTTACCTGGAAATCTCATTAAATAGATCACTTCATTAAGTATATTTTCTACTTTCAACCTTGCTGCAGGCAACAGTGTTCCTAATGATTTCTGCTGCTACGTAATGAAGATCTCCTTTCTTCTTTGAATTTCCAATAAGACTTTCCTTACTTTAAGCCCTCAGCAGCAGCTTCTTCAAAGTCCAAAATTCTATAAGCCACGTGTACCTAATGCTTTCACTAACATTCTCTTCAAAACCCACAGCCTGGGCTTCCCTGGTGGCGCAGTGGTTGAGAATCTGCCTGCTAATGCAGGGGACACGGGTTCGAGCCCTGGTCTGGGAGGATCCCACATGCCGCGGGGCAACTAGGCCACAACTACTGAGCCTGCGCGTCTGGAGCCTGTGCTCCACAACAAGAGAGGCCGCGATAGTGAGAGGCCCGCGCACCGCGATGAAGAGTGGCCCCCGCTTGCCACAACTAGAGAAAGCCCTCGCACAGAAACGAAGACCCAACACAGCAAAAATAAATAAATTAATAAATTCCTACCCCCAACATCTTCAAAAAAAAAGAAAACCACAGCTTTAAAACAAAAAAACCCACAGCCTGCTTCCAAAGGCACACCCACATTTTAGCGTTTTGTTATGGCAGCACACCACCTCCAGGAACTGTAATCTGCATTTGTTTTCTACTGCTTTAGAACAAATTACTCTAAAACTTAGCACATTAAACAATAAAAATTTATTATCTCACACAGTTTCTGATTGTCAGGAATCTGGAAGCAGCTTAGGGTCTCTCACAAGAAGCTAGTTAAAGTGAAAGCCAGGGCTACTGTCACCCCTAGGACTGGCTGGAACCAAAGATTCTGCTTCCAAGCTCATTCTCATGGCTGTTGGCAAACCTCAGTTCCTCACTGGCTATTGGCTGGAGACTTGAGTTCCTTGCCATGTGGGTTGCTCCACAGAGTAGCTCTCAGCATGGCAGCTGGCTTTGCCCAGAGTGAGAGATTCAAGAACATGAGAGAGAGAGAGAGAGAGAGAGAGAGAGATGGCCCTCAGAGTTCCTCCCCTCCAGCTAGTTTAAGTGGAAAGGGATTTGTTACGGAATGACTTAGAGTTATTTCTGGGAGACACAGAACTAAGCTTGACTGCTACAAATTCAGGACAAGTCATCCAAGAGATACACACAACCACACCGTGAGACTATTCTAGTAGAAACCCCACCGCTGCTGCTGTCCGCACTTCCCGTCTGTGGAGCAGGGACCAGAGAACAGATGCTCCACCACAGCATGCAGGAAGATCCAGTCTCTCCACACGGCCACCACCTACATTCCTCACTTCTGTCATCCAAGTCTCAGAAAGCACATCTCGGTCACATGCAGAACCCAAACTGTGGAGAAGTCTGGAAAGTATTATTAGCAGTATCGTTCCTGCTACACTGAGAACCTGTGTCTGAAGAGGTATAAGATGACGAGAGACTTCAAAAGGCTCATTCCCCAAAGACTACGGGTATCTGAGGCCTTGTAATATTCCAGATAGAACACCTTAGGGCCATAAGGTAAAGAGACCCTGGAATGAAACAATAGAAGGTGATAGAAAACATTGGGAAACTGGAAGAATGCAACACTTTAAAACAGAAAAAGAACTAAAAACTCTTTATACAGTCTTAGGATGGCCCATTTATAGAAAAAACAGTAAAACTAGAATGTTCTCAATCCTTCCCAATTTCAAATAATCTCTCTCATAGTCAACGTATGTACACATACTTTTGACAGACATTGGGTTGTAGTTGTTTTAATGCTATGTTTATGCCCCCCAATTTCCATATGGTAGCCCTGCCACTACCATGTCTTTGGAGGACTCTCTCCTTTGGCCTCTTCAGAGAATAAATCTCCTATCTTCTGCCTCACTTTGTGGGTGGAGGAGGGCATCCGGAGTCTAACACCTACTTAAACAGACTTGTAGCCAATCTCCAATGTTTAGCCTCACCTTTACCCCTCCTTCCAGAAGGACTGGTGCCACGAATGTCTGAGTCTGTGGAGGGTCTTGTGGCATTAAATGGGTCCTTGGCTTTTCCCCAGAATTTCTCTTCTGCTGACCCAGAATTAGCTCCATTCCTTTCCATCTTCCAAAGCTTTGTTTCTATCATCTCTTTTCTCTTCTATTAATCCTTAAGAGTGTGTGTCTTTTTTTTTTAAAGTCCTCTTCCCATTCTTAATTTAGAGAGATTTCAAGAGGGAGCAGATATGAATGGGTGTGTTCAAACTGCCTCCTTCAGTCAGAAGTCCAGACCCTGGGTTTTGGTCCCCATTAAGTTAGCTTCAATTACATTATCACTTTGGGTTGAGCATTCTTTTCCTTAAACCTGTCCTGGAATCTTTCATATTCTAGACCTGGGTCTGGGAGCAGAATGGATGGTGTTCATCATCTGAGAAATGTGACACTTGTCTCCACTACTTTCCATGAGGATTTCAGGTGTTACCCCCAAAAGGACTTGCCTTTAATGGCACACACTTTGGAAAGATCCTTTTTAGCCTAAGTATCTCTCATATCCATGTTTAATCACATCATTTACCAATCAGATGAATGGATTGGATGAGCAGTTAAGAGTGGGACTCAGTGATTCTTCTATGGGGAGATGTCTAATGCAGAGACTCCCAAACATCTGTCCACAGGCGTCTCCACCAATCCACAATAAAATGAGAAAAATAGGACGTTGTATTAATGTTCATTCAGCCAAATGCATTCAATGTATAAGGCTATTTTGTGATTAATCCTTCCCACCTTGGTGTTAAATTTTTTAATGCCATGCTAGAAAGAGTGGATTTGGGTTAGGGTTTATTGCTTTGCTGATTTTTGTTCTTTCTCAGCAAAATAAAATGTTGTCGGCCTTATTTTAGCTAATTTTTAAAAATTTTGCAGTTCCATGAAATTCATAAGCCTGGGAGCTGTGGGTGTAATAAGAGTTCTCAGTGGAGAGGACTTTCTGAGTCATGGAGGGGGCATGAATGGGGCCGGCAGCGGATAAAACAGTGGCGTCAGCCTGCTGTGGTTTTCATGCCTTCCCACAGCCGCCCATTTCACTCTTCCTCCTCCCTCCCATGAAGCCTTTCTGGGGTCACACCCAGCTCTGAATGCCTCCCTTAATGGCCGCACTGTCCAGACTTGAGAACTGCCTGTCTCCTGTGACTGCTGTTGCATGTTGAGAGGTGTTCAGGGAAAGAGGCTGGAGGAGCCTCACTCATCACTGTGTGTCAGGTTTTATTACCTTGTCTCTCACTGGGGTATTTCTACCTCATCTTGGCCCCATATTCTGGGACTTCCTTTCTATATATACAACTTGACACATTCTTGCTGTGAAAACAATGTGATGCAAAAGAAAGAACACTGGACTCAGAGCCAGAGCCTGGACACCATTTTCCAGCTGTGTGATTGGGGTAACCTCTCTGAACCACAATCTCCTCATCCCCAAAATAATGATGCCACCTTCATGGTGTTGTTGTAGGAATTAAAATTTTTTTAAATGTATGTTTTAGTCCGTTTGGGCTGCTATAAAAGAAGTACCATAGGCTGGCTTAAACAACAAACATTTATTTCTCACAGTTCTGGAGGCTGGTTAAGTCCAAGATCAAGGCATCGCATATTCTGTGTCTGGTGAGAGCCCCCTTCCTGGTTCATAGACAGCTACCTTCTCTCTATGTCCTCACATGGCGGAAGGGGGCAAGGGGACTCTCTGGGGTCTCTTTTGTAAGGGCACTAATCCCATTTGTGAGGGCCCACTCTCATGACCTCATCACCCACCTCCTAATACCATCCCATTGGGGGTCAGGATTTAACATAGGAATTTGGAGGGGACACATGCACTCAGTCTACAGCAGGATGTGAAAGCAGGCATGGTCTCTGGCATCTCAAAAGTGCTCAGCAAACATTATTTGAATCTGATGGTAAGAATACAAGAGCTGGGACTTCCCTGGCTATCCAGTGGTTAAGACTCCATGCTTCCACTTCAAGGGGCACGGGTTTAATCCCTGGTTGGGGAACTAAGATCCCACATGTTGCAAGGCATGGCCAAAAAAAAAAGAATATAAGAGCTGAGAGCAGTTCTTCCCCCATACTCCATTTCCCTTTTCACACAGGATGAAATGCTGAAACAGAAGTAGCTAATGGTGGAGTTGCAAATGTGGATGACAGGTTACGAGGGAGCTGTGAAGCAGATCCTGACTCCTCAGCTCAAGCCCTTCAGCCAGTCCTTGTCTTCCCACTGTCTGCTCACAACCTCCTCACACTTGAGTCCCCTCAGTCACTGACTCGCTTGGCTTCCCTCTTAACTCTAATCCTCATGTTGTAACACCTGGGATTTAATAACTGGGGCAAGAACCTGGCTTGAAAACCTACTGGGCTCCATTTCTGTTCTTCCCAAAATTCATGGGTATCACACATCTACTCTGCCCTCACCCAGACCTCCCCTCTGCTCCCCTCACACAGCCGATGGGGGAAGTCAAACCACAAAAAGAATGACAGTGTAACATGAGAAACCAGAATCACCAGGCTTTTGGTGGGCCTTCCTGCCACTGTGCCCAGCAAAGCCCTTCTTTTAGGGTCAAGCAGGGCCCATCCCTAGCAGGTACAGGTGGCTATATCAGAGGGCATTGCCTGCCCAGGTATGTTTGGTCTGATTCCTTAGTCTAAACTTGAGTTACCACAACTAGCTGGTGAGGAGGAGATATCAGTTATAGGAACTAAAAAGCCATGTTTTCTTAGCACATCTCAGTGTAGCATGAAAATGTTGACCCTACCTCAAAGAGAGGGTGGGTTATTCATTTAACAGCTGTCTCTCCTACCGGACCTTGCTGGTTTTACTCACTATTGCATTCCCAGAGCCCAGCATGTAGTAATAATTAAAATTTTTTTGAAGAATGAGTAAATAAATGAACAAAGGAAAGAATGAAAGTGTGGGTGGACAGAATCACCTTGGCCGAAAGAAAAGATAACTCTTCTAGCATCACGGGAGGAGAGCAGAGGGAGGATAGATGGGAATATGAGTGATGAGCAGATTCAAAGGTGCAGAGTTAGGAAGCTGAGTGAATCTCCACAAGATGTCTTTTTCTTTATCTGTGAATTGGAGGGGGCGAGGGGCGAGGGGTTATCTCCTGAAAGGAGGGGTGGTAAGGAACAGGAGGAAGGATTGAGGACAAAACCGAAGATCTGAAACAGTTACTGTGGGGAATAGGACTAACTGTCCACCAGAGACTCATGAAGGGATTGCTGAACAGAAGGGTGGCCCAGAGGATCCAACCGTGATACCAGGGCAGCAGATGCCAGCAGCCCAGAGAGGGAACAGAGGGGGATGAAGCCTAATTCAGGGAAGAGTTATAGGGGTTCAGACTTGCAGACAGAGCTAGTCATCTCAGATCAAGAATTTGTCAGGCTCCGGGAATAAAGACACAGACCTACTAGAGAATGGACTTGAGGATATGGGGAGGGGGAAGGGTAAGCTGTGACAAAGTGAGAGAGTGGCATGGACATATATATACACTACCAAATGTAAAATGGATACCTAGTGGGAAGCAGCCGCATAGCCCAGGGAGATCAGCTCGGTGATTTGTGACCACCTAGAAGGGTGGGATAGGGAGGGTGGGAGGGAGGGAGACGCAAGAGGGAAGAGGTATGGGGACATATGTATATATATAACTGATTCACTTTGTTATAAAGCAGAAACTAACACACCATTGTAAAGCAATTACACTCCAATAAAGATGTTAAAAAAAAATTTGTCAGGTTCCTACTGTGTGCTGGACCTGCTCACTGAGTACAAAGAAAAATCGGAGAGCCCTGACTTGGAGGAGCTAGAAAATGCATCAAGTATGAGGGAGTCAAAAATGCCTAAATATTAAAAAAAAAAAAAAAGAAGCCTAAATAAAACCACAGGAGGTGTCAGACTATGGCTCAACTGTGAATGCAAAGGATGCCAAGACCAAAGGTGTTTTCTCTTCTTTCTCTCCATTCTCCTTTCAAACCAAAAATCACATCCTTGTCTCCGTGTCCAGAATTCTTTCTCAGCAAGTACGACTGACACTAGGCAGTCTTGGAACGCCACCTGGTGGGTCTTCAAGATATTACATATTTAGCTTCCAGGCGAAAGGGTTCTAGATTATAAGAACAGGAGAAAAATGCATTCATTCAGCAATATTTATTCCCTAAAACTCTGTAACAGTCCAGAAATACAGAGATACCCTCAAGTTTCTTCCAAATTAATAAGAAAAAATTTAATTGTTTATTAGGACTTATACTAATTTAGTAATTGAAAGTATATATGAATTCAAATGTAAGAATTAAGATCTGTTGACTGAATTATGGTTCCTCATAGAAGAGAACATAGTATCCACTGTTAAATAGAAAATAGAAAGTCTAGTCCATCTATGTAAGCTGTTTGTTTGTTTGTTTTTCTGAGCCTACTCTCATCTCTAGCTTCCCAAATTTTACTCTGACCAGATACTACAAAACACCATATCTTCAAAGGTGTCAACAGGGGGGTAGGGGAAAGAGAACCAGACTGAAGTAAACAGTCCTGAAGTTGAGCTAAATAAAGCCAGATGAACTTGAGCAAGTCTTTTTATGTTTCTGAGCTTGTATCCTCACTAGAGAAATGAAAATTAAAATATTTACCTTTCAGGATGGTTACAAGCATTAAATAAGATAATAAGGTAGGGGGACTTCCCTGGTGGTCCAGTGGGTAAGACTGCGCTCCCAATGCAGGGGGCCCGGGTTCGATCCCTGGTCAGGGAACTAGATCCCACATGCATGCTGCAACTAAGAGTCCGCATGCCACACTTAAAAGCCCACATGCCACAACTAAGATCCTTTGTGCCGCAACGAAAATCCCGCATGCCACAACTAAGACCCAGTGCAGTCAAAAATAAAATAAATAATAAATAAATAAATATTAAAAGATAATAAGGTAGGAAACACATTTCAAAGTGCTGATCAAATTTTGGTTATTACTGTTGTAAGTCCATAGAAGGGTACCTTCCATAAAGGAAAAACACATCCCTTTCTCACTGATAAGCCATCACTGACCCCGGTAAATGAGGAAAAGGTGAGGTGAATGCCATGAACATCTTTTCATTCATTCATTTTTCATTTCACAAAAAATCGAAACTACATAGAAAAATTATCTGTATCTATGGCAGACAGATTCTACCTTTTATAAGCACATCAAAAAATATGAAGTACATAGGAATAAATAAACCAAAAGTTGTGCAAGATTTTAACAAAGAAAATTACCAAACTTATTGAGAGACGTTAAAGATAACTGAATTAAATTAAGAGATAGACCATGTTCACGGACTGGAAGACTCTATATTACAAGATGTCAATTCTTTCAAATCAATTCTAGAGTCAATGCAATTCCAGTTAAAATTCCAACAGGTTTTTTTAGTAACATTTGACAAGTTAATTCCCATCTTACGCGAAGATGCAAAGGGAAAGGAACAGCCAAGCTGTGCTACAAGAAGAAGAGGAAGGAGGATGGGGGGGGTGGGAGGAGGAGGAGAAGAACCAGAAGGAGAAAAATGGAGGACTCGTACTACCAAATATCAAGATTTGTCATGAAGCTATAATATTTAAAACAGTATGGATTGGTACATGGGTCAACAAACAGACCCATACAATAAAGTCCAGAAGAACTTTGTATTATGTAAGCACTTGATACCTGATAGAGGCAGGCAAAGGACAGTTTTTTAGTGAGTGCTACTGGGACAATTAGCTACCCGTATAAGTTAAACAGAAATCAACTCCAGATGTATCCAAGTCCTTAAGGTAAAAGGCAAAATTATAAAGCTTTCAGAAGATAAAATGGGAGAATATCTCCATGACTTTAGAGAAGAAAGCTTTCTTAAACAATTATAAGATGTACTAATTGTTAAAGAAAACACTGATAAAGCTTGACTACATTAAAGTTAAGAAGTTCTGTTCATCAAAAGATACCATTAAGAGAGTGAAAAGGCAAGCCACATAATCACGACATACATAACTGATGAAATGATTTGTATCCAAAATATATAAAGTAGGGACTTCCCTGGTGGTGCAGTGGTTAAGAATCCACCTGCCAATGCAGGGAACATGGGTTGGAGCCCTGGTCCTGGAAGATCCCACATGCCACAGAGCAACTAAGCCCGTGCGCCGCAACTACTGAGCCTGTGCACCTAGAGCCTGTGCTCCTCAACAGGAGAGGCCACCGCAATGAGAAGCCCATGCACTGCAACAAAGAGTAGCCCCCACTCGCCGCAACTAGAGAAAGCCCGTTGAGCAGCAACGAAGACCCAATGCAGCCAAAAATAAGTAAATTTATAAAAAAATATATATATATATATAAAGTACTCCTTCAAATCAGTGAGAAAAAACAGACAATCCCATAGAAAAATAGGAAATATATTGGAATGGAATCAGTATTTCGCCAAAAAAAGGAAAAAATATATATATGTCCAATAAACTTCATTTACAGAGAAATACTAGATTACAATGATAATGATACAACACTACAGACCCACCAAATAGGTAAAAAATTTTTAAGTTGGTATTATTAAGTGTTGGGGATGTAGAGCTACTGGAATTCTCAGACACTGCTGTTGGGAATATAATTGGTACAACCACTTTGGAACACTGGGGTTATCTACTAAATTTGAATGTGTGTATATTTTCACTCTTAGATACCTTCCTTAGAGAAACATATGTACATCTGTACCAGAAAACATGTACAAGAATATTCATAGCAGCATTTCTCAGGAGCCAAAACACTGTAGACCACTCAAATACCCATCAAGAATGTAACAGAAAAGTAAATGATGGTATATTCATATACAGCTGGGGTCAGGAAACGTTTCCTGTGAAGGGCCAGGGAATAAATACTTTAGGCGTTGCGGGTCTCTGTCTCAAAATCTTAGTTGTTTTTTCTTCCCAAACTTTATAAATATAAAAAGCATTCTTAGCTCATGGGCCAAACAAAAACATGGCCCATGGGCCATGGTTTGCCAACCCCTGGTGTAGAAGAAAACTACACAGCATTGAAAATGAATGAACTACAGCTACCTGCAGCCCTGTGAATGATTATTACAAACATGACATTGAGCTAAAGAAGTGACACAAATACACATGCATATATACAAATCACATATAGAAAAATCATAAATAAAAGCCATAGGAATATAATTCCATTTATATAAAACAGGCACAATGACACTATAGGATTTAGAAATGTACAGATAGGCCTTAAAACCACAAAGAAAAGCAAGAAAATAGTTACCATACAAATCAGGATCAAGGATACTTATATGTGAGGGAGGGGGTTGTGACCTGAAAGGGACCTCTGGGCGTCTGGCAGTATTTAATTTCTCGACCTGGATGATGGTAACAGAGGTGTTGGCTTTATCACTATTTGTTAATTTGTGTTTGTGTTTGTTATTTGTCAAGTTGTGTGTTTATGTTTTATGCATCTTCCTATGGGTATTGTGTTTGGATGGATCATCACCTAAGGTCGACAAAGACAACAGTACAGGAGAGAGTTGAAGACAAACGTCTGGGCAGATGGCATACCACTCAAGTAACATGGGAGGGCGTCTGAAGGGAAGAGGATGATGTCCCTAAGAATAGAGGAGGCTGGTAATGTCCAAATATATGGACTTCAAAGGCGGAGACGCTATTGAACCAGAAGGAGAAGCCCTGGTTAGAAGCAGCTTTGGGCAGTGGGGAGAGGGCTGCCTGATTTTTCTGGTCCCAGTTGGGGGCTGGTACTGGAAAGTCATTCTACACATTTCACCAGAGCATAGACACTGGATGGGCTGGAAGGACCATCAGGAGAAAAGAACAGGGCTGACAGGGCGTGGCAGGGCAGTTTGGGGCAGGCCTGAACAGTGTAAGATGATAAGCAGTTTGTGCCCTCTCTGATGCCTCAGCCCCCAAACACTCCTTCATGGGCACAGGGAAGCAGGCAGAAGAGCTGTGTGCAAAGGGGAGAGATAGAGATTTTTTTTTTTTGCAGTACACGGGCCTCTCACTGTTGTGGCCTCTCCCGTTGCGAAGCACAGGCTCCGGACGCGCAGGCTCAGAGGCCATGGCTCACAGGTCCAGCCGCTCCACGGCATGTGGGATCTTCCCGGACCGGGGCACGAACCCGTGTCCCCTGCATCGGCAGGCGGACTCTCAACCACTGTGCCACCAGGGAAGCCCCAAGATGGAGATATTTTAAATACATATTTCTTAATCTCTATTTTACAGATCAAGAAATTGAGGATCAGGGAGGTTAAAGGATGTGTCCAGGGTCACAGATTAGTAAATGATGCCTGGGACCCCAACTGGTAGATGTAGTAGTCAGGGTTCCCAAGAAAAACAGAATAGATAGGGGAAGGAGAGAGAGAAAGAGACAAAGACAGAGAGACCCAGAGAGAAAGAGAGATTGATTTTAAGGGACTGGCTCACACCATTGGCAAGTCTGAACTCAGTAGAGCAGGCCAGTGGGCTGGAAACTCAAGCAGGATTTCTATGTTTCAATCTTGAAGCAGAACTGCTTCTTTCAGAAAATCTCAGTCTTTTGCTCTTAACACATTTAACTGAGTGGATGAGGCCCACCCACATTGTGGAGCGTAATCACCTTGACTTAAAGTCAACGGAATAAATCATAGAAACCTTCACAGCAACATCTAGATTAGGGTTTGACCAAACAAGTCAGCATCATAGCCTAGTCAAGTTGACACATAAAATTAACCATCATAGCTGGATATAAGCACCCAGTATCGACGGACTCCGGCCTAACACACGGTGATCGAGTAAACTTAAGCAGGTATCTCAGGTAGGGAGCACGGCCACATATGTGTTCCCACCATACAGTGAGGAAAGTGAGGCAAGGCCATATTAACTGACCTGCCTGGGCCTCCCAAGTAATTAGCGTCAAGGCTGGGTCTGGCTCCCAGTCTCCAGCCTCCAAACGCCCTGCTCGCTCCTCCTAGCCATGCCACTGTCCGTGGCTGCTCCTCACTTTCCCTCTGCTCTGGAGCAGCTCAGGTGCTAAGCCCAAGCCTGCCAGGCTTGGGCCTTGCAGTGCTGTCCTGTTTCACCCTCCTAATGAGAACATTGAACTGCTCTTGGAAATTCATTTCTTTTTTTCTAGACTATTCAGCAGAACTATATGAGGGATGCTTAATGCTAAATCATGCAAACTCCTGTGTCAGGAATGGCCTCCCTTCTCTCTGGGCACAAAACAATCACTAGCCATCCTGTGGCTCAAGGGTCCACAGAGGTGCAGGCCTTCTCTCTCCCTCTCTTCTCACAGGACCTGGTGGCCCAGGTTCAAGAACAATTCCATCAGGTCAGAGACTCTCTCTGGACCACTTGGTGGGCACAGTACTCATCAACCAAGGGTCCCCAAAGGAAGCAGACCCCTCCTGAATTTCAAAAATCAACCAACTTCCCGTGAAAGAGTGACCCTTGCTTAGCAAGGCAAAGCCACACCCGCTTGCGGGTTCGGACCTAGCGAGCATGTTTGGGCAACTGTTGGCCAGGAGCCAGTTTTACATCAGGAACAAGTAGCATCTTGGCAAATCATTTATCCTAATAGAAGAGTCCCTCATATTTGAAGGGGTCAGCGACATTGGAGGAGAGGCGTGAATCTCAACGCTGGGTGATGTCTACCTCTCAGATTGTACATTAGGAGCTATAATGAGGAGAGTGGAACCAAGAAGCGAAGGAATGGTTTGCCTGCTGCCTCTGCAGGACGTGTGCTCTGTGGCTTGTGCAGGAAACACTGTGCAACACCAGTGGGAGTGAAATGTATGTACTTTCCCCTCTTGGAGTGAGGGCTGCAGCTCTTAGGGGCATGAAAGAGAAATGGTGGGGGATTGTCTCTTCCAGAGAGAGATGGCTAGAAAAGCTTAGTGGATCATAGGTCAGTTCAGATCAGATCAATTCCCCTCTATGTGCCAGCGCCAGAGATGAACAGATGAACAAGACACAGCCCTTGTCTTCCCAGAACAGACCAACCGGTGGGGGAAATAGACAGATAATATCAATAAGATATAGTATCAGAGAGACATACCCAGGGTGCCATGGGAGCCTGGTGGAGGGACACCTCATCACGAAAAGGGGTTGGGCTACGTGAAAGAAACGACACTTGGGCTGAGTCTTTAAGTATGAACAAGAACTTACTCATGGAAGAAAGTGAGAAGAGCGCTCGGGCAGGAACAACAGTGTAAGCAAAGGCCCAGAAGCATGACCAGCATGGGCGAGTTAAGGAAACGAGCTGAGAGTTCCTAGGTCAGAAAGTAGGAAGGTAGGAGGGCAGGGAGCTAAGGCCGTTAGTGAGGGAGGGGCCAGGCTCTGTATGCCAAACTAATAAACAGGTTAGACTTTATTCTATAGGCTATAAGGAGGCCCAACAGGCTTTAAATAGGGGTAGGACCCATTTATAGAGTTCCAAATTGCAGTAGGTGTCACTGATTTCTGTATGCCCACCTTCAGACTATCAGGTTCCAGAGTGGTCTTTCTAATGCACAAATCCAATGATATTGCATGAGTGAATCAAAAGAGTTATTCAGGAACAAAGAGAAAGGTTGTCAAGCTGCACTGAGGATCCCGCGGAGATGAGAAATCATGAATTTGCAGAGCCGCCAACTTGCACTGCTGTGTCATGTTCTCCATGATGGAGACAGTCAGAATTTTGCCATGTCAGACTCGAGAGTGAAGAGTGCTGGTGAGAGAGCAATTTTGATAACTCACCACAGTGGTGAAGGTTGGGTAAGAAGGAGCATAGCGACGGCCCAGCACCTGAGTCCTGGCCTCGCTCTTTCCTCACAGGACAAACAACATGAGCTTCAGTGCCCAGTCCACCTTCTCCAACTACCGGTCCCTGGGCTCCGCGCATCACCGGGCCACCGGGTCCGACTGGTCACCAGCGCTGCCAGCGTCTATGCAGGCGCCGGGGGCTCAGGCTCCCGGATCTTTGTGTCCCACTCCACCAGCGTCCAGGGCGGCTGGGGATCCAGGAACATGGGCACCGGGATGGCCAGGGGTCTGGTGGGTATAGGGGGCATCCAGGGCAAAAAGGAGACCATGCAAGACCTGAATGACCGCCTGGCCTCTTACCTGGAGAGGGTGAAGAGCCTGGAGGCCGATAATAGGAGACTGGAGTGCAAAATCCGAGAACACCTGGAGAAGAAGAGACCCCAGGTCAGAGACTGGGGGCATTACTTGAAGACCATCGAGGACCTCAGGGCTCAGATTTTTGCAAGTTCTGTGGACAATGCCTGTCTTACTGCTGATGACTTCAGAGTCAAGTATGAGACGGAGCTGGCCATGTGCCAGTCTGTGGAGAGTGACATCCACAGGCTCCACAAGGTCATTGATGACACCAGTGTCACCTGGCTGCAGCTAGAGACTGAGATGGAGGCTCTCAAGGAGGAGCTGCTCTTCATGAAGAAGAACCACGAGGAGGAAGTAAAGGGTCTGCAAAACCAGACTGCCAACTCCGGGTTGACCGTGGAGTTGGATGCCCCCAAACCTCAGGACCTCAGCAAGATCATGGTGGACATCCGGGCCCAGTATGACAAGCTGGCTCAGAAGAACCGAGAGGAGCTGGGCAAGTACTGGTCCCAGCAGACTGAGGAGAGCACCACAGTGGTCACCTCTCAGACCGCTGAGATAGGAGCTGCTGAGATGACACTCACGGAGCTGAGATGCACCGTCCAGTCCCTGGAGATCTACCTGGACTCCATGAGAAATCTGAAGGCCAGCTTGGAGAACAGCCTGAGGGAAGTGGAGGCCCGCTATGCCATGCAGATGAAACAGCTCAATGGGGTCCTCCTGCACCTGGAGTCAGAGCTGGCCCAGACCTGAGCAGAGGGGCAACGCCAGACCTAGGAGTACAAGGCCCTGCTGAACATCAAGGTCAACCTGGAGGCTGAGATCAACACCTACCACCGCCTGCTGGAAGATGGGGAGGACTTCAGTCTTGGTGACACCGTAGACAGCAGCAACTCCATGCAAACCACCTAGAAGACCACCACCCTCAGGCTTGTGGACGGCAAAGTGGTATCTGAGACCTCAGACACCAAAGTTCTGAGGCATTGAGTTAGCAGAAGCAGGGTGCCCTGGGGAGCAGGAGGCCAAAAAAAGTTGAGACGTCACTGTAAAAAAAAAAAAAAAAGGAGCATAGCACAGTGCCTGGTACATGGTGGGTGCTCAGTACATTTTTGTTGAATGATGAGAAGATGGGAATGACAGTTACCAATTTTACTCACTGGTGAGTGTGTGTCGTCCCATCCCCCCCCCCCCCCCCCCCCCCCACCCCCCACCCCCAGTCTTCTAGTAAGACACACCCACTTTCCTGACATGTGATCCAGGGCTGGCCAATCAGAGTACTCCACTCCTCTCCCATGACCACCATAGGCCCCAATATGGTCATGTGACCCACAGCAGGCCAATTAGTGCTCTTCCCAGCACTGCAACTGGGACTAGCTGGAAGCCAGCCTTTTGCCTGTAGAATTATACTGGAAGGATTAAAGTCTAGGGCTCACCACAACCATCTTCACCACACAGAGGAGCCCTCTCTACAACAGCAGGGAATGACAGAGCAGAGCTGAGAGATGAAAGCACCGTGCTATGCTCCTTCTTACGCAACCTTCACCGCTGTGGTGAGTCATCAGAATTACTCTCTCACCAGCACCCTTCACCCTCGAGTCTGACATGGCAAAATTCTGACTCTGTCTCCATCTTACACATCTGTCTTTTCTGCTGGTCTGTTGCTGGAGAACATGACACAGCAGTGCAATCTGGCGGCTCTGCAAATTCATGATTTCTCATCTCAGCTGGATCCTCAGTGCAGCTTGACAACCTTTCTCTTTGTTCCTGAGTAACTCTTTAGATTCACTCATGCAATATCATTGGATTTGTGCATTAGAAAGATCACTCTGGAACCTGATAGTCTGAAGGTGGGCATACAGAAATCAGTGACACCTACTGCAATTTGGAACTCTATAAATGGGTCCTACCCCTACTTAAAGCCTGTTGGGCCTCCTTATAGAAATGGAAACACTGGCCAGGGTCATCCCAGCCTATATAACACCTTTGTGTGAATTACGGAAAAGCACCTTTGCCTCAAGTTAAAAAAGCTCTATGTTAATATATCAGGGTACAGGGAATTCCCTGGCAGTCCAGTGGTTAGGACTCAGCGCTTTCACTGCTGTGAGCCCAGGTTCAATCCCTGGTCAGGGAACTAAGATCCTGCATGCTGCACAGCACTCGGCAAAAAAAAAAAGAAAAAAAAAAATGTGTGTGTGTGTGTGTGTTTGTATGTGTGTGTGTGTGTATATATACACACACACACATCCATATATATACACATATATATTATATATTCCATATATATCCCATATATACATATATATCAGAGTATAACCTGAACAACCATAAGTCATGGGCCCTGGAAATAGAAACAGAGGCGGCTATGCCTTCTGCCATGTTCAGTAACCATGAAGGAACATTCTAGCCCCAGTGGCCATCCTGCCCTCTGAGGAAGGCTGGAGTTGGAGGGCAGGGGGACAGGAACGTGTCTCTGAGAGCCGCAGGTGAGAGAAGCAGTCTTAGGGGAGGCAGGAAGTGGTTGGGATATGCACGGTTGCACCTGTGTGAACATATCTCCTGAGCCTGTTTAGGGCTTCGTATGCCAACGTGGCTTTATTAAAGAGGCGATTCTCCCTCACTGCTCCAGGACTCAGCTGAAACTGTCCCACCTACCTCATGTGGTAGGTGAGCTGTGACCTCATTCACATTGTATGTGAATGGCATGTATTTCACATACAATGCCATGGGAATGGCCCCCCGTTAGATGTGGTGCCCTTGTGCAGTATACAAGCTGAACAGTTGTACAGGGACCCTGAGTCTGACAAGCTCCTCTGACCCTAGATATCGTACCCCTGTCCTTCCCAGTTGAAAAGCCAGCAAAACTCTTTCTCTCTGAGCAAGTGTAAAATGGGTACCTACCATTTGCCACTGGAAAAGCCCTGACTATTAATACACACTGACAAACAGAATGAAGTGTAACAGACAGGTCAGGGCCCAGACCCCAGGCTCTGGAGGTTTCTGTAAGTATTAAAATGGCAGTGGGAAGGAGACGATAAGAAAGCCGTTTAAGATGTCTGAGGTAGAGTTGCTCTCGGTAACAGCAGAGTTGGAGATGGGCCCTGGGGGTGGGGACTGAAGCAGATGGAGGGAAGGGGAGAAAGTTGAGCGGAGAGGCTGGGCCACCCTCACAGGCACTGAAATTCCCCAGGCTGGTTGCAGGCAGGACGTAATCTACCTCAGAGAATTATGGGTAATTTCCTTTCCCCTCAAACCCTTCCCCTCCTCTGTCCCACTTAAACTTGATTGGTTGGTTTGTGCCTAAATTTGCAAGGAAGCCCAGCTACCCCAGCTAATGAGGACTGTTTACTCTTTCTATCGCTGGAGTGGGGAACGGGGGAGCCAAATAAAATCCAGTGTGTTCATCCCACAGGGAGGAAATCCCAAAGTGCCCCTGAGGCCTGGAGACGCACAATTTGCACCCTTCGATTCCCACCCCATGCCAGAGGAACTGTAATTTGCTGAAGAGTCTCAGAAACTTCGATGTTATCACTTTGCTCATCTCTTTCCAAAATCACCTCGAGTAACCATGATGCAGTGGAAAAAATGTGAACTTCAAAGTACAACAGATCTAGTTTGAATTCCAGTTCTGACCTTGGACAAGTTACTTGATATTTCTGAACCTATATTTCCTTAAGTCTAAAAAAAGGGGGAGTGGGGCACTGCGGAATTCCCTGGTCCAGTGGTTAGGACTCAGCGCATTCACTGTGGTGGCCCAGGTTCAATCCCTGGTAGGGAAACTAGGATCCTGCAAGCCACGTGCTGTGCTCAGCCATAAATAAATTAATTAAATAACAATTCCCATCTCATGAGGCTGTTGTGATAGTTACATGAAATCATTTCTATAGAGCCACTCCCTTAGTGCCAGCACAGAGTTCCCACTTCTACCACTGTAATCCTTCCCCCCAAAGCCCCAGTGGCATCAGACCTCCCCTTCCATTAGCTGTAACTGAACATGAGGATGGCCACACGGAGTGGAGAAAGAGAACTGGCTGAGGTATTAGGAGCCCTGCACTCCAGATGTGGCTTTAGGACTTCAACGGGCAACACCCAGCCTGTCTGGTCCTCGATTTCTTCATCTGTAAATGCAGGTGGTGATTCCAGCCGTGCTCAACTCACAGAATGGATACGAGTTTTAAGGGAGCTAATGTGATTTGTAAATATCAGCAAAAATGGACATATTAAAGTACTAGTGAGTGACAGCAGTTTAGAGTGCTGCTTTCCTGAGAAGTATCGCATTTTCCCCTGCAGTAAAATGGAACCAGCCATTCATTTAATAAAGCTGAATTGGGGCATCCATCATGCGTCCAATCCTGTGCAAAGGATTAGCTCATCAATAACCCTTCTTCCGGGCTTCCCTGGTGGCGCAGTGGTTGGGAATCCGTCTGCCGATGCAGGGGACACGGGTTCGTGCCCCGGTCCGGGAGGATCCCACATGCCGCGGAGCGGCTGGGCCCGTGAGCCACGGCCGCTCAGCCTACGCATCCGGAGCCTGTGCTCCGCAACAGGAGAGGTCACAACAGTGAGAGGCCCACATACCACAAAAAATAAAAAAATAACCCTTCTTCCTCGGTGCTACTGGATACATGGGTTGAACATTCATTTATTCATTAAATAAATAAATCTTTACTGAGCTCTTGAGACTTGAAAGGAGTTACTACCATATTTATCTCTTATAGGACATATTTAAGTCTTAATAATTTCGTTGACTGTCACCTCTTTCTGACTAGACTGTGAGCTATTTGAGGACAGGTGAGATTTGGGCAAGATTCAGTTTCTGTTAACTGACCAAATGTACCCACAGGACTGACTCAAATGACCCGGTTGCCATGAGCTGCTTCTCTCTGACCGTTAACTATACTCATGGGGGCTGCTTGTCACCCAAGTCAGACCCAGGAGAGGGAACTGGACTCACCACGTTTCCATCACTCCAAAGGAACTACTGTTTGCCTTCCAGATGACTCAGAAGTCTCAAGGCCCTGGCCTGGCATCAGACCCCAGGTTAGCCCAGGGTAGTATCCTCTCTGTGAGCACAGCCTGGCATCTGCCCAACCAACATGTAAGCTCTCTGGTCCCTCTGCGCCTCACGAGGCTCAGGGGCCATTAGAGCTGGCTGGGGCCTCTGATATTAATGAGGGATGCTCTCAGCACAACTCAGCACTGCTTCCTGGGCATCAGCCCACCAGGAGCAGAGACAGATCTCGCTGGCAAATGAGCTTCCCTCCAAGGCTGGGACAATCCAAGGCAGCCCACTGGATGGGTGGTGTGGGAAAGATTTTGCTTCTCTTTTTCCCTTTGTCTCCTCCCTTCCTCCGTCTCCCATCTCCATCCTCCCTTCCCTTCCTTGTCTCGCTTCACTTTCTTTTTTTGTCCCCTCCCCTCATGCACACTTCTTCTTACTCTCTTTCCTTATCACTTTTCCTGCTGTCCCATTGTCCCCCTCCTCCTTTATCTGATGCCTACCTCCTTTCCTTTGCTCTTTATTTTTCTCACCTTTGTCTAATCCCATCTCTCTGCCACCTTGCCTCTTTCTGTCTTTTGTATACGTCTGCCTCTGTCTCTCTTTCCCTGTTTTCCTCTTTCTCCCCTCCCTCTACATTTCTAACCCTCTGGCCCTCAATCTTGCAACCACTACAGAGGCAGGAAAGCATGGTTTAGGGCACAAGAAAAGTCCAATTCTAATAGGACACAGAACACATAGAGGGGGTAAGCAGAAGAGCCTGGGATGGTATTTGAAATTATCTATGAGACAACCTTGAAACCAGGTTAAAGAGGTTTTCTCCTTCCAAAATAAAACACAATATCATTTCGCACGCACAAGACTGGATAAAAATTTGACTTGACCAGTTGTTGGCAAGGATGTACAAACAATGGAACTTTCATACGCTGCTGGTGGAAGTAAAATGTAAAATGGTGCAACCACCTTGGAAAACTATCTTTTTCTTTTCTCATAAAGTGCAATGTACATCTGCTCTATGACCCAGCAATTGCACTCTTTGGTATAAACCCAAGAGAAGTGAAAAACTATGATCACATAAAGACAAAACATAATCATAGCAAACTGATTCATAATAGCCAAAATCTGGAAAATACCCAAATGTCCATCAATAAGAAAGTGGATAAATAATCATGGTATATTCATACAATGGAATACTGCTCAGCAATGAAAAGGAACAAACACGTAACATAATGACAAATCTCTAAAACGTTATGTTGAGTGAAAGAAACCAAACACAAAAGAATATGATTCCATTTATATGAAATTAAAAAACAGACAAATTGCTCCAGTTGATTTCGATTGCAACTTTGTGAGACTCTGAAGGAGAGGGCAGAGGTTTTTTTCATGTCATTAAAACTAACCTACTGTGATAAAAATGAGGAGGGTGGTGGTGTAGTACTGACAAGAGGGCAAGGGCAGAAGGGAGATTAACTGGAGAAGGAACCTTCTCAGATAATGGAAATGTTCTCTCATTTTGGATGACATTTATACAAGTGTATACAGTTATCAAAATTTATTGAACTGGACACTTAATATTCTATTGTACGTAAACTATGTTCGTTTTTAAAATCACCCATAATTACATAATCCACAAAAAATACTGCTATATTTTCTTTTTTTCTATTCGTATACAAATATATTTTCGTAACTGAGGTTAAATGATATATACAATTCCTTTTCTTTTAACATCATTTTGTGCATTTTCCCACATCTTTAAAATTTGTTGAAAAGCATCCCTTTTAATGAATATAATAGATCATCCTAGAGATGTACCATAATTTGTGCCACCATTTCCCTATTATTGGACAGGTATGTTGTTTCCATTTTTTCACTACTATTAATGGCAATGTCATGACAAACATAAACGGAAATGTGTAGGTACTGAAGATTTTTTTACATTAAATTAGTGGTTTAAGAGCAGACCAGTTAAGTTTGACTCTCAGTTCCACCATTTACTAGTTGTGGGACCCAGGCAGGTTACTTAACCTTTCTCTGCTTCAATTTCCTCACTGGAAATGATGGAGATGTTAATAGTAATTTGCCTCTAGGGTTGTGGTGAGGTTTAATGGGGTAATAAATATAAAACACTTAGACACGTGCCTTGCATTTAGTAAGTCCTCAAGAGGTATTAACTATCGTATACAGTATTAGGAGGAAAGAAATACAACTGGGCTTAGAACGATTGATGTTGCAAACAAGTTAAAAAAAAATTATTGTTGTTGGAGGACTGGGGGAGACTGGAGAGAGTTTTTAGATTACCCCCAAAGTCTATATTTGGGTTGGCAGAGTGTAGACTAGGGATGGCATAGCCCACATTTGCCACATCCCTTGACCTTGGCAGATGTTACTATTCAACTACCACACCACTCCCATGGAGCCCAGATATAGCCTCGTAATCACTTTCATCACTCTAGATTCACTACTCTTTAATCAAGCTGAGATAAGGGGTGGGCTTCTTTACATTCTTGTTCTAGAGCAATGGTTCTCAACCCTGGTACATATTGGAATCACCTGGGTGGTGGGGTGGGCAGCCTTCCAAAATAGCCCCCAATGATCCCCACCTCCTGCTAGGCAGGCACGTCCCTGTGTACTTCTCCCCTTTTTGAGTGCGGGCTGGACCCAGTGGCTTGTTTCTAATGAATAGAACATGGCAAAAGTAAGATGTAAGCTATTATATATAGAGTGGATAAACAACAAGGTCCTACTGTATAGCACAGGAAACTATAATCAATATCCTATGATAAACCATAATGGAAAAGGATATTAAAAAAAAGAATTTGTATATATGTATAACTGAATCACTTTGCTATACAGCAGAAATTAACACAACATTGTAAATCAACTATATTTCAATAAGAAAAGAATAGGGCAGGGCTTCCCTGGTGGCGCAGTGGTTGAGAGTCCGCCTGCCGGTGCAGGGTACACGGGTTCGTGCCCCGATCCGGGAAGATCCCACATGCCGCGGAGCGGCTGGGCCCGTGAGCCATGGCCGCTAAGCCTGCGCGTCCGGAGCCTATGCTCCGCAACGGGAGAGGCCACAACAGTGAGAGGCCCGCGTACCGCAAAAAAAACAAAAAAAAAGTACAAATTTCTCATTATAAGACAAGTAAGTGCTAGAGATGAAACGTACAACATCATTAATATAATTAACTGCTTTATGTTATGTATGAAAGTTGTTAAGAGAGGAAATCCTAAGAGTTCTCATCACAAGGAAAAAGTTTTTTTTTCTTTTTCTTTAATTTTATATCTATATGAAATGATGGATGTTCACTAAACTTATTATGGTACTCATTTCAAGGATGTATATAAGTCAAAGCATTATGCTGTACACCTTAAACTTATACTGTGCTGTATGTCAATTATATCTCAATAAAACTGGAAGAAAGAAAAAAAAAGAAAATAGCTGTTCCCTCCCTGAGGCCTGGCACTGGCTCCTGGCTGATCATTTAACATTGATTGGTTTCCTGTGGTTCTTTGTGAATTGCTTACGATGCTAACCTGGATACCCTCAGGATCAGACCCCACTCTCAGGCCAGCTCCCAGAATGCCTTAAAAGGGCCTAGAGAGTCTCCTTCTGGGCCAAATTATGAACAAAACTTCACAATCAATGTACTGGAAAACTATGTAATCAAACTGATCTACTTAACAAACTTATTATCCTTCCCAGTACTTAAATCATGTCTCAACACAAGAAACTAAAATGTCAAGAGGATGAAAATAATGCAGTGTATCACAGTCTACAAAATTCTATTGAATTTTACCTGCTGCAATTTTGCACATATGGTCCTGAAATGATAGGTAAATAGTGGGATGTTTGGCATCTTGCTCTGTGACTTTATACCTAAGGAAGAAGGAAACGAATATTTACTGTGAAGGTATTATGTGTCAGGTACTGTGCTGGGCAATTCACATGTTATCTGGTTTACTAGCCTAGAGAAGCAGAATAACAGCGATGGGGAGAACAGTCTCATAAGCTAAACAGCTGGGTACAAGTGAAGCTCTGCTCTTACTAACTCCTGCCTCCATTTTCTTATCTGTGAAATGGTCAGAATGATAATAATAGTACTTTCCTCATGGGGCAGATGAACTGATTAACGAATTACATGAATTATTACTCATAAGACACTTAGGACAGCACTGACTTTCCATGTTTAATAATCTACCTTTAGGGCTTCCCTGATGGTGCAAGGGTTAAGAATCCGCCTGCCAATGCAGGGGACACGGGTTCGAGCCCTGGTCCGGGAAGATCCCACAGGCCGCAGAGCAACTAAGCCCATGTGTCACAACTACTGAGCCTGCGCTCTAGAGCCCGCGAGCCACCACTACTGAAGCCTGCCCACCTAGAGCCCGTGCTTTGCAACAAGAGAAGCCACCGCAATAAGAAGTTCGTGCACTGCAACAAAGAGTAGCCCCCGCTCGCCACAACTAGAGAAAGCCCGCGCTCAGCAAGGAAGACCCAACGCAGCCAAAAATAAATAAATTAAATAAATAAATTTATTTGAAAAAATAATAATAAATCTACTTTTATGTTCACAGTCTACTTGTGAGATAGTATGACAATGCTCAATTTACAGATGAAGTAACTGAAATTCAGAGATGTGAGGCAATTTGCTCAAGGTCACAAAGTTAATAGTGCAGGAGGTATTTGAACTCAGGAATGCTCCAAGTACAGCCCAACATTAAATTCCTGGCATTATTCAATCCTGAGCTCCCATCATGTGTCAGGCACTGCAGAGAAAATGAAGAACTAGAAGATGAGGTCCTGTTTGTTTTAGGGAAAAGAGGGGAGCCCAAAACAACCAAACAGATGAAGAAAATTTCAGACAGTGACAATGCAATGAAGACAATGAAACAGACTGACGTCAATAGGCAAAAACGGAAAATGACCCAAATGTTCATCAACAGGAGAATGAATACACAAATGGCAGTAATATATCCATACAATGGAATAGCAGGGAATGAAATTCTGATACACGTAACAACGTGGATGAATCTCAAAATCATTATGCTGGGCGAAAAAAAAGCACATGCAAAATACTACATGCTGTATGATTCTATTTATATCATTCTAGAGAATGCAAATGAATCTATATTGACAAAAAACGATCCAGTGGTTGCCTAGGGCTGAGGGCAGAGACAAGGATGGGCTGACTGCCCAGAGGAAACTTCTGGAGTGAAGGAAATACTCTGTTTCCTGATTGTGGTGGCTGTTTCATGGGTGTATACATATAACGAAAGCCATCAAACTGCACATTTTAAATGGATACAGTTTCCTGCACATTAATTAAGCCCCAGTCAAGTTGATTTTAAAACATGGAATAGTGACTGTGCAGGTTGGTAGGGCAGGGCTACTTTAGATCTCTCGAACAGAATGAAATTTGTGCTGAGAATGTAATGATGTTCAAGCGGTAAGAGATCTAGTCCAAGGGCACCCAAATATTCTCAATCCACGGCAAACCCAGGGCAGGGGGCATCTGGTCCCTGATGCAATGAGGAGGTGCAGTGTCTAAAAAGAACTTAATAAGAGTAAGACCCACTTAAGAAATTTCATGACCACCATGCACCGACAATTCTAAACAATGTCAGTGACAGAATACTCTTCCCTGCTCAAGCAGACCACTCCTACAACCAGTGTTTTCGGTAATGGTCCATGGAATCAGAAAATTCTGTGTGGTATATAGTTAACCTTAATTTTTTTTGAGTACAGTGGTAAACCATGATTTTAAAATATGTCTCATAAGGCTTTCCTGGTGGCGCAGTGGTTAAGAATCCGCCTGCCAATGCAAGGGACACGGGTTCGGGCCCTGATCTGAAAAGATCCCACATGCCGCCGAGCAACTAAGGTCGTGCGCCACAACTACTGAGCCTGCGTGCTAGAGCCCGTGAGCCACAACTACGGAGCCCACGTGCCACAACTACTGAAGGCCGCGCGCCTAGAGCCCGTGCTCCGCAACAAGCGAAGCCACCGCAATGAGAAGCCCGCGCACCGCAACAAAGAGTAGCCCCCGCTCACCGCAACTAGAGAAAGCCCGCGCTAGAGAAAGCCCGCGCGCAGCAACGAAGACCCAAAGCAGCCAAAAATAAATAAATAAAATTAATTAATTAATTTTTTAAAATATGTCTCATAAGCTTTTATCGTACCTATTACAATTTCCTTCACAGTGCCCTGCCTTTGCGACTTTTTCATTGACTTTTATTGAAATTAGACTTGAATAGCTCAATTCCCATCTTGTACATGGGATACCCAGCCCATCTGGGTCCCTAATGGTCATGTCAGATCCTGCTGGCCAACCTGCTCACAAATGCCAGCGAATTCAGGAAAACTGTTATTTGTTTTTCTAATTTTTATTTTAGTTTTGTTGCGTTTGACTGAAAATCTCCTGCAGACCATATTCTGGGATCAAGCACCTGGCATCTGCTCCAAACCATGCATTCAGTGCCTAACTCCTCATTTTTACCAATGAAGAAACGGAGACCCAGAGATATTAAATCATTTCCATAATGGAACAGCTAAGACCAGGATTCAGGTTAGACTTTTGCCATCCACCACACTGCCCCCACTGCATATTTACTGAACACCTTCTACATGCCGGGCGCTGTGCAGGAAGAGACAGCCCATAGAAGATCTGAAAGAAATGGTCTCTGCCCTTTAGAAGTGTAGTCTTAGCGTCCAAGACTAAAAAGGCATGAATCCACCAGGGAAATGTATTCAATTGCTGCGCACCTATCATACAAGACGCTGAGCTGGACGCTGTGATAATAACTGACGTGGATCAGGGGTTCCCGTGCAACCAACCCACTTCACACCTGTGTCTTATTTGACCCTCCCAGCAGCATTACTAAGTAGTAATATCAGAATCCCACTTTTCAGAGAAAAAACTGCTGTAAAGGAATGTTAAGTAGCTTGCCTAAGGTCACACAGCTAGGAGTGGAAGCGCTGGGCTTTTCCTGGGTCTGTCAGACTCCAGAGCCAGAGCTCTTATCCAATGTTCTGCCCAGAATCACTATCATCATGCGGAAGGGATATTAAGAGAATAGCACCTGCACTTACCCTTAAGGTAACCGTAGGCTAGTAGGGGATAAGGCTTGCCTGCTTCATCACCACAACTCCTGCTCACAGAGGCTACACCCAGGCTGCGCGGTACAGGCAGTTTGGACCAGCCAAGTCCAAGGTAGAAAGAGAATTGCCATTTTGGATCTCCCCCTTAGCAGGCTTGGCCTCCATATGGTCCCAGAGTGACATGGGGAACACACACCAGCTCAGCTTAAGAGACTTAGGGCACTGTATGGCATCATAAAAGCCTGGCTCAAAGGAACCAATTTTAACAAAGATTTGTATAGGTCTTTCATACTGTAACATTCAACACAATCCCCTCCCACTTCAACCACCTGTCTGGCACCCTAATACCATACACACACACATAATAAACTACAAGCATATTTTCAAGAGAGACAAAAAAAAAGCCCAAGAACTTACAGGTTATCTAAATGTGGTCATCAATTTTGCCAAACTGAACACCAAGATCTATGGTCTCACTGGAAGAGCATATTTAAAATCAGGGCTGTCCTTGAACATGAGAATTATATGGGGATATATATGGCTGTCATAAAGCTAGATCGCTATAAACACACATCATTTTCTTCTCTGGAAGTGAAGAATGGCTCCTAAGGTTTTGAGAAAATAAACACTGGTGGATGTTTTTTTTTAACCAAGTGGTTGATTGGTGAGAATAGGTACCAAATACCTGAGGGCGATAGTTTATGTCAAAGATTTCAAAGGAGAAGCCTACATTTCATACTCAGTATGAATCTTGAATTATACCCTTATAGCAAAAACAAGCATCCTCAGTATCAGTATACAGACCCCTCAAATCTTAGTCCCAACATGCTTTTCTAGTTTTTCTCCCTACTCCTCCCTCTCTGCCTCAACCAGACTACTGCCATGCCTGGGATCTTGTAGGCACTTAACTAAAAGTTGTAGGAAGAAAAGAAGGAAGGAAAGGAAGGGAAGGGAAGGAGGGAGGAAGGTAGGAGAGAATGAACAAATGAAATAGTAAATATAATCAGGGCTTAAATGAACTCATGCTATCTCCCTCCTCCCCTCTATGAAATCCTACTCTATATAAAGGCTTCCATAAACTCAGATCAAAGTATCATTTGAATATGACACAAGACGCTTCTAATTAGCCCAGAGCAGTGTTTGTCCATTCTGGCAGCACATTAGAATTATCCAGTGAGCTTTCAAAAAACACTAATGCTAGGGCCCCACCCCAGAAAATATGATTTAGTTGAACTGGAGTGAGGCCCAGGCTGCGGTGCTTTTTTCCTAATGTGCAGACAGGGTTGAGCATTTCTGATACAGCCCAACCCCCTCAGAGGTCCAGAGAGTTGATGTTACTTCTCCAAGGCCAGAGAGCTGGTGGGTGACAGAGGCAGGACAGGAACTCAGAGCATCACTGAGTCACTTTAGCCTTTATCAGCTCTTGATCTCATGAAATTCTTCCTGCTCTCTTACATCTCTCAGACTACAGTTTTTCTAATTCATGTGCCAGGTGCCAGGTACATGGCAGTGAGGAAAACAGCCAGTTTGCTCTCATCTCGGCCTCAGCAGGAAGAGCCCATATACCTGGAGGCCTTTCTCAATCTGGATCATGCTGTCTACTTTGTGAGTTTCTTGGTACCAGGAGCCATGAGTTAGTTATTCATCTTTGGAGCTGCAGGGCCTAGCATGTAGCCTGGTACGGGGTCAGATGTTATGACAGTTTGATGAATAAATAAATGAATGCAAGTGATTCCTGAATCCCCTTACGTGGAATAAAAAAAAAAAAAAACAGAAAACTGTCAAGGAGACCCCCTGTATGCGTCAGGACTTTCTCAATTTTATGTCAGAGAAATCCAACGTTTTAATTTTTTGAGGCAAAAGAGGGTATTTATTTGCTCATAACTGGCAAAGGCTAGTGTGCAGAATCCCAGAGCTCAATCCGTGTCCTGAGGGCTCTATCTCTCTTCTCAGCTCCCAGCTTAGTTTGTACCATCTTGGCTTCATGCTTAATTCAGGGCCTTTCCAATATTCCCAGTATTCCCAGGTTCATATCCTCTCATTTTAGCAATCCCAACAATGACCACATATCATTCCCAGGGAAGACTCTGAGGGCCCTGTCCAACCATCCCTGAACCAAACACTTTGGCTGGTGAAAAGTGTTCTCTGATTGGTCAGCCTGGCTCACAAGCTCACCCAGGGGCGGTCGGCAGGGTACCACTACTGTCAACCTCACCAAGAACACATGAAATTGGCAAGGAGTCCCCCTTAGGAACCAGAAGAAGGAGACAGGAAAATGTGCCGGACTGCCATGGTCTTCTATCTTTCCATCTTTCTGCTCCATCATCCTACTTGGCATGATGGCTTTCGTCCTCATCCATGTAACTTCATGGATACAAGATAGGTGCCACAGACCTAAACGTTATGATGTCTTCAAGGCAGGAAGAAAGGGAGAGGGGCAGCCCTAGCCTTATCTGTCACTTTTATCAAGAAAGCAGGGACTTTCCTGGTGGCACAATGGTTAAGAATCCACCTACCAATGCAGGGGACATGGGTTCGAGCCCTGGTCTGGGAAGATCCCACATGCCACGGAGCAACGAAGCCCGTGCACCACAACTACTGAGCCTGTGCTCTAGAGCCTGCGAGACACAACTACTGAGCCCACGTGCCACAACTACTGAAGCCCACGTGCCCAGAGCCCGTGCTCCTCAACAAGAGATGCCACCACAGTGAGAAGCCCGTGCACCGCAATGAGTAGCCTCTGCTCGCCACAACTAGAGAAAGCCCGCGTGCAACAACGAAGACCCAACGCAGCCAAAAATAAAAATAATTTAATTAATTAATTAATTAAAATAAAAGAAAGCAAAAACTTTCCCAGAAACACCCCAAGAAGACTTCCCTTAACATCACTGGCCAGCACTGGACAACTCTGCTACCCCCAGCTGCAAAGAAGGCTAGAAAATCTAGTTTTAACAAACTGGAGTTGAATTTCATGACTAGCTGGGATCAATACTAATTTCTCCTCCACCCTGTACTCTCCCTCCCCAGGGTTAATTACTCTTGCCCTGAGTCCCCATAGCATACCGGGCCGCCCTTATCAAAGAGACATATGCACGGTACAGCAATTGCTTGTTTTTCCAGCCCTACCCCTCGCTAGGATTTCTAAAGACTTCTATCTTATTCATAGTTGTATCCCCAACCTTTAGCACAGTGCCCAGCTTCAATCCACCAATATTTTATGACTGTCTACCACGTGTCAGGCCCTGTGCAGATAAGTAGGCTCTCAGTGAACACATCTTGTATGCATGGATGAATGGAGGTGTGGATGGGGGGTGGGTAGATAGTGGATGGAAGAAAGGTGGATGGATGGTGGATGGATGTATAGATGGATGGATGGATGGGTGGGTGGATGCATGGATGGGTGGGTGGATGGTGTTTAGATGGCTGGAGGGTATATGGTGGGTAGCTATCATCACTGTCCAGTGGCTCCACCCCGAGCAGCCTGAGGCTCCCTTGTCCTCTTCTCACCCCTCTCACCCTAGGCTGTCATTTCACCTACCTGAAAGCCTTCTCATTTCACATGGAACCATTGGATGGTCCCTCTTGGTCCTCAGGCAACAGCTAATACCTTCCCTTCCTTCTGCCACCCAGCATCCAGCTGAATCTTGAATCAACACCAGTCAAGTGGGTGTGAACGGAAGGAGACTACTCATTTTTTGCTATTATTTACCTCTGAGTGTGTGCATTCCAACTGCTTCCTCTCTCTCTCTCTCTCTCTCCCTCCCTCCCGCCCGTCTCCTCTTCCTTCTCCACTTCTTGGGAACTGGTTCAACCAGAGTACACCAGCTCATCTGCATCTGGCCTCACAGGACAGGCAGGAGGCAGCGGCGGAGGAGGAGCGGGCGGGCGGGCGGCCAGGAGCTGCAGCGGCTGCCACGTGAGCGCACAGCCGGGGCCGCGCCGCGCCGCGCCGCCCGGGACGCCAATGCCGGGCCGGCGGCGCGCGGGGCTTGCTCATGAGGCCTCTGCCGAGCCGGAGGAGGAAGAGCCACGGCCTGTCGCTGGGAGTCTTCGCCCTCTGCTTGGCCGCTGCCCGCTGTCTGCAGAGTAAGCAAGGGCCGGACCGGGCGGGGGGCGGGGGGCGCGGGGCGCGGGGCGAGCCACAGCTTTCCGCGGGGCTGGGCGCGGCCTGGAGCGGGGACCCGGCCCGGCGAGGATCCCCCAGACCGGCTCCCGGGTCACTCTGGGTACGCGCCCCGCCCCGGGCGTTATCAGAGCCGGAAGGCGCCCGGAAGATAACCGGCGCGGCCCGGTGGCCGCCTCCTCTGCAGCATTTTTTATTTCTTTTTCCTGGAATAACCAGACTGCAGCCCAGGCATCCGCGACCCGCAGGGCACACGGGCCCCGCCCCCTACTGCGGGGACCCTCCCCCTCTCCTTCCCGCGCCTTCCCCGGTCCCCGGCGCTGGTCCCTGGTGCTGTAGGCCTCCCCACCTCTCAGAGGAACCCCCAGCAGACTGTCTCGAAGAGGAGGGGTTGTAGAGGTTTGGGTTGGGTGTTGGGGCCAGAATCCCTCAGGCCGGCGGTGGTCCTCACCGCTCTGCCCGGAGCTGAGGGTTTGGATGGGCTGTCCCCGGAATCCCCCGGCTTGGTGAGTCTGCATGTAACGCACAGCCCCACAGACTACCATGGACCCAAACCACAGATTTGAATGCAGTTCTGCTTTCTCATTTAATCGTGATCCTTATGACCATTCTCATTTTACAGATTAGTCATCTGAAGTGTGGACACTGACCAGTGCAGGGCCACTGGCGGTGGGAGGGTCTATAGTAAGGGGCGGTGCTTACTAAGCACGTTTGCGCTCACTGCCCCCGGGGCTTGACAACACTTCTTTCATTGAATCCTCGGAGCAACCCTATGAAAAAAGTGCCACTCTCATCCCTGTTTCACAAGTGAGGAAACTGATGCACAGCCGTCACCAGCTAGGCCGTGGTGGAGTTAGGATTTAACCCTGGGCAATCTAGCACGTTTGACGTTTACGCCTCTCTAGCTAGAGCCCAGCTGCAGATCTCAGAAACCCAAAAGGACTGGGAGGGGGGCATGTGCCTCTGGCTGTCTGTGGAGCAAGGAATAGCCAGCTTGTCCATCAGGTGGGTGGGTGTGTTTGGCCTTGCAGTGACCTTTTCTATCATTTTTCAACCCTTCAACATGTGTTTCCAATCAGGCATTCTTATGCAACATCTGTACAGCTGTCCCAGGTATTCAAGGACCAACGATTCACCATAGTGTATAATTCATCTATTCACTCACTCATTCGTGGCACCCTCTGCTTCCAGGAAGCAGGCCACAGTCGTACTGGGGCTACCATGGTTCACAGTCCTGTCCTCAGACGAGCAGGCAAGAGTGCCGGCTTGGAGCGGCGAGTCCTGAGAGGCAGGAAGTGCCAAAGTTCTGGAAGCCCTAGAGGCTCAGGGGAATGAGGCCAAGCCTCCCAAAGGGAGCTGCACCTACCCACTGACAGATGGACAGGAGCAGCCAGGGGAAGGGGCAGAGGGAACACAGCGCGTCCTAGGTAAAGAGGGAGCACATGCAAAACCAGGAGGAAGGGTCAAAGTTTTGCAGTTCTCCATTGAATAGTGACTCCTGCAAAGCTGTAAACTCCAGGAAGACAGATTCCCAGCGCTTGTCCAGTGCCAGCCAGAGTCCACCCCTTAAGGATAGTGAGTGGGTGTGCACCTGCCTGATGGGGGCCTGTGCTTCCGCTCCAGCACTGATGATGTAGAGGGGGCCTCCTCCCCCTCACCAGCTCCCTCCATTCTCTGCCTCTTCAGCCTCTGCCCAAAGCTTCCACCCAGAAAGTCAGATATTCATCATTTACACTGAAGTCTGTGTGAAAGCATGCTCCACAAACACAAACACGCCAACACCCTGCATTTGAGGCCTTTTCTCTATAAACGGGACTGTTATGGACTGAATGTTTGTGTCCCCCTGAAATTCACACGTTGAAACCTCAGCCCCCGATGTGATGCTGTTTGGAGGTGGAGCCTTTGGAAGGCAGTTAGGTTTAGAGGAGGTCATGATGGTGGGGCCTCCACGATGGGGGTAGTGTCCTTATAAGAAGAGGAAGAGACACCAGAGATCCCTCTCTCTATCTCTTTCTGCCACGTGAGGACGAAGCAAGATGGCAGCTCTCTGCAAGCCAGGAAGAGAGTCTTCCAAATCTGCCGTCACCTTGATCTTGATGTCCCAGCTTCCAGAACTATGCTGTTTAAGGCACCCAGTCTATGGTATTCTGTGATAGCAGCCCAAGCTAAGACAGAAATTGGTACCGAGAAGTAAAGTGCTGCTGTAACACCCAGAAATGTGGAAGCAGCTTTGGGACTGAGTAATGGGTAGAAGCGGAAGAGTTTTGAAGTACATGCTAGAAATATGGACTCTAAGGGCCATTCTGGTCAGGTTTCAGATGGAAATGAGGAACATGTTACTGGACAATAGAGAAAAGGTGATCCTTGTTAGAAAGTGGCAAAGAACTTGGCTGAGCTGTGTTCATGTTCTAGTGTTCTGTGGAAGGTAGAGCTTGGGAGTGATGAGAAATTAGATATTTAGCTGAGGAGATATTAAGCAGTGTCGAAGGAGCAACTTGGTCCCTCCTGTCTGCTTATAGTAACATGCAAGAAGGGAGAAATGACTTGAAGGAGGAATTCTTAAGCAAAAAGGAACTAGAACTTAAAGATGTGGAAAATTCTCAACCTATCTGTGTTACAAAAAAAGAGAGCATGTTCAGAAGAGAAGACGTAGATTGCGGCCAAACACTGATAAGATTAGCCTGGGTGTGAACCACGGGCCTAATCAGCCACTCCAGCAGAAACAACTCCAGTGAAACTGAAGAGGGTGAAGACAGAATGGAATGAGGGAAGGCTGTCAGATTTGATAGACCCTACAGGGCTGGCTGTATTATCGCTGTTTAGCTGTGTACACTATTTTTCAGGCTAAGAAAAGAATGACTCTGAGGACAATTCAGCCAGCATCAGAGCTGTCTCCCCGGTTTCAAAAGACGGGCATTGCCTTGGTTTCAACAGGCAAGATGGAGGCCTTGCAGAGTCTCCCGGGGACATGGAAATGCCCAGCAGAGCTGCAGGGGTGAGGGTGCACCCCTGTCTCAGTGGGTCCTAAAGGCAGAGCATCGAACCAAAGAGCTAACGGCATTTACCTTGCTAGGTTTTGGGCTCACTTGGGACCTGTCACTCCTTCTATCCCATGCTTGTCCCACCACTGTATTTTGGAAGTACATAACTTACCTGGTTTCACAGGTTCACAGCTGGAGAGTAATTTTCTTTTAAGATGAATCATACTCCAAGTCTCTGAAAGGAGTTAAGACTTTTGGAGCTGTTGGGATGGAATGAATGTATTTTGCATGCAAGAATTCATTGCATGAATTTTTGGGGGCCAGGGGCAGGGTGTTATGGACTGAATGTTTGTGTCCCCCAGAAATTCATATATTGAAGCCCTAACTCCCAATATAATGGTACTTGGAGGTGGGTGGGACCTTTGCGAGGCAATTAAGTTGAGATGAGGTCATGAGGGTGGGTCTTCCATGAGGGGATTAGTGTCTTTATAATAAGAGGAAGAGACCAGCACTCCCTCTCTCTACATGTGAGGATACAGCAGGAAGGTGGCCATCTGCAAGACGGGAAGAGGGTCCTCACCGAGAACTGAGTCTGTTGGCACCTTGACCTTGGACTTCACAGCCTCCACAGCTGTGAGAAGTAAATGTCTGTTGTTTAGGCCCCCCAGTTTTTGGTATTTTGTTATAACAGCTCAAGCTGAATAAGACAGGGGCTTAAAGGCATATCCCCTCTGAAAGCTGGCAGGCCTCCCGCACCTGGCCAAGGTGGACGCTTTTCTAGGACCCTTGTTCATTTCTTTTCTCAGCTCTCAACATGGGAAGTTATCCATCAGGCCTCCTCCTCATCAGTGCGCCCGCTCATTTGGAAGCAGATGATCCAAGACTCAAGCAGGAAAGTTTTGGGTTTTTTTGTTGTTGGTTTTTTTGTTTGTTTGTTTTTAATTGAAGTATAGTTGATTTACAATGTTGTGTTCATTTCTGCCATACAGCTAAGTGATTCATATATATATATATTCTTTTTTAAGTATTCTTTTCCATTCGGGTTTATCATAGGATATTGAGTATATTTCCCTGTGCTATACAGTAGGACCTATTGTTAAGTAGGAAAGTTTAGCTAATGGCCCGGGCCAAGTCAGCTTGCTTCCTGTGCTCCAACCCCAGCTTCTAAAAAGCAGCCCACTCCCCCAGCATGCGCACACAGCCACACATGTGCACACACACGAGTGCCCTTTAACATCCCCACCTTACCAGGGTGGAGCCAGGGATGGAGGAGCTAGCCCCACTGAGTCACTCATGGCCCAGTGCCCAGTAGCACAGAGGAGCAGCATGGGGGCTGAGCCTCGGTCTGGGGAGGGAGTTGATAGGCCAAAGCGGCCACAGCCAGATGGAGCTATGGGTTCTGGGTTAGCTGGAGCTGCCATGGGAGGGGAGGGAGAGCAGGTGTTGGAGGTATCCCCTGGAGACCCCGGGGAGACACCGGGATCCATCATGCCAGGACAAGGCCCCACTGGTCACCTATGCGGCCGTCCACAGTTACTAAGCAGTTATGATGTGTCGGGCTCTGCACTGGCCCAGGTGAAACAAATGAGGCGTGGTCTCCCTCTGCACTGTCCTCTCTGATTTATAGACAATGGTCTTGCATACCTATAAAGGTACCCACCCAAAAGAGTGGTGCTTGGGTGTGCTTTTAAAAATGCAATAAAAAAAAAATGCAGTCATGCTGTGCTTGTTACTCAGCAACTTACTTTTTACAGCAATTTATTTATTTATTTATTTTTGGCCATGCCACACCGTTTGTGGGATCTTAGGTCCCTGACCAGGGATTGAACCCGGGCCTTTGGCAGCGAGAGCGCCGAGTCCTAACCGCTGGACCGCCAGGGAATTCCCTTCTTACAGCAGTTTTTGAGCTCTGTCCATGTTGATAGCCTAGATCTTGCTCCTTCCTCTCAACTGCTATCCGTATGTCATTGTATCCACATGCTGCTTCTTCCTTAGCTAGCCCCCTTCTGATGGACATGTCAGCTTTCAGATTTTAGCCCTCCCTGCGGGGAGAACAGAGCCCTAATACAGGCTGCTGAGTGCAGTGCTATTGATATGCACATCGTGTGGAGGATGAGGAAGGCCAGGGGCCACCTCCAGGCTGACAGGTACCCCCTGCACACACACCTCCTCCCCTTGGGGGTAGTGCTCAAAAAATGCCTGGGGGATTACACTGAAGCTATTGAGGGAGGGGCGGAATCAACCAGAAAGTCACCCAAATTTCTTCATTTCTGGTCTCCAAGGGAGTCCTGAGTATATTCTCTGCTGGTCTGGGAAGGGGCTGCAGTCAGGAGATTCTCCTTTCTCCATTGTCCCCAGGACTTAAGGACACCTATTTATTTCATCTGCTCTAAGACTTTTTTTTTTTACTTTTAATATTCCGATATATCTAAAGTCAAGATGCATGTTATAAATAAATAACTTTGCTGTAATCTCTGTCAGCCTGGACTGAAATTGAGTCCTTCCCGAATGTGTGTTGCTTCTGTCAGTCACCGTCACCGGGAAGCATCCTCCTACCTGGGGAACGGGAATGAAGAAGGTGAGGTTGAGTCTTGAAAGATGAGTAAGGGTATACAGCAGGACATGGTGGAGAAGAGAGTTTTAGGCATACAGCAAGTGCTCAAAAACTAGGTTCAGGACTTCCCTGGTGGTGCAGTGGTTAAGAATCCGCCTGCCAATGCAGGGGACACAGGTTCGAGCCCTGGTCTGGGAGGATCCCACATGCCGCGGAGCAGCTAGGCCCGTGCGCCACAGCTACTGAGCCCGTGTGCCACAACCACTGAAGCCCGTGCGCCTAGAGGCTGTGCTCTGCAGCAAGAGAGGCCACCGCAGTGAGAAGCCCCCGTACCGCAACTAGAGAAAGCCCGCGCAGCAGCAAAACCCCATCCAAAAAAAAAAAAAGTAAAAAAAAACCCCTAGGTTCATGCATCCTCTTGGGGCCTGGCAGGGTCTGGGTGTGCTAAGCGAAGGAAGAGGAAGTGGGGAAGTGGGAGAGTTGCCTTGGTAGGCACCTACTGGAAACTTAACTGGTCCCCCACTCAGAGACCCCACTGACACTGCACCCCCGTAGTCTGTGCTCTCAAACACTGGGCTGCCTGCACCTGGGTTTTCCCTGGAACACAGTCTCAGGGTCAGAAAGTATTTACTTACCTAGCAGAAATTGGAGTGGGAGAGAGGCATCATTGGCAAGTATGAATTTGGGCAATGATTTTCTCCCGTAACTGGTTTGCTGGGCTGGGAAGGCACCGGTCAGCCCTGTGGGCAAAGGGGAAAGGACACACTGGACCGTAAAACGAGCACAGAACATTCCTGCTGTTTACTGTGGTCCAGGGAGCACAGTGGCCTTTCCCCTGCTGAGGCACATCCCTAGGGGCAGCTCAGGCCAGTGACATGCTAATCCCAGAGGAGCCCCGCTGCTCTGGGGCTTCCTGGGGAGTCCCCAGCTGGGAAGGGGCAGGGCCTGAGGGGCTGGTTCCAGTCCCGTGCTGGCAGTAAGCCCTGTATATGGGGTCACCTTCATTCTCTCAGAGCACAGGGCCAGGAGGGTAGGCTGTTTAGTGGGTCTCAGCCAAGGCTGCACATGAGAACCTCCTGGAGGGCTTGTAAGACCTACAGATGCCCACACCCTACCCCAGATGGTTACATCCGTCTCTTTGAGGGCAGGACCTAACACTGTTTCAAGTTAGGCTCCTGGGGTGACTCTAATGTGTGGCCAGGCAGAGAGTTCCTGGACTAGACCATTTCCATGTCCCCTCCATTCATCTTATCTTGAGGAAAGAGCTGGGCATGAACAGTGCACCTTTCTCCCATCTTCTGTTCTCAGAACACCCAGCATTGAATGCAGAGGAGTCTCGCTTATGCCTTATTAGTAGTTTAATCCTGACAAACCCATGATACTCTGCCACCGGGCTTAGGTCAAGAGAGAAGGCTGCTTTGCTCTGAAGTTTGGTTTGGTTCAGTAAATGGTTCCTGAGCACCTACTGTGTTGGGAGCACCATGCCAGGAGCCAGGGGTACTCAGCACGGTCCCTGCAGTGGGGGGAATCACATGACCCAGAGGGGAGGTCAGATCCTACCCAGATGATTTGAGGTCAGATGCCCAGGGAGTACTGAGAAAAGCATTTAGCTCAGCTGAGAGTTAGAAGGAGTCTTCTCAAAGAAGAAGCCTCGAAGGCAAAGTAGGAGGAAGCCAGGTGAGCCGGGAGGAGGAGGAAGGTTCTGAGCGACAGGAAATAATGAGCACAGACACCGCACTGCCACCTTCTCGCTCTTGGGGCCAGTAGTGGGTGACAATTCTTTAGTCAAGTCAGGTTTTTCAGCTCTGGTCAATTTCTTCATATTCAATCTGATAAGTTGTCTTAACAGTTAAAGGACTGGGGCTTGGGAAGGTCTTGGATCTTAAGTGCTGGAATATTTCCTCTGATAGACTCTTACACTAGTGCCAGGGGATCAGGAGGGAGATGTGGGTCCCTCGGCACCAGACGCTGGCCAGGGGACCTAACGTGAGCCTTCTCTGGCTGTTTGCCCTTCTGTCCGATTGCAGTATCCCCACCCCAGGCTCACTGTGGGACTGGAGCACATTCCTTTTGGAGGCCAATGCCCCAAAGCAGAACACCAGACCCGCTCTTCCCTCTTGCCATCAAGCAGGGCTTCTGCATACTCTGGGATGGGAGTTCAGGAGTCCTTGAACCAGAGCTTGTTACGTCAGGTAGACTGTCGATTCAGTTTGACAGCCCCAGTTTGAATGAGCCATCCGTCATGTCACACACGGCTGGGGTGCTGGCGGTTCGCACCTAAGTGTGTGCTCGCCTGCTCCTTCTAGCGGGGGAGATGGGCAGTCACTCATCCAACACGAACGCAAAGCCAGCTGTGGGAGCCGAGTGGGGCCTGGCAGAGGAGTGACATTTAAGATGGGCCTTTAGGAGTGAGCAGAAGGCTGAGAATGGGGATGGGTGATCTGAGCTGAGCTAGAGGGAGTAAGCCACAGTGGGGAGTGGCCCACAGTTTGGTGCAACTGGAATTGGGGGATGGCAAGGAGTCTTGGGAGATGGGGAAGGAAAAGAAGGTTGAGGCGAGACTTTTTAGGTCTTTCAGAACCAGGAGAGACCCAGCAAGATGTGTAGTTTAGAAAGATCACTAATAATAGCCTCTAGCCAACTGAAGAGAAGAAAAGCCAGTACCTCCTTTTATAATTGTTAATAACAATGACAAGGCAATAATATCTGTGACTGTTTACTGAACACCACATACTTTGTGCCAAGCACTGTAACAGCTGCTTTTCCATGCAACTTCACAGTAATCCTGCAAATAGGTATTATTAGGCCCCATTTTATAGATGGGGAAACTGAGGCTCAGAGAGGTTGAGAGACTTGCCTAAAGACATTCATTCTTTCATCAGGTGTTTATGGGAAGCCCAAAGTGCCAGGCACTGTGCCAGGCCTGGGGGAGTCAATGAAGAACAAGATAGACCAGCCCCTGTGTTTATAGCTGAAAGTTGATCTGGGACGATGGGGCATTAATTAAGAGAAATTACAATGGACAGGGATAAGTTGATAGAGAGGGACAGAGAGCCATGGGAACCCAGAGCTGGGACCCCTAACCTGGTGTTGAGGGACTATGGAAGGCTTCCTGGAAGAAGTGATGTTTAAACTAAGACCTGTAGGATGAAGAGGGATTGGCCCTTTAGTCTCGTTGAAGGAGGAGCTTTGTACTCTAACTGTGGTACCCAGTCACATGTGTGCCCGAATTATCTTTTGATCACTCGACACCCCTCTTCCAAGAGCCTTCAGGCATCCTGTAAAAAGAATTGTTGGGAGGTCAGCCACCTCATTTCCTCCTTCACCCTCCTGTTCCACACAGTGGAACAGCTGTTGATCCAGGGTGATCTCCTGTTCCACACAGAAGTGGAACATTTCCACAGAAGTGTCTGAGGAGCACCCCACCTCCTGGTTCCCCAGGCTGGCCACTGACTCAGGCCCACCATAAGTCCTGCAGCCCAGATCTGCAGAGGGAAAACCCAGCAGCACCCCATCCCCCAAGCTTGGGCAGGGCCAGGCAGCCACCTTTGCCATATCTGGCTTCCTTGACATCCGAGTAGAAACACAGCAGTGACTTGACCATGGCCTGTGACCATTCAGAAAAGTGTTTGGCTTTCTAGCAAGGGTGGCTCTTGCTTAAGTCAGAAAGATTCCGGAAGGAATTCCACAGGGAGGAGTTTCGGGTTACCCAATCTCTTGCCACACCTCCACAAGTGGATCACAGATTTACAAACGCTGATTCAAGTTCTATACGTGTTACATAATTTGGGTTGGAAGAACGAGCGTCCTTCACTCAACACTCCAGCTCCCGGTCTCAGATCTACTGCTTCAGTCCCTGGTACAACTCCAGCTTCTGCTTACACATCCATGAGGATGGGGAGCTCACTACCTCAATAAGCAGCTCAGTGCATCTTCAAAGAATTCTCGTTCTTTGAAGAATAATCGTTCAATAATGATTGAATGGGCACCAAGTGTTAGGAACTGTGATAAGCTCCTTATATGTCTTGCCTCCCTTAAACTACATTCTGCTGCCGGAGGTGGGCACGACCCTATTATAGTATACTTATTTCATTGGTACGGTAACAGAGAGTGAAAGAAACAAATTTACCCCACATCACACAGCTGGTATTGGCAGACTTAAACGTTGAGGATAAGTCTGCCTGACTCCAGGTCTATGAATGCACGCGTTATACACACACGCTCTCAGTTCTCTTCACCGGAACCCATCTTCTTTCGATCTTTACACACTGGTCCTCGTTCTGGCAATGATTGGGTGTCTCAAGTCTTCCCTTCTCCAAGATGAGAAGTTCTGCAGCAGAGGCTCTTTCCCTGGCTGACAGAAGTGGTATGAACTGTACTCGGGAAGGAGAGGAGGGGCCAGCTTTCAGGGATCCTAGCAGCATCCTCAGTGCCCCCTTTGCCCAAAGTTCTAAGGGCGTTGTCCTGGGACCAGCAGCAGCATTACCTAGGAACTTGTTAGCGATGCAAACTCTGGGGCCTCACCCCAGAGCTGCTGAATGAGAGACTAGGGATGGGGCCCAGCAATTGTTTCAGTAAGCCCTCCAGGTGATTCTGATGCAACTAAATGTTGAGAACCATTGCCTTAATAACATTGCAGAGAGTAGAGGAGGCAAAGGGAAATACTTAGGTCGCTCGTTCTTCCTCTCTAACCCAAAAGCATCTCTAGAAATAGGACCAGATGTAATAAAATTTGAGGGATGCCAGAAAGAGCCCATTTCCCCCAAATATCTTGCTGAAAGGCTGTCACAGGGCCTCAAACATTCCTTTTTCACACAATGGCCCTTCATTCCTTTGGTTTAGGTGTTGTTAAATGCCCCTAGGAAGTGGGTCTGGGCTTCAGCTGCTAACCCCTTAGTGCGGGTTCGTTCAGTGGTTTTCAGTCTTGGCTGTACGCTAGAATCATGTGGGGAATTTTAAAAATCACAGAGGCTTTGGTCTCACCCCCGAAGATTCTAAACTCACAGTCCAAGGTAGGAGTTTTAAAAGCTTCCCCAAATGGTCTAATATTCAAAGATTGACAATAACTAGATTAGATCAGGTGGCTCCCCTTGGTCCAGTCTGCTGGCTGGGGAGGTGGGTTTGCCAGGACTTCTCTGCGGGGCTCTGAGAAGAGATTGGGTGGAGCTGGTCAGATGCCAAAGGAGCTAATTACGGATTTGCATGTAGCGTGTGTGACTCCGGGCTGGTGCTCCATCAGTGTCAGTCCCCTTGACTTACTTTCCCGAATGCTTGTTGAATGGGGAGAGACTGGATTGAGTCTGGGTGAAAAATCAGAGAAGGGAGCTCCTGTGCCCCCTGGAATTGTTCCTGGCCGTCAAGCTCTCTCACCTACATTTTTTTTTTTTTTTTTTTTTTTTTTTGGTACGCGGGTCTCTCACTGTTGCGGCCTCTCCCATTGCGGAGCACAGGCTCCGGACGCGCAGGCCCAGTGGCCACGGCTCACGGACCCAGACGCTCCACGGCATGTGGGATCTTCCCGGACCGGGGCACGGACCCGTGTCCCCTGCATCGGCAGGTGGACTCTCAACCACTGCGCCACCAGGGAAGCCCTACATTTTTTTTTTTTTTAATTGAATCTTTAACAGCCAAGCCATGATAATCCTTAATTACAAATGAGGAAATAGTGGCTCAGAGAGGGGAGGGGATTTGCGCAGTTGTTCAGCTAGGGCCTGGCGCAGCTGAAACAGTACCTGGGTCTTCGGATTCCAGGGCTTCCGCAGCCGGCATCTTCCCCTCCTCTGCCACCCTCTGTCCCCACAGGCAGGTGTGCCTTCCCGGCATCTGGGGAGAAGGGCGGCGTTTCCTCTCTGCCGGCAGAAAAGGAGCTGAGGAGAACATCGGGTGAGTGTGGTGGCCCAGGAGCCACAGGGCGTTGCAAGCAGGAGACGGTGCTCAGTGGTGTCCCAGGAGGACGAGGTCATCTGCTGGGAATGAGGAGGAATTTGGAGGTCAAAGAGATTGGAGGGACATAATAACCATGGAGAAAGGAAGAGCGAATTTATGTGAACAATACATTAAGATGGGCAGTCCGGAGGGCCCTCTCGAATGTGCACCGGAAACCGTGTGCGCTGTTGTTCCGGAGAGTGTTGGCGGTGGGATGTTCTCCTGCCCTGCTGACTGCTCAGGTCTCAGGTCTGGGCAGAGAGGAAGTGAAGAGCTGTTGATCCAGGGTGAGGGTTTTGCTAGTAGATGTGATTAAAAGACAGAGGCCACTGGAGTTTGAAGAATCTTGGCAAGAGTGTTTGGGATATGATGGGCTATGGAACCCAGGCTGGAGAGGGAGGGATGTGAGAATGATGGGTTGGGAAAGGTAGAGAGAGTTGGAGTGGAAGGACTGAGGAGGCCAGTGGGAGATGTTGAACAGTAAACAGGAAGGAGAGAAGGTTGTGGTCAGTGCAGCCTGCTCTACTGGAGACTGAGGTAGAGGGAGAATCTTCTTGTAGATGTTAGGAGAATAGAATTAGGAGAATCTCCTAATGCCAGAGGTATGTAGGATGATGCCATACTTTGCAGTAGAGTTGCTAACGTCTTTGAAGAGTGAAGAGGAGACTGGGGGAACAGAGCACTCACAATGACGAGGAGGCGAGAGGGTGAAACAAACTCAAGGGAAGAGGATTTTCCTGAAACAGGTGGAGGAGTGATGGTCTAAACCAATGGTATCCAATAGAAATATAATGTGAGCCACACATGCAAGACATGTATAGAATTCTAAATTTTCTAGTGGTCACATTAAAAAAGAAACAGGCACAGTTAATTTTAATATATTTTGTTTTACCCAATATGTCTAAAATATTATTTCTACACATATATTCAATATAAAAAATTATTAATGAGATATTTTACATTCTGTTTAACATGCTAAGTACCAAGTCTTCAAAATCTGGTGTGTATTTTACATGTAGAGCACATCTCAATTCGGACTAGCTAATTTCAAGTGCTCGGTAGCTACTGCAGCTTGCAGCTACCATATGGGAAAGCCCAGGTCTAGACTCTTGCTTCTTGTCACATCTGTCTCCCAAGTCCTTACCAGCACTGAGTGATGTGCTATTTTGGGAAACATAAAAGAAGTGAAAAACTCCACCTCTATACTCAAATTGCCTTATCTTATTAGAGGCAGCTGTGGAGCAGTGAAAGGAGAGTTGGGTTCCAGTCTCAGCTCTGATTTTCTACTTGTCAGGGATTTGGACACTTAGAGTGTGACTCAGCCCCAGTTTCCTCATTTTTTTTAAATGAATAAATATACTGCTGGCTTAATAAGATTTTGATTATAAAACATTCTGATCACCAGCTATCTTTTTTTTAAACTGAAGTATAGTTGATGTACAGTATTAGTTTCAGGTATATAACATTCAAAAATTTTATTGATTATAATCCAGTTATAGTTTAAAATATTGGCTATGTTCCCTGTGCTGTACAATATATCCTTGTAGCTTATTTATTTTGTATACAGTACTTTGTACCTCTTAATCCCCTACCCCTATTTTGCCCCTCCCCCTTCCCTCTTCCCACTGGTAACCACTAGTTTGTTCTCTGTATCTGTGAGTGTTTCTGTGTTGTTATATTCACTAGTTTTATTTTTTAGATTCCACTTATAAGTGATACCATACAGTATTTGTCTTTCTCTATCTGACTTATTTCACTGAGCATAATACCCTCTAAGTCCATCCATGTTGTTGCAAGTGGCAAAATTTCATTCTTTTTTATGGCTAATGTTCAATATAAACTATGTATTTATACCACATTTTCTTTATCCATTCATCTGTTGATGGACACTTAGGTTGCTTCCATATCTTGGCTATTATAAATAATGCTGCTATGAACATTGGGTGCATATACCTTTTCAAGTTATTGTTATTGTTTTCTTTGGATATATACCCAGGAGTGAAATTTCTGGATCATATGGTAGTTCTATTTTTAGTTTTTTGAGGAACCTCCATAGTGTTTTCCACAGTGGCTGCACCACTTGACGTTCCTGCCAACAGTGTCCAACAGTTCCCTTTTCTCCACATCCTCACCAACATTTGTTATTTGTAGTTTTTGATGATGGCCATTTGACAGGTGTGAGGTGATAGCTCATTGTGGGTTTTTTTTAATATATATGTATTTATGTATTATTGTTTCTTTTAAATAATTTATTTATTTTTGTCTGCGTTGGGTCTTCGTTGCTGCACGCAGGCTTTCTCTAGTTGCGGCGAGCGGGGTCTTCTCTTCGTTGCAGTGCGTGGGCTTCTCATTGCAGAGACTTCTCTTGTTGCAGAGCATGGGCTCTAGGAACCTGGGCTTCAGTAGTTATGGCACGTGGGCTCAGTAGTTGTGGCTCACGGGCTCTAGAGCACAGGCTCAGTAGTTGTGGCGCATGGGCTTAGTTGCTCCGCAGCATGTGGGATCTTCCCAGACCAGGGCTCAAACCCGTGTCCCCTGCATTGGCAGGCGGATTCTTAACCACTGTGCCACCAGGGAAGTCCTCATTGTGGTTTTGATTTACATTTCCCTGATTAGCCATGTTGAGCATATTTTCATGGGCCTATTGGCCTTCTGTGTGTCTTCTTTGGAAAAATGTCTATTTAACTCTTCTGCCCATTTCTTAATTTGGCTGTTTGGGTTTTTTTTATAGTGAGTTGTATGAGCTGTTTATATATTTTGAATATTAACCCCTTATTGGTTATATCATTTGCAAATATTTTCTCCCATTCAGGTGTTTGTGTGTTTTTGTGGGGTTTTTTTTGTCAATGGTTTCCTTTGCTGTGCAAAAGCTATTAAGTTTACTTAGATCCTGTTTGTTTATTTTTGCTTTTGTTTCCTTTACCTTAGAAGACAGATCAAAGAAATGTTGCTATGTTTTATGTCAAATAGTGTTCTGCCTATGTTTTCTTCCAGGAATTTTACAGTTTCAGGTCTTACATTTAGGTCTTTAATCCATTTTGAGTTTATTTTTGTGTATGGTGTAAGAAAATGTTCTGATTTCATTCTTTTACATGTAACTGTTCAGTTTTCCCAGCACTGTTTATTGAAGAGACTGTCTTTCCTCCACTGTGTATACTTGCCTCCTTTATCATAGATTAATTGACCATAGGTGCATGGGTTTATTTCTGAGCTCTCTATTCAGTTCCATTCATCTTTGCGTCTGTTTTTGTGCCAGTACAACGCTGTTTTGATTACTGTAGCTTTGTAGTATAGTCTGAAGTCAGGGAGCATGATACCTCCAGTTTTCTTCTTCTTTCTCAAGATTGTTTTGGCTATTTGGGGTCTTTTGTGTTTCCATACAAATTTTAAAATTATTTGTTATAGTTCTGAGAAAATTGCCATTGTTTTGATAGGGATACATTGAATCTGTAGATAACCTTGGATACTTTGGACATTTTAACAGTATTAATTCTTTCAATCCATCTTACCATGGTATATCTTCCCATCTGTTTGGGTTGTCTTCAGTTTCATTGAAGACAACAGTGTCTTATAGTTTTCAGAGTACAGGTGTTTTACCTCCTTAGGTAGGTTTATTCCTAGGTATTTTATTCTTTTTGATGTGATGGTAAATGGGATTGTTTCCTTAATTTTTCTACCAGATAGTTTGTTTTAGTGTATAGAAATGCAATAGATTTCTGTATATTAATTTTGTATCCTGCAACTTTACCAAATTAATTAATGAGCTTTATAGGTTTTTGCCGGTATCTTTAGGATTTTCTTTGTATATTATCATACATAGTATCATGCAAACAGTGACAATTTTATTTCTTCCTTTCCAATTTGGATGCCTTTTATTTCTTTTTCTTCTCTGATTGCTGTTGCTAGGACTTACAATACTATGTTGAATAAACGTGGCAAGAGTGGGAATCCTTGTCTTGTTCCTGATCTTAGAGGAAATGCTTTTAGCTTTTCACCATTGAGTATGATGTTAGCTGTAGGTTCATTATATATGACCTTTATTTTGTTGAGGTATGTTCCCTCTATGCCCACTTTCTGGAGAGTTTTATAATAAATGGATGTTGAATTTTGTCAAAAGCTTTTTCTGCATCTGTTGAGATGAGCATATGGTTTTTATTCTTCAGTTTATTAATGTGACATATCATATTGATTTTCTAATGTTGAACTGTTCTTGCATCCCTGGTATAAATCACACTTGATCACGGTGTATGATTGTTTTAATCTATTGTTGGATTCGGTTTGCTAGTATTTTTTAAAATTTATTTATTTTTATTTTTTTGACTGCGTTGGGTCTTCATTGCTGCATGCGGGCCTTCTCCAGTTGCGGCAAACAGGGGCTACTCTTTGTTGTGGTGTGCAGGCTTCTCATTGTGGTGGCTTCTCTTGTTGAGGAGCCAGGGCTGTAGGTGTGCAGTCTTCAGTAGCTGTGGCTCATGGGCTGTAGAGTGCAGGCTCAGTAGTTGTGACACATGGGCTTAGTTGCTCCGTGGCATGTGGGATCTTCCTGGGCCAGGGCTCAAACCCATGTCCCCTGCATTGGCAGGTGGATTCTTCACCACTGTGCCACCAGGGAAGCCCCTGTTTGCTAGTATTTTGTTGAGAATTTTACCTCTATGTTCATCGGTGATATTGGCCTGTGTTTTCTTTTTTTGTGATATCTTTGCCTGGTTTTGGTATCAGGGTGATGCTAGCCTAGTAGATGAGTTTGGAAGAGTTCCTTCATCTGCAATTTTTTGGAATAGTTTCAGAAGGATAGGTGTTAATTCGTCTCTAAATGTGTGGTAGAACTCACCTGTGAAGCCATCTGATCCTGGAATTTTGTTTGTTGGGAGTTTTTAAAATTACTGATTCAACTTCATTACTGTTAATTACTCTGTGGATATATTTCTTCTTGCTTCAGTCTTGGGAGATTGTATGTTTCTAAGAATTTGTCCATTTCTTCTAGGGTGTCCATTTTATTGGTATAAAGTTATTAGTAGTAATCTCATATGAGCCTTTGTATTTCTGTAGTGTCAATTGTAACTTCTTTTTCATTTCTGACCTTATTGATTTGGGCCCTTTCTCTTTTTTTCTTGATGAGTCTATCTAATGGTTTATCAATTTTGTTTATCTTTTCAAAGAACCAGCTCTTAGTTTCATTGATTTTTTTCTATTTTTTTAAATCTCTATTTATTTCTGCTCTGATCTTTATGATTTCTTTCCTTCTAATTTTGGTTTTTTTGTTGTTCTTCTTTTTCTAGTTCCTTTAGGTATAAGGTTAGGTTGTTATTTGAGTTTTTTTTTTTTTGTTTCCTGAGGTAAGTTTGTATTGCTATAAACTTCCCTCTTAGAACTGCCTTTGCTGCAACCCATAGATTTTGGATCACTGTGTTTTCTTTATCTCCAAGTATTTTTTTTATTTCTTCTTTGATTTCTTTAGTGACCCATTGGTTGTTTCATAGCACATTGCTTAGCCTCCATGTTTTCGTGGTTTTTGCAGTGTTTTTCCCTTATAGTTGATTTCTAGTCTCATAGCATTGTAGCCAGAAAAGATGGTTGATAGGATTTCACTTTTCTTAAATTTACTGAGACTTGTTTTGTGGCCTAGCATGTGATCTATCCTGGAGAATGTTCCGTGTGCACTTAAAAAGAATGTGTATTCTGCTACTTTGGGGTGGAATATTCTTTATATATCTATTAAGTGCCTCTGGTCTAATGTGTCATTTAAGGCCAGTATTTCCTTATTGATTTTCTGTCTGGATGATCTGTCCATTGACGTAGTGGGGTGTTAAAGTCCCCTACTGTTATTGTGGTACTGTCAATGTATCCCTTTATGTCTGTTAATATTTGTTTTATGTATTTAGGTGCTCCTATGTTGGGTGCATATATTTAGTGATCAAATAAGTAAGTACCTGTGAAGCAAAAAGCATGGGTCCTTAACCCCAGTCCCCTGCCTGTCTCACAGGTTGAGATAGTGCCTGTGAAGTACTTTGTCAATTGTGTATATGTGAATTACTGACATTATCAAATGTGAAAAATCTGGGACTCTGACCCAGTCTTGGCATTCATTTTATTTGTTGTTTTTCTTTAAGTAATTCACAAACTCACTAAAATATTCTAACTGATCAAAAGGATATAAAATGAAATGTAAAGCTTTCTTCCACCCCAGACACACAGTCCCCTCCCCAAAGACAACCATGGCACCTGATTTTTAGAATACACTTTGGGAGATGTTCTGTGCATTTTATGGATAAACGTGCAGATCTCTGTGTGTGTGCGCACACGCATATATACATATCATTAGTTTATTCAAATGGAAACAGTCTCTGCACACTGTTCCGCTCTGTGCTTTTTCATTATTTTTGAGATCATCTAATATCAATGCATATAGATCTACCTCATTTTAAAAGTGCCGCTGTAGTATTCCCAAGTGTGAATATTGATAATTTATTTAACCAGTTCTGACTTAATAAGAAATATATATTTGGTCTCTGCTCCTGATTCCTGACACAGAGCTCCTAAAAAACCTAGTAATTTCCTGGATGATAGCAGTGATAGGACCATCTTTTGTTATAATATTTGGTCTTAGTCCCTGGTTCCAGACACATAAGCTTCTAAGACCCTTGGATTCTCCAGAGTGATGAGTGGGTTTTTTTGTGGGTTTTTTTTTGTTTTTTTTTTTTGCAGTACACTGGCCTCTCACTGTCGTGGCCTCTCCCGTTGAGGAGCACAGGCTCTGGACACACAGGCTCAGCGACCATGGCTCACGGGCCCAGCCACTCCGCGGCATGTGGGATCTTCCCAGACCGGGTCACGAACCCGTGTCCCATGCATTGGCAGGCGGACGCTCAACCACTGCGCCACCAGGGAAGCCCAATGAGTGTTTTTTCGATTGTTAATGATGTGACTCTTGGAAGATGAGGGCTCGTTTGCAGAGAAGCCAACCATGTGATTAGAAAGTTGGAATTTTAGCCCCATCCCAGGAAGGGAGAAGGGCTGGGGATTGAGTTAATCACCAATTGCCAATGATTTAATCATGCCTATGTCATGGGATCTCCCCAAAAAACCCTAACTGAAGGGAGTTGGGAGAGCTTCTGGGCTGCTGAACACATGGAGGTATGGGGAGGGCAGTGTGGCCCAAGAGGACATGGGGGCTCCACGCTCCTTCCAACATACCTTGCCCTGTGGCATCTCTTCCATGTGGCTATTCCTGAGTTGTATCCCTTATAATAAAGTGCTCATAGTAAGTAAGTGCTTTCCTGAGTTCTGTGAGCTGTTCTAGCAAATTATCAAACCTGAAGAGGGTGTCATGGGAACCTCCAATTTATACCCAGTTGGTCAGAAGTATAGGAAGCCTGGACTTGTGATTGGTGTCTGAAATGGGGAGCAGTCTTGTGAGACTGAGCCCTTAACCTGTGGAGTCTGCACTAGCTTCAGGTAGTAAGTGTCAGAAGTGTTCCTTGTGGAGTAAGAAACAGCTTTCCTTTACCTATGAACACATAGGTTGTCACCAGTCTTTTGCTACTGCAATTGACTATGCTGTGCTTCAGTGACAATATGTACACTTATAACTTTGCATCTATGTGCCCTTATTACTTGTAGGATAAGTTCCTAAAGTAGCATTTCTGGGTCAAGAGGTATGTGCTATTTAATATTTCTATAGGTTTCGACATGTTGCCCTTCAAGCAGAATATACCCATTTATAATCCCCACGGTAATGATTGGGTATAACTTCTGCACACTCGTGGCAACATAATGTTATCAAACTTTCTCATTGTTCCCTGTCTGATAGCAGCCAAGTCATTCAGCTTTCCCAGCCCGGGTTTCACTGAGCTGTGATGAATGTGTATGACAGCTAGTACTTAACAAGTGTTACCAGTAGAAACGGTGTCTCTTGCTATTTTGGAGTGATTTTTCTGGTTGGCGTACAAGTACAGGAACCCGATGAAGGAAAGCAGCCTGCCAGCCTCGATCTAAACCTGCATCTGTCCATTTTGTTTGGGTTTGACTGATATCTGGGTGACTTCCCAAGGCCATTATATGGCAATATGGGGGAGGGGGAGGAGCTCCCTCAGGGAGGAGCTGAGCTCTTTGGTCTCTGAGTAACCAGGCACCACGAGGGGGAATTACTACCTGAGCTAACAGGAGAGATAGGTACCCTGTAAATTGTATGCAAGTGTCGATCATCAACACTAGTCATGGCATCTAAACCTGAAAGCCATTATTTGGGGTTTCTGTGTTGGCCCCTCATGAAGCTGTGTGTCTGAAATTCCAGGCTCGCTTGTTTCAGGAATGGCAGAAGTTAGGCAGGGACATGAATATATTAGTTGCAGCTTAAAACCATCCCATTTCTCCTCCTAGCTATTTGACTCTCAGCAAACTTGGGGCTGGGAAAGGGGTCTTGCCAGCTCTCCCTCAGCCAGACCTGTTGCCCCCTCAACTCAATACAGATCCAACCCCTTACTTTCCTGATCTCTCCAAATGGGCAGCAGTTCAACAGGCAGGACATGCATATTTGTTTATTTTATTTATTAAAGGAATTTTGCCTTTTTTAAAATTTATTTATTTATTTATGGCCGTGTTGGGTCTTCGTTTCTGTGCGAGGGCTTTCTCTAGTTGCGGCAAGCGGGGGCCACTCCTCATCGCGGTACACGGGCCTCTCACTATCGCGGCCCCTCTTGTTGCGGAGCACAGGCTCCAGACGCGCAGGCTCAGTAATTGTGGCTCACGGGGCTAGTTGCTCCGCGGCATGTGGGATCCTCCCAGACCAGGGCTCGAACCCACGTCCCCTGCATCGGCAGGCAGGTTCTGAACCACTGCGCCACCAGGGAAGCCCTGTTTGTTCTTTATTCATTCTTTCATACAGGCATGTCGTGAGCACCTATGAAGCGCCAGACCTGTGCTGGACACTGGTGTTTCTGAGACGAATCGGAAACGAGTTCTCCCAGCAAAGATCTCACAGTCTAGGGCAGATCTGCCACGCACCTGTGTGCTTCCTGCTGCTCCCACCACCCCGTCTCCCCAGTCCAGGCCAGAGACTGCCCCAGGTCTGGCCACACTCAGCACCTTAGGCTGTTCCCACCTGTTTGGGCTCCAGCCATGAGCTCTCCTGAAGGTGCATAGGACAAGCACATGCGGTGAGCCCAGGGCCGTGCAGGTGAGGTGTGTAGATGATAAAATCGTGAATTCTGCTGCCAGATTGCCCTTCCTGAAGCCCAGTTTAGAGCATGCCATGCTTCTACTTGAATGCCATCCTAGGGCCTCACTGCCCGCGGATAATTCCTTCGGTTGATCCCCAGCCTGTGACAGATTCCTCGTGGTATAGCCCATCTTTGTTTCTTACTCACCAGGTCCCAAACATGAGGATCCATCATGCTCCTCTAGGTGGGCTCATTTCTTTCTTAGCTGGGATTGCCCTTCCTCCCTTTCAAAATCTTATTCTTCGGGCTTCTCTGGTGGCACAGTGGTTGAGAGTCCGCCTGCTGATGCAGGGGACACGGGTTCGTGCCCCGGTCCGGGAAGATCCCACGTGCCGCGGAGCGGCTGGGCCCGTGAGCCATGGCCGCTGAGCCTGCGCATCCGGAGCCTGTGCTCCGCAACGGGAGAGGCCACAAGAGTGAGAGGCCCGCGTACCGCAAAAAAAAAAAAAAAAAATCTTATTCTTCAAGCCTTAACTGTAATGATGTCTTCCCCATTCCCCAGCTCCTGCAAACATCCTGGCTTATTATCGGGACAGTTGAAGAATACCCCGATTTCCATCTCTACTCAGCCACTTACTGTGACATTGCACGAACTACCTAACCTCAGTGGCTTGACCTTGCTCCTCTCTAAAACGGGGGTGATGATATACTCTTCACCAGGCCAGCGCCCACAAGCCAGTGCCCTGCCATGGAGGAAGCGTGGCGAGTGTGGGGCTGGGCTCAATCACTGGTGGGTGGTCCGCACTAAAAAGGGGATGCGGTGAGATTGCTGACTCATGCGAGATGTGTTCGGAAGCCAAAGGGTTAAGGGAAGAAGGGCTTTTGTCCTCTCTGTCTACCCAGAGCTGGCTGTCTCTACACCCCCACTGTGGAGCCCCCTTGGGTGCCTCAGAAATCAGCTGTTGTCTACCTTAGCGTTTTCTCTTTGCTCTTCAACGTTTCTTTGAGTCTCAGATGGGGTGACCAGCTGTCCTGTTTTGCCCATGACTGTCCTGATTTTAGCACTGAAACTCTTGAATCCTGGGAAGACTCTCAGCCCTGGGCAAACCCTGAGGGTTGGTCACCTGAGGCTGGTGACACACTGACAGAGAGGGGTGAGCAGTGGGGACTGCAGCTCCTGGACGGGTACCTTGTGCTCAGCCCCGCTGGGCCTTACATGTGTTGTGTCCCCTCATCCTCACAGCCCTCCTCCTGAGGTTTCCCAGTCCTCATTCCACCGCGGAGGAAGCCGGGGCTCTCAGCAGTGAAGGCGCCGTCTCTAGGTCTCGACAGCTAAGAGGTCCCCAGGGTGAACCTGTGTGGATCTTCCCACATCAGGTATCTCCACCGCACCTCACCGCACCTGGAATAACCCTTTTGTGATGTGACTCATCACTTCACCAACCTGCTCCAGTACTTCTGAATTAGGACCCCTAAACTAGGCTTTCTGACTTCTAGTTTAGTTGCCTACGGTCTCGATAAGGATGCTGATGACTGACGATGGTGCTTGTTTCCTGGTTCTCATCTGATGATCACACTGGCTGGATAAGTGGCTTTCCAGATAAGTGAGATGAAAATGAGTTGTCCTGGGACTTCCCAGGTGACGCAGTGGTGAAGAATCTGCCTGCCAATGCAGGGGACACGGGTTCGAGCCCTGGTCGGGGAAGATCCCACATGCCGCGGAGCAACTAAGCCCGTGCGCCACTACTACTGAAGCCTGCGCACCTAGAGCCCGTGCTCCGCAACAAGAGAAGCCACCGCAATGAGAAGCCCGTGCACCGCAACAAAGAGTAGCCCCTGCTCGCCGCAACTAGAGAAAGCCCGCGCAGCAACGAAGACCCAACGCAACCAAAAAAAAATAATAATAATAAATTAATTAATTTTTAAAAATGAGTTGTCTTGATTAAGGTGTATCCTCCATGGCAGGCAATATCTGTCTCCCCTTTAATTGATGCTGTTGTCCCCCCAAATTGTGGTATGAACAGTATTAACCTTTATTGTGATTTCAGGAGATATATCCTTCTTAAATAATACATTTTTAAAAGCAGCAAAATGCTACCTCTGTAATTTACTTGTAAGAAAAGGAGTAAGGATTACTCCTTTTAGATTAGATTAGAGTATTAGATTCCAGCCTGTTGCTCAGTAGCTGGCTTCACCTGCCTGGTACTTTGTCTTTGATTGGTTCCCAAGGGGTGTCACCAGCTCTAGGAAATCAGGCTTTCCAGAAGCCCTTTGGTTCAGGTTCCAGTGACTTCTGCCCTACTAATGTCTTCAGTTACGTGACCTCTTCCTTAAAGGAAGCATTTTCATCTTTCTGGGAAATTGGTAGAATTTAGTTTTTCTCTTCTCTCCACATAGAATTCAAGTAAAAATGAAAAGCAAGGTAAACTTTTAAACTTTAAACTTTGCTCACCAGATATCTTGGTCTAATCAGGAGAACTTTAAATGATTTTTAAAACATTGTTTTATTATCAATGTAATCAATGTGAAAATGCAAAATGATATAAATGTATAACTTGGAAAATTTCTGGTGCCGTCCAATCTCTAACGGATAATCCCTGTTAATATAGCATATATTACTCCAACACTTTTCCATACTAAATATATACATATTAGCACATAGTTACACAAATGTAAGTAAGATCATAGCATATTGTTTTTTTTTTTTATTTTTATTTTTTTTTGCGGTACGCGGGCCTCTCACTGTTGTGGCCTCTCCCGTTGCGGAGCACAGGCTCCGGACGCGCAGGCTCAGCGGCCATGGCTCACGGGCCCAGCCGCTCTGCGGCATGTGGGATCTTCCCGGACCGGGGCACGAACCCGTGTCCCCTGCATTGGCAGGCGGACTCTCAACCACTGCGCTACCAGGGAAGCTCTATAAATTTATGTTTTAACTGAGTAACATGTCACAGACATCTTCCCTTGTCTGCACAAAGTTCATTCTTGTTCATGGCTGCCTGGCATCCATTGTACACGTAAAATCTAATTTATTGCACCAACCTCCTTGAGTAGAACACTTGAGCCAGGTCTGACTATTGGCCTAGCCACTAAGTTTCTCTGGACTTGTTCGGGAATGATTTTAGCATGAGGTGCAGGAGTGGTTACTCATTAATTCAACTTTTTAAACAGTTGACAAGCAGTTTGCCTTTAAACTCTTGGAACTGTTCATGTTCCATCTTTGCCATAGACCATTTATTCCAACTTCTATGTGTCAGGAAGAAGAGGAACTCTTTGTTCCTAAAACCTAGTTAAATGCCTGATTAATTTGTCAGATTAGGAAGAGGGTTTTCTAGTCAAAAGAAAATATAGAAGCTAACAAGGACCAGTTGGCCAGCTTCCAGCTGTGTCAGCATCTGAGAAACTTGGGCATGTTATTTTTTTTTTCAGTTTTTCCATTTCTTGGGACAAGATAACTGAAAGGCTCAAAATGGAGGTCCCTAAGGCTATTAAAAGGGCTGCTACTCTCCCAGGAGACTGGTCTGTCAGTAACCTTGACTAACATGGTTAACACAGGATGTACATGTAATACAAATAGTTGATGATCGAGATTTGTCATTAGTTCTAAGTATGGTTTTCCAAATCTGACGGTAATCATAATCCCAGCTGCTCATATGTGAGGTCAGGGAAATCAGAAAATATAGATAAATAGATGATAGATCAGTAGTCACCAAGTAGAGTGGAAAAACTGTGGGTTTTGAAACAGACAGAACTGCATGCAAATCCCACCTTTGCCATTTCCTAGCTACATGGGCATGTTGCTGACTCCTGTAAAAAATAAAAGAGAAGGATTTTAAAATACATAATAAATAGATAATAAAGCAATGGACACATAAAGCCTTAAGTAAATTACAGTTCTCTTTGCTACGTGTGTATAAGCTTTTAGATGTGCCTAATTTTTCAAACCACCCAAGCAGCAACATTTCTATCAGATCGGCTCGCCTTCTTGCTGCTATAATTAGTCATTCACTTATTCATTCAACAAACGTTTATTGGCCAGGCATTGTGCTGGGTACAGGGAACACTGAGATGAAGAAAGTACCTAATTCCTGCCCTCCAAGAGCTGACCTGGAACTTGACCTCTGTTTTTTACCTGAGAGAGAGAGAGAGAGAAAGCAAATGTGACAAAATGTTAATAATTGGTGAGTTTAGGAGAGGGTATATAGATGTTAATTGTACTTGGCTTTCAATCTTTCTGTGAGTTTAACATTTTTTAAAATAGGGTTGGGGACAAAATATTTTTCTGTTACGTGGCAGCTGTAATTTTTTTTTTTTTTTTTTTTTGGCTGTGACGGTTCTTAGCTGCAGCATGCGGGATCTTCATTGCGGCATTCAGGATCTTTCGTTGAGGCGCACAGGCTTCTCTCTAGTTGTGCTGTGCAGGCTCAGCAGTTGCGGCACACGGGCTGTCTAGTTGTGACGTGTGGGCTCCAGAGTGAGTGGGCTCGGTAGTTGTGGCGCACAGGCTTAGTTGCCCCATGGCATATGGACCTTAGTTCCCCGACCAGGGATTGAACCTGTGTCCCCTGCATTGCAAGGCAGAGTCTTAACCATTGGACCACCAGGGAAGTTCCGGCAGCTATAACTCTTGAAAGCCATTATTACCTCCCAGTTTTTCAGCATGGAACTTATCGGATTATCTCCAGCCACTTAGCCGAGCCTTAGGAGAGGGATGGTAATGGGATATCCTGGAGATGGGAGAGGACAATGAGAAAAGTCTGGAAAAGTAACAGGCATGGTTACCTGGAGCCACACAGCAGGGGCCCAGGGGCAACTGGGCACCCAAAGGGTGAGGGGCTAAACAGGAAGTAGAAGTGGAAACAGAGGCATGGGCTCCAGCTTGAATCCTGCCCTATTCACTATCCAGTCTCCAGCCAGCCCTGACGGTTCTCTGTGTGGGGAGGGTGGAGGTGGAGGGAATTTGTCACCTTCTGTACCCTTAACTGCCAACCACTGACCTTTGACTTGAGCATAGAGGTTAAATATCTGACCCTTGGAGTCAGCAGCCCTTGTGTGGATCTCAGCCTTGCAGAGTCAACCTGGACAAGCTACTTAACCCTGTTGACACTGAAGTTTCTTATATCCTTGATGGAATTGTAGTGGGTTGTGTGACACTTTAATGACGTGGCGTGTGTAAAGCAGTTGGCGCAGGGCCTGTGCATGGTACCTACTTAATAAAATATTTCATGACATATATTATCTTAGCCAGTGGCTCTACTGTTCATCTACACACTCGTGCAGAAATCTCGGCTTCATGCCTCTTTGCCTCGCCCACTGCCACAGCTAGTTATCAGCACGTTCTGTCATCTTTACTTCCAAATGCATCCTAAATCAGACCACCTTTCACTGTCTCCAAGGCTATGTCTCCATCTCCTATCTAGTCTCTGCGGCAGCCACCTGACTGTTCTTCCTGCCTCCACTGTGGCCCCCTCACCCCCAGATGCTCTCCACAGCGGACTTTCTCAAGCTTAATGGAGAATGTCACCTTCCCACCTAAGCCTTCCTATGGCTTCCCATCGCCCTTGAGTAAAACCCACCCCTGACTCTCACGTCTTGACCCAAGTCCTGCCTAGCTCTCCAGCCTTGTCTCCTGAACTCGCCCCATGGCTCCCTGCATCCTGCGTTTTGGCCTTCTTTCTGTCCCTCAGACATACCAGTTCACTCTCACCTCACTCTCTGTAGTTGTTCCCTCTGCCTGAAACGTGTGTCTTCGCGTGGCGACCTGCTCGACCTCCCTGTCGTTTGGGTCCCGGTTCATTTCCTCAGCGAGGTCCTCTCTGACCATCCTGTCTCATGCTGTGTACCACCTCCATCCCCACCCACCACTAGTACCCTATTTTATTATCTTTAAAGCACTTGTTATCTAAAATGATCTCATGTGTTTATTTAACCCTTGTGTGTCTCCCTTATACAATGGAAGCTCTAGGGAATAGTGAATAGTAACCATGTGTTTTGTTCACTGTCCTAGCTTGGGCTGCCATAACAAAATACTATAGACTGGGGGCCTTAAGCAACAGAAATTTATTTTCGCACAGTTTGGGGGCTGGAAAGTCCAAGATCAAGGTTCTGGCAGGGTTTGGTTTCCGAGGAGAACTCTCTTCCTGGCTTGTAGACAGCTGCTTTCTCACTGTGACCTCAAATGGTCCTTTCTCCATATGAGCCCATGGAGAGAGAATGAGAGAGAGAGAGACTTTTCTTATGAAGACACCAATCCAGGGGACTTCCCTGGCTGTCCAGTGGTTAAGACTCCGCGCTTCCAATGAAGGGGACTCAGGTTTGATCCCTGGTTGAGGAACTAAGATCCCACATGCCATTCGGCACGGCAGGAAAAAAAAAAAGACATCCAACTGGAGCAGGGCCCCACCCTTATGACGTCATTTAACCCTAATTACTTCCTTAGAGACCCATCTCCAAATACAGCCACACTGGGGGGTTAGGGCTTCAACATAGAAAATGGTGGGGGGGACGGATACAAACATTCAGTCCATGACATTCACCATTGTAGCATCAGCATTGGAACCTAGAAGAGAGCCTGGCATGTGATAGGCACTCAGTAAATGCATGCTAAATAAATGAATGTGTTACAGAAGTTCACTCCACTGTGAGTCCATGTGAGTGGTGCCAAGTCTAGCACTCCATCCCGCAGGTCAGGGCGTGTCCCTGTACATTCCCCAGGCAGCCATCAATGCCACGGTGGAAGAGGACATCCTGCTGTCGGTTGCATACTCCTGCCACGGCATCCCCACTATCGAATGGAAGTATACGTCCAACTGGGGAGTGCAGAAGATCGTGGAGTGGAAGCCAGGGACTCAGGCCAACATCTCCCAAAGCCACAAGGACAGGGTCTGCACCTTCGACAACGGCTCCATCCAGCTCTTCAGTGTGGGTGTGAGGGATTCCGGCTACTACGTCATCACGGTGACCGAGCACCTGGGGAGCAGTCAGTTTGGCACCATCGTGCTGCACGTGTCGGGTAAGACACCCCCAGGGGCCCCGGCGCCTCTCAGAACTGTGAGTGTGCGGAGGCCGACTTCACGATATTAAAAGAGACGTTATCTCCCCCTCCCCTCCCCCCGCCCCGTAGAGATCCTCTATGAAGACCTCCACTTTGTCGCTGTCTTCCTTGTTCTTCTCGCTGCCGTGGCTGCAGTGTTAATCAGCCTCATGTGGGTTTGTAATAAGTGTGCGTATAAATTCCAGAGGAAGAGAAGACACAAGCTCAAAGGTAATTCTCTGGGCCTTGTGATAATCGATTCATGGCTTGGATGGCCAAAGGTGGCCCTTGTCATCTTGTTCTCACCAAGAAACCACCCCCGGCCGATTGGCAACTCATGGATGTGTCTTTTGCTTTGCAGAAAGCACAACGGAGGAGATCGAGCTGCAAGATGTGGAGTGTTAGCCAAGGCTGGGCCCAGTTACATTCCTACCTCAAGAGGAAAACGTTATCTCCCAACGAAAGGAGCAAACACGGCCAGTCCACCCCGAGCCTCTTGTGCCACACACTGCTTCCTGATGGGACAGCTGGATGTTGGCAAGGTTGACCGCCTGAGCTGGACTCTGGATTGGACGAAGGCAGTTCCAGTGGCATGGAGTTCAAAGAAGAGAGGGGTGGAGGCTCTGAGCCAGAGCTGTGCTTGGCCGCGGCTCCCGGGCCATGCGGACGCATCAGCGGTGACCCCGTGCAGGCCCTGGCTGCTTCCTCACTACGCTCTGCTCTGGCGGGGTGATGGCCATTGGAGGGGTCCCCGTACCAGAGGCCAGAGTATTTCCGGATCACGTGTGCAGCCAGCACCACAACAAGCTCTCTGTGCTTCGGTCTTCTCTGCCTGTGGCCTCCTCCAGCCCGTTGCTGTGGGAGCTGCTGTGAGAGCTGAGGCATTAGAGCACCTGCTCAGAGCAGGGGAAGGACCCCCCGTCCCCCACTCCGTGGCCTGGAGCTTTAGGGAAAAGAGTTTAATTTGTTCCACGGGGACCAGCATTGGGAACAAGGAATAGGGAGAAAATTATCTTTCTCGTTCTCTCTTACTCCAATGTTCATTAGATTTTCCCCTTCTACGGCCCCAGCGTAGGCCAGTGTGAGGAACAGTTCATCTCCACCATGGGCAGAGTCTGGCTTCCAAATGGCCTCCTGACAAGCTGGGTGACACTACCTGTGTGAAGGCTGGGCCTGCACGGTGGGAGGGACAACTGGAAAGTCAGCGCGGGCTTCGAATCTGTCCCCCTCAGTCACTCACACTTCCTGTCAAGTCAGAGCCTTGCTTGCTGCCAACCGGGCTGAGGAACACTTGACCCTCACCTACCTCACCCTCAGCATATCAAGTGAGGCCCACAGTAGCACAGAGCACTCCGAGCAACGGAAGGAAAGCATGAGGACTCTTCCAGAGCCTAGAAAGCAATAAGCACTATGTTGAGTCCTGGAAAATGTAAGATACCCTGGGGTACTGGGGCTCCAGGGGAAAGTGGGGACTGGATCACAGCCGGCCTTGGTCGTTATTCTCTGAAGTTGTTGGCCACCGCGTTTGCCTGAGTTTCTCCATCCCAGCTTCCTTTCGCAAGCTCTAAAGCAGGCGTGAATTTATCTTCCATTCTCTTCTCCCTCTCCAACATTCTTAGCTACAGATCAAAGGTACCATCCCGATTATTGGTGGAATTTGAGCTTAGTAGCTCTGTCCCCAGGCCTCAGCTGCAAATTTACCCACACAAACATGAAGGAGAGCCAGAACATTCTCTTCTCCCTCTCTTCAAGTCCCCAACGTCCACATCTTTTCCAGAAGTTACCTGGAGACGTTAGTATGAGGCTTTTTTGCCTGAATACTGAATCCGGGGTTACAGGAAGGGATCTTTTGGGGCTATCAGTGATCTAGAGCAGAGCTCCAAAGGCACTACTTGACTCAGAAGGTGAGAGAGCAGTTGATCTACACGACCGATTTGTAGCCTAAGTATGTGACACACAGAAGGGTCTCACCTCAGGCCACCTCCTGGACACATGTGTAAACACACACACCTGCACCTTTTTCCCTGGACAGCAATCAGAGGAACCAGACCTATGCCACGAAGGATGGGTTTCTTATACTGGTCTCCAGTGCCGGGAAGAAGCAGGATAGGTGCCAGAGAGGGTCAAGGATAATCTGATCATTTCTTTGTCCTTTATCACACAGCACACCCATCAGCAGGAAACCGGACTGGATCTGGGTAGCTGCTAGAGCCTCTGTCCTCTTGACACTACCTGCTTTCCAGAACTCTACCTCTCAGCTTATGAGAAGTCAGGGTGGTAATCTTTGGAATAAAAGGAGAAATGGAAAAGAACACCCAGCGAGAGGCACAAACCCAGATGTAAATTAAATCTGTGCCCCACCCCGCCCCAAATCTTCATGGAAGTTTATTCGCTCAGCTTTCCGTGTCTTTTTTGCACTTTTAAGCTCCCCCATCTTGAATATTCCTGTGGAAAGTTCTTGATTCTTGAGCCTGGGGGTTTTGTCTATTGAAAAAAAAAGAAAATGTTAAATCCTAGAGGTTTAGCCACTGAACATGTTAAACTATAAGTTATGTTTCAAGCTGTGAGGAGGAGAAAAAAAAAAAGTTTTAAAGACTGAAATAAAGCCTGCAAACAAAGCTCTGGCCCTTTGTGTGTGAGCCCATCCCTGCGGAGAACTCAGAGGCCCTGGGAGAGGTTTCCATCAGCTGTAGACAGAAGCAAAACCCTCAGCCACAGCCAGGGACCTGACAGGTTTTTTTCATGACAATGGAGTTAATCACATTGATTCTAACCATAAACATTCTTCAGCAATTCAGAAAAGCCACACTTCATTAGCGCCATTATTCTCCCCTGTATTGTAACCAGAAGACTAATTTGAAGTTTGTCCTTCCGGAATGTGACTTGTGATTTAATAGAGTCCTTCCTGCTTCTAGAAGGGGCTGAAACGAGGATGCGGCAGTTGTTATCACCTCATTCAACGGATGCCAGAACTTTCTCGTGCTTTGTCGACAGAATGTCCTTTCAGAGATTGTGATCTAAGAAACCCAAAAGGGACACACAGTTCTTTCTCATTTCATGGTGTTCCGGGTATGCAAGGATTGCTGAAACAGAGCACCCCTGTCCTCTGGAGCCCGCATGAGATGCTAAATACTCCACAAGACTTCACGCTTGCTCTGATTTGAAATGGTACCTCACAAAGCTGAGGAGCTAAGGCAGTGAGAGATAAGAAGGTTACCAGGATATCTGGCTCAGTGCAGGGATGTAGAGACAAGCCCTGAGAGAGGATAGGGTTTGGAAAGGCTAGATAACTGTAATGAGGGCAGAGAAGACGTGGCAGAATAGAATGTTAGGAGATGGAACCAAGAGGAACCAAATGTGTTGGGGTGAAACCCCAGGGCCCAGATGCAAATACAGCCCCCTTTGACAACAGGGGAGGGGAGACTGGGGGAAGGGAAACCCTCTCTCTGTCATCAGCCTTTATATATCCAGCATGTTTCTTCGCCCAGTTTCCAGGGAAGCCTCAGACGCCTCTAGTTTACTGAAAGCAGAGCAAATTCCTGTGGTAGTTGATAGTGTGTCGATCCAGAGCTCAGCTTCTATTAAGGGACAGTGCAAGTCTCCAGCACATGCACCTCTCTGCACACCCATAACCCACCCCACTGTCAACTTTTCCAAACCCTGAGAACATGAATACTGAGTCCACTATTTCCACTGCCTTTTATTTTATTTTTATTTTTTTATTAAATTTTTTATTGGAGTGTAATTGATTTACAATGTTGTGTTATTTTCAGGTGTATAGCAAAGTGAATGTTATATATCAGTTATATATATATATATATCTCCATTGTTTTTCAGACTCTTTTCCCATATAGGTTATTAGAGAATACTGAGTAGTGTTCCCTGTGCTATACAGTAGATCCTTATTAGTTATCTATTTTATATATAGTAGTGTGTATATGTTAATCCCAATCTCCTAATTTATCCCTTCCCCCCATGTTTCCCCTTTGGTAACCAGAAGTTTGATTTTGAGATCTCTGAGTCTGTTTCTCTTTTGTAAATAAGTTCATTTGTGTCATTTTTAAATTAGATTCCACATGTAAGTGATACCTCCACTGCCTTTATTTATTTTAAAAAGTATTTATTTATTTATTTATTTATTTGGCTACGCCAGGTCTTAGCTGCAGCACGCGGGATTTTTATTTGCAGCATGCGAACTCTTAGTTGCGGCACGTGGGATCTAGTTGCTCCCTGACCAGGGATCCAACCCGGGCCCCCTGCATTGGGAGTCTTAGCCACTGGACCACCAGGGAAGTCTTCCACTTCCTTTTCAACATTAGATGGGTGTTTGGTTTAATTACAAAGGGGATGAATCGTTCTTTAAAATTAAAATGATATTGGAGTCCATATATAAAGTAAAAAGTAAAAGTTCTCTCTCCTTTTTTCCTATGCAATAGTTAAATTCGGGTGTATCCTTCTTGACTTGCTCACGCATATATAGAAATATCTGTCCATATATACATGGACCACAATATACATATTTAATCTATTTTCTTTTTAGGCAAATGGGATTCTATTATACACATTACCCTACAACTTGCTTGTTCTCCCTTAATGTTTCTTGGGCATTATTTCATGTCTCTGCCTATTCCAAAATATTCTTATTGCCTCCACAATGCAATTCATAGCATGGATACATTGTAATTGTTCACTGAAAAATTTTATTTCAAATGGTATAACAAAAATAAATATCTTGGGCAATCTTCCTATCACATCAGACTTGTTCCTTCAACCAAGATGGCTTCCACTTGTTAACTAAGGTGCTCAACTCCATTGCCTATGAATCTCTTCCTCTTTCAGGAAATTCAATGCTTTATAATATTAAAAAATTTTTTTTGAAATATAGTTGATTTACAATGTTGTGTTAGTTTCAAGTGTACAGCAAAGTGATTCAGTTATACACATATATATTCTTCAGATTCTTTTCCGCAATAGGTTATTACAAGATATTGAATATAGTTCCTTGTGCTATACAGTAGGTCCTTGTTGTTTACCTATTTTATATATAGTAGTGTGCATATGGTATTTTTCTTCTTTGTTTTTGCTGTGCTGCACAGCTTGTGGGAGCTTAGTCCCCCAATCAGGGACTGAACCCATACCCCCTGCAGTGGAAGCGTGGAGCCCTAACCACTGGACTGCCAGGGAATTCCCAGTAGTGTGCATATGCTAATCCCAAACTCCTAATTTATCAACCCCTCTCCCCGCCTTCCCTTTTGGTAACCATAAAATTGTTTTCTATGTCTGAAGTCTGTTTCTGCTTTGTAAATAAGTTCATTTGTATCATATTTTTAGATTTCACAAATAAGTGATATGATATTTGTCTTTCTCTGAGTTACTTCACTTAGTATGATAATCTCTAGGTCCTTTCATGTTGCTTCAAATGGCATTATTTCATTCTTTTTTATGGCTGAGTAATATTCCATTGTGTGTATGTGTGTGTGTGTGTGTGTGTGTGTGTGTGTGTGTGTGTGTGTGTGTGTATATATATATATATACACACCATATCTTCTTTATCCATTCATCTATTGATGGACAATTAGGTTGCTTTCATGTCTTGGCTATTGTAAATAGTGCTGCAATGAACATTGGGGTGCATGTATATTTTTGCATTTTGGTTTTCTTCAGGTATATGCCCAGGAGTGAGATTGCTGGATCATATGGTAGCTCTAATTTTACTTTTTTAAAGAACCTCCATACTGTTCTCCATAGTGGCTGTATTAATTTACATTCCCATCAACAGTGTAGGAGGGTTTCCTTTTCTCCACACCCTCTCCAGCATTTATTATTTGTAGACTTTTTGATAATGGCCCTTCTAACAGGTGTGAGGTGATATGTCATTGTAGTTTTCATTTGCATTTCTCTAATAATTAGCGATGTTAAGCACCTTTTCATGTGCCTGTTGGCCATTGGTATGTTTTCTTTAAAGAAATTTATTTAGGTCTTCAGCCCATTTTTTGATTGGGTTGTTTGTTTTTTTGAATGTTTTATAATATTGGTGGGTTTTATGTAAAGTTTAGCAAAGACTGAATGTTGGGAGAGGGAGAAAGAGCACTACTAATGTACAATCAAAAGATTTAGCTTGGGCTTCCCTGGTGGTGCAGTGGTTGCGAGTCCGCCTGCCGATGCAGGGGACACAGGTTCGTGCCCCGGTCCGGGAAGATCCCACATGCCGCGGAGCGGCTGGGCCCGTGAGCCATGGCCACTGAGCCTGTGCGTCCGGAGTCTGTGCTCTGCAACGGGAGAGGCCACAACAGTGAGAGGCCCGTGTACTGGAAAAAAAAAAAAAAGATTTAGCTTCAGATTTGACCTTATCAAGTGCACCCACAGGTAGGTTAAATTCTTTTGATGCAAGACTCCTGGTTGTTCAGGCAGTTCTGTCCCTAAATATGCTAGGAAGTACTTTTCCCTCAGGTACCTCATGGTTTGAAAAGACTTTTTCTTACTAAACAAAGTGAACTTATTAAATAATAATTAAGTTTCCTGTTTTTATTCAATAACAATGCATAAATGCCAGTTAGAATTCCCGGTCAACATGGGATTATCAGGAATACCACTTTGATTTCATGGTGTTCTGGCAAAGAAATCTGATGGTGAAGTTTTAAAGGATAAATATATGATTTCTGTGAGGCTTGTTACCACAGATCAGAGCTCTCTCTTACTGCCTCTTTGGGTCTCAAGGGGATCGGGATGGGACTACATGTAAAGAAGGTTAAAAGAGAAGCCATGAATAGAGTGGAAGAAGAGATTCTGCCACTGGCCTAATCTCCTTGGTACACTCACTAAGTTATCAGGAAGTTTTCCAGATTATACGTTACTTTTCTATCTCAAACTTCTCCCTCATCTACCAAATTTCAGGCCAAGTATAGTCTGTTCTACAAAGCTCACAATCAGTAAATAGGGAAACGAGGACAGTATAACACGGAAGTTTTTCTGGTGCGTAAGCTAGGAAGCCGGAATACCGGGAGTAGAAAAACTCCTCAGCCATTTGAGCTCAACGTTTAGAGAAGTAAAAATGAGTGCCTGCGTCTGGGACCCCTCTGGCATAATTTTAGTCATTCTTTCAGATGTTTAGATTGGTCTCAGTTTTTCACTTTTACAGACCTCCCTGATAATCCTTACACAATGATCTTTGTGAAGTATGTCTATAGGATAAATTTCTGGAAGTGAACTTGCAGATAGGAAATAGCAAACTTTAAAGCAAAGACCCAGCTCTGGTCACTGACTTTTTTTTTTTTTTTTTTTTTTTGCGGTACGCGGGCCTCTCACTGCTGTGGCCTCTCCCGTTGTGGAGCACAGGCTCCGGACGCGCAGGCTCAGCGGCCATGGCTCACAGGCCCAGCCACTCCGCGGCATGTGCAATCTTCCCGGACCGGGGCACGAACCCGTGTCCCCTGCATCGGCAGGCGGACTCTCAACCACTGCACCACCAGGGAAGCCCTGGTCACTGACTTTTGAGTAGCACTTGTGTCACTGTGTTTGCAGCTTCGAAGAGACAGGGTTTCTCCATGGTGAACTTCGTCTTAGTTCCCATCCTAAAGTGAGATTCAGAGACTTGAATGTAGCTCCAAGTATTTAAGGTATCAACAAAGAACAGGAGTAGGAAAGTAAAAGTGAATGAAAGACCAAGAGAGAGGGTGTAGAGAGAGGTCAACCACAGAGAGTGGCTTTAAAAATAAACTGGAGAAAACAAATCTTCCACCCACAAATGCGCTACCTGTCTTTACCATTTGTAAATTTGAATATAGGACATGCTAAAACATTTTCTCCTAATGATAAATAAACATAAAGCTGATGTCTTAACCATTTTTCCAACTTCTAATTAGCTCAACTTTTAGAAAACAGTTGCTTAATGCTTTATATTCGCACAACACTTTAGAATTTAACATCCATTACCAACCATATTGAAACATTTGAACCACCGCTATGGTTACCAGAGGCAACCTTGTCCCCATTTTATATTCATGGAAACAGCTTCAGAGAGGGTAACCCTGCCAAGCAGACACAGCTGAGCAGATGTAGAGCCAACATTCCAGCACAGCTCCTTTGCCAGCCTATTAAATACTTGGTGAGGGACTAATTGGTTTTCTTCCAGCCTCTCTCCCAAATTCCACAGCACATCCTTCCAACTCCAGGTAATTCAGGTTGAAACATTAAGCTGGAAAATGTAGAGTTGCTGCCACAGCAACTGAGCTGCCTGCCATTTCCCCCATATTTACTTTAGTTTTCACTATTCTTCAAGTGGGAAGTGGCTATTCTCTAAACAGTGACTTAAGATAATGGGGACAGGAAGGCACTTGGAGATCTTCTTGGTCTTAAGTTATCCCGGTCCACTCAGATGAAGTGTAAATGAGCAGGTGGTAATGTCTATGCGTGTATTCTCATCAGCTCTACTCAAAGTGTGGTCCTTTTACTGGTTTATAAGATAATCATAGAAACAGAAAATAAAACATTCAAACATTTTTATATTTGACAGCCATTTTATGTCTATTATAATAAATGGGGCTTTTATTTTGGGGCTTTTATTATAATAAATGGGGCTTTTATTTTATCTCAAAATTTTTCTAGTAATTAATTTTTATTGTATTTTACCAAAGTATCAATTTGCAATGGATGGAAATTTAAAAAAAAAACAAAAACAAAAAACAGTCCTTTGGTGAAAGCTTGAGAATCACTGTACTGCAGTGTGAGCCTTCTTAAAAGACTCCTTATGTGAGTAGAAATGTACAGATTAGCTTAATAAAATTAGCTAAGGCAACTTTTGGTCCACCATAACTTATGAAGCACAGAAATTTTTAAAATGACTGCAGATTCATACCAATCTTTCAATTTCCATGGGTAGAAAGATGTAGTACCTTAATCAGGAGGGAAAAAAGCAAACAGAGACAGAACGGTGTTAGGTATTTTATGGCTTACAAGCTCTATTTATCTTTTAAAAGAAAAAATGTAGAGAAATACAAAGGGCTTTTTAAAAGTTACTTCAGTCATAAATTATTAGAAAGGTGTCTTTTAAAAATTGAAAGCTACAGATTACTTATAGATCGTTTATAGTGGCACCAAAAGGCCCATAAGGCTAAATCTCTTATTGAAACAAGAGGGAAGGGGACAGGGCACAACCATGAGAAGAACGACATGGTCATAGGTATGACAAAAACTAGTTAGAACTCACTAGATCCAAGATGGCGGGAGATTCGATTTCCAATGGACCTTGAGCCTCATTATATGCTCATTGTAATATATTAGCATACTAAATGACACACCCACCAGCACCATGACAGTTCTGAGGCTAACCATAAAAGGCCATAAAAGACCAAAAAGTGGGCAGTGGCCCAATTCCTGGAAATCTCTGCCCCTTTCCCCCAAATAATTGGAATAATCCTCCCACTCACTAGCCTATGACATTACCCAGCCCATAAAAACTAACCACACCATATTTTGGGACCCTCTCTCGCCTTCTGGGATGGCCCTCGCTCTGTCTGTGGAGTGTGTTTCTCCCAAGGCCTCTCATCTTCTGAGATGGTCCACACTCCACTTCTTACCTACCACTTCATCTCCAAATTCTTTTAGAACGAAGCAAGAACCTCAGATTGACTGGGAACATATTGGTGAGCTAGGCAGGAGAATTCGGTAAGCCTCGGCCTCTCGCCTCCCTTGCGCTTGAGAGGGACGACTTTATTTCCCACCATTACTCTCCCATTCTCTCCTACTCTCCCTTACTCTCTCTCTTTTGCTTTCTTACTCTCTGTCGCCTTTTTGGACTGAGCCTCTCACCTCCCTTGGGCTTGAGAGGCACAGCCTTACTGCCAGTCATCCTCACAGGCATCTAGGGACCTGAACCACGGGATCTTTGCCTTCTGGGTTTGCCTCATCCACCATTTAATTAACTGTTAACAGGTCCAATTGTGTAAAAATATGGAATACAACCTTACTTAGAGTTTGTGCCATGGTTACAGCAGCTGCAATCCCTTTGGGAGCTCCCTGAAGCAGTAGACTGTCTGTGCGCATACCCCTGGGTATTAGGAGGGGGATGGTTCCTCCCCACCATGGGGGTGGGACCATCGTTCACCACCTGCCTCCTGGCGTTTGTCCGGCCCCCTCCAGAGTCCACCCTGACCCCACTGCCACCACGCCCTGTTAGGGCTGGGCAGGCGACTCAAACTGCATGACCACACCCCAGGGATACATGCCTGAGCAATGACCCGCATCTGCCGTGCTTACCTCCCTGAGGTTACGTGATTGGGCGTGTTCTTCTAGGGTTGTGGGGGGGGGGGCCCTCCATCCCCCTAACGACAGTCACGGTGCCTCTGCCTCGGCTGCCATGTCAGCCCCTGCACCCAGCCCCACTGCCCGCTGGCCAGAGCATGTGTGGGAGGGGATGAGGGGGAGGATGGCACCAAGGTCCCAGGGGTGCTGCCCACAAAAGGGAAGGGAAAAGAGAAGTTTTTTCTTTCTCACAAACCATCTGCCTTAATGGCCAGTGCCTGTTTTCTGAAACTTACCACCTTTTTAGGGAAAAAGGCTGGGACTTAAGTAAGTCTTAGAGCCATGAGGATGTCCATTCCAGGGGAACATATCCCAGAACACAGGAATTAATCTATAGACTGTATAGAGAAACCTTCGGGAAGGTCACTCATCCTGGGTACCACAGACGCCAGGATAGGATACAGGCCCCAGGACTTTGGGGCCAACAGGACCGCCACATGGGGGCGTAGCTAACCCCCATTGTGGATAAAGTCAACAGGACTAGGTGGATGGGGATGCCTGGAACCGGTCCTGTCTTAGAGAGCCCCCATGGGACCTCCCAACCCTAGTGCTCCTGTCTGGTACAGGAGCATCCTCTCCATGAAGAAACCATGGGAAACACCTCCTCCATCCCCAAGGACTCACCCCTTGGTTGCAATCTGAGTCACTGGGCCAAGTTTTCTCTAGATTCTTTAAAACGAAAAAGCTCATTTTCTTTTGTAATGAAGCCTGGTCCCAGTATAAACCTGAGGCCGATGAGGCCTGGCCAGCAAATGAAAGCCTCAACTAGTACCAGTCCTACAGTTAGACATCTTTTGCAAAAGGCAGGGGAAATGGGACAGAAGTTCCTTATGTACAGGCTCTTATGGCCCTGAGAGAAAACCCGGAGCTTCGCAAGTCCTGGGTTAGGGAACCTGGCCGGCTGGGACCCATTTAGGCTACACAAAAGCCCTCTGTAGTGGCACACCTGGACGAACAGGAGCCCCAGGCAGAAGACCCGAGCCCCAACACTCTTCCACCATCTTCAGCCTCTCCCCCGCCCTATAAGCCTCTTCACCCTTCCGTACCAGAAATGCAGCCAGAGCCTGTTTGCCCCCTTCAGGAAGTAGTAGGTGGGCCTCAGGGAATTACCAGAGTCCACACCCCGTTTTCCTTGTCTGACCTTAACCAATGCCACACCTACTTAGGCAGATTCTTGAAGGACCCTGGTCAGTTCACCGAAGAATTCCAGGCACTGACTCTCTCCTTTGACCTTACCTGGAAGGATGAAAATATTGTCCTTTCCCACTGCTGCACCAGTGAGCAAAAGGCCCGTATTTGGGCACAGGTTCAAACATATGCTGATGAATTACATGTTGCCCAAGCACATCTATATCCTTTGGGCCTGACAGCAGTGCCTCTAATGGATCCCAGCTGGGACTATCAACCAGGCCAGCCTGGTATCACTAGTAGGGATCACATGATCCTTCACCTCATTGAAGGGATGAAACGATGCGTAAGTAAACCTGTTAACTATGTTAAGGTTAAAGAGATCACCCAAGGCCAAGATGAAAATCCAGCCCTATTTCAGCCCCGATTGGTAGATGCCCTCAGAAAATATACGAATATAGACCCAAATATTTCCAAGGGACACATTGTATTTGCAACCCACTTCATTGGCCAATCAACCCTGTCAGAAGTTTCAAAAGCTTGCCATGGGGCCCTAAACCCCTCTCAACCTTCTTATTGACACAGCCTTCAGTGTTTTTAACAATAGAGACCAAGCTGAAGAGGAAAAGAAGGAACAGCATGATTTAAGGAAGGAACAACAGCAAGCCAGGCTTTTGGCAGCTGTCATGACGAGACCTAAGCCACCTCCTTCCTGGTCACCCTAAAAGTACCCCTAGAAGACCTCCACCAGGGAAAGGAGACAGTTTCAGCTGTGGGAGTCCTGAACACTGGAGCAAGGAATGCTCAGGAAACAGGTCCCAGCCTACACCCAAAACGCCATGCCCACTCTGCAAGAAGATGGGCCACTGGAAGAAGGACTGCCCCCAGCTCCAAAGGGAGTGAGGATATTCCCCCATGCCAGTCATGGCAGTGGTTGATTGACAGGACCTGGGACCTCCCAAGGCTCCTGAGAAGACAGTCATCGTACACGGGAGGAACTGTGGGTGACCACTGATGTGGCAGGTAAGCTTGTCCAATTTCTAGTGCACACAGGAGCCACTTATTCTGTCCTGACTTCTCGTGCTGGGCCCCTTGCCCCTTGCCCCTGCTCTATTGTTGGGGTTGAAGGAAAGCCAAAATTAAAACATTCCACCACCCCTCTAACTTGTACCTGGGGAAAGAGTCTTAAAACTCACAAGCTCCTTGTCATGCCTGAATGCCCCAGCCCATTATTGGGAAGGGATTTTCTCAGTCTTGGGGGCAACTCTTACTCTCCCTGAAGACCAAAGCCAAGGAGTGTTTTCAGCTGGACTATGTATTATACGAGACATGGACAGTCCAACCCAAAATATCCCCCCCCAGAAATTGAAAAACTTACAGATCCACAGGTCTGGGATCAGGGAATCCCAGACAAAACAAATTTGTCACTCCTATAAAAATCACCTTACAGGAAACTAATTACTTCCCTTCCGGGCGCCAATACCCCATAAAACCAGAGGCTCAAAGAGGCCTCCAACCCCTAATCTCAAAATTCACTAATTATGGGCTTTTGGTGCCATGCCAATCTCCCTGTAATACTCCAATCCTACCTGGTCTTCTCAGGAATCCTTATCTCTGCCACCTTTTTAAAATGCAAGTTTTGAAAGAGGGTAAAGGTCTTCTCAGGAACCCTTATCTCTGTCATCTTTTTAAAATGCAAATTTTGAAAGAAGGTAAAGTAATTTTGAACTTGACTTGTCAAGGATAAATAGAAATCCTAAGTGTCTTTTCTGTCAATATTAGTAAAAAAGGTTTAGCCATCTAGACAGGTGACCTGGATTTGTTCCATCTGCCAGAAGCCCAATTTGAATCCAACTCCTTGTAAATGATGGGTTTTATATTACTGTACCTGACTCGGGGCTGAAATTTTGAAATGGAAACTATGAGGTGTCTGTGTTTGTGTGTTTGTATGTATCTATGTGTGTTGTAGATGTATGCTATTACCAAAATTAATTCATAAAAGAGCTCTATTTCATTGGCTTAAAGGAAATTAAGTCCTTATAGCTTATATAAATACTCAGAAATATAAAACTGGCCAGAATGAATTTCAGGCTCATGTCATCTGGGAAATAGTCAATACTAGACTGATATCTGGTATTAAAGGTGGCTTAAGCTGGTTGGTCTGATTAATATAGACATGTCTTTAGAGTCATCAATGTTAAGTATAGTACTTCTGTTGTACCCAGGTTTACTAGAGGTCAAATAAGACCTTATTCTGTTACGGATTTGTCAACAAGAAAAGTAACTCGATGTGAAAAAAACATTTAAGTAGATTGTTGTGTGTTTTCAGTAAAGAGTGAGGAATGGAATTGCATTTAATTAAGGGAAAAGAAAGTCTGTCTTCTGGTTGTTTCTGGATGGAAAAAAATTAAGTGATGGATATAGGTGATAAAAGGTTTGTGGAAAGTGGACCCTGAGAAAAGGGTTTTCTGCATGGTCAGGATTGACTAAGTTTAGAATAAATTTAATTGAGTAAATGAATTTTAAAAGTAAGCTGGTGCAACACTTGAATTTGGCCTCTCTCTTAAAAGGACAAGTTTTCTTAAAATGTTGAACTGTCTTTGGTAATAGGTTTTAAGTTCTTTACCTTTTAAGTGATCTGTATTTGTGTTTGAAATGTTTTATTGTCACTTTGGCTAAGTAACTATTGTCTCACAACTATGATCTTATTTGACCAAGTGTTTTAAATCTTTTTGACAAACTTCCCAAATACCAAATTTTAATTAAAGTTCTTTTGATTTCCAGATAACTTTGGGATATTTTAGAGGGCCCCTGAGGTATCTCAAAGAGAAGTATTTAACTAGGATTATTTTGTATGTTAAATTAAATGTAATCAGAGGTTTAATCAAGCCTTTAAAGTCTTTTGTCATTTATAGATATTTTTGTACTCTGACACTGTTACAAAATGTGCTTCATCATCAAGAAGATTCATAGGAAGGCTAAGGAAACAGTTACAACAGTTCCACATCAAGATGACGGCCCATACGGACTTAAAACAAGCTGTGCTGCCCTCGTGGCCCCTAGATCAGGCATCCAGAGATTTTTTACTCCGACAGGCAGGGTTGACGCCCCTACTCAGCCCTGAAGCAGTTGTAGAAGACAGACCATCACCCCTCTGCTTCCCATAAGAATATGGGAGTAAAATCTCTGAGCGGGGAATGAAACAGGAGGGAAGGAGAAATGGCACAACCTTTAAAAGAATGACACGGCCATAGGACATGACAAAAACTGGTTAGAACTCACTAGATCCAAGATGGCAGAAGATCTGACTTCCAGTGGACCTTGAGACTCATTATACACTCATTGTAATATGTTAGCATGCTAAATGACACACCTACCAGCACCATGACAGTTCTGAGGCTAAGCATAAAAGGTCAAAAGGTGGGTGATGGCCCACTTCCTGGAAATCTCCACCCCTCCCCCCCAAAAACTGGAATAATCCTCCCACTCATTAGCCTATGAAATTACCCAGCCCATAAAAATGAACCATGCCGGGCCTCCCTGGTGGTGCAGTGGTTGAGAGTCCGCCTGCCGATGCAGGGGACACGGGTTCGTGCCCCGGTCTGGGAGGATCCCACATGCCGCGGAGCAGCTGGGCCCATGAGCCATGGCCGCTGGGCCTGCGCGTCCGGAGCCTGTGCTCCGCAACAGGAGAGGCCCGCGTACCGCAAAAGGAAAAAAAAAAATTAACCATGCCATATTTCAGGGCACTCTCTCGCCTTCTGAGATGGTCCACATGTTTGAGTGTATTTCTATCTAAATAAATCCACTTCTTACCTATCACTTTGTCTCCAAATTCTTTCTCGACAAAGCAAGAACCTCAAATTCACTGGGAACATTATTAAGTGAAGTTCCTCAGACATATTTTAGGACTGGGGCACTATTTCCAAGAAGTTCATGTTATTTATTCTTTGCAAAATGTATTCCATTACTCCATTTGTATTTTCCCTGGGAAAATGCAGAGAGCTAATGGAGTAAGACAGGACAAATCTTTAGTCGGAAGAAGCAATCCAGGGTTGCTGGCTGAAGCTGAGGGCTGCCAGGGGCAGGGCCAGGCAGGAGCAGGTGCCTAGTGGGGCAAGGCAAATGAGGTCTTTCAAGTGGGAAAACAGACCAAGGAGGGACCTGAGGAAACACTAAAGATACAGTCTGCCTTCCAGGCCTTCAGCTGGAACTCTCCAGGGAATTTCTCAAAGTAGTAGACCCAGGCATGCATAACAAAGACAATCAGAGGAAGAGGTACTTTATCCACTAATACAAGAGCTCGCTTTAATAGCTCTGGTAGGGAGTGGAGAACAGGCTCCTTTGGCTGGAGAGTACTCTGTTGCACTTCAGGGAAAGGATCTGCTTCTCTCAACTGGAGGGAATTCCTGTATGAAAGCTGGGTCTTAAATACTCTTAAGCAATAACAAATAGTGGAATAAAACAAGTCAATTAAAGACACAATTCACTGAGGTTGAGTTCATAGTGTCTGGAATTTAACCATATGCTTTATTTGATGTCAACATCAAAGGAATATTTTAAAAAGCAAATTCAAATCCATAAGTTAGTAACAGTTCAAGTTAACTGCATTAAAAAAAAGTATTTACATCTATCCATACTTGTATACCCTATAACTGTAAATAAACTTTTGCATTTCAAAGCACTTGTCACTTATAAAGTGAAAGTTTTCAAAATGCTAGGTAAACATTTGCTAATTATGACTTTTTAAAAACAATACTCCTTTGGAAGATTCTTCTTCCTTGTGCTTATAGTTGATCTGCAAACATTTCTCAAAGTTTCTGGAAACTTCTCTGGAAAAAAATATCTGGAAACTGGTCTGGAAGAAAATCATAGTAGACAAGGGCTAAGTGCAGACATAAGCAGCTCCATTTTGTAAACAAAGTTCCGGCCTTCCATTTTATTCCACTGAACTTCTTTGAACGGTCCACGAAGATGATTCCATTTGCTATCTTGTAAAACATCACTTTTTGGAAGGTCTTTACACTGGTTACGGGGAAACTGAACCATAATCTTGCTGCCACTTTCAGGGCCATTACGAACTGTGGAACAAAACCAAAAATTCAATATACTCATTTTCCAAGCTAGAGACAACAAAGATCACACAACTTCATTTTCCATGAGTATAAAAACCTTGTTTGTCTATCAACTTGAAAGTGCTCATTTAAAAGTGCTTTTCAGGTTCAATATGCTAAAATAAAATTTACTAATTTATAGATACTAGGCTGGTATAAATACTCATGAATTACCGTTTGTACTATAAAAATGTGGCAAGATGAATGTTGGTTTAGGAAAGTCAAATGTCCTATATACGTTTTCAGAACATCATTATTTTTTTCTAAAATACTTGACAACCCAATCATTCAATGACTTGGTTAATATATACCTACTATGTGATAAACTCAAATGTTCAAAATCAGAACTGGAAAGGATGGAGGAAAGATTATTCCAAATATAAACTTTAGGTTTTAATGAGGCTTTATAACCCAGGAAAGAAGAAAAGAAATTATCAATAAGGGCCTAGCAATGATCAAGCCTGCAGATTCACAAGCTCTGATCCTGTGGGGAAGAATTTCTAATTATCCATTCTTTCAAATATTTAGAGCAGGTATTAGAAAAGATCACACTAAGACCATATATAATTTTCAACTAGACAGTATGTATACATGCCTATCAAAGTGCCCCACTCATAGTAGGTGTTTCATAAAACACCTCTCTGTTCCATCCCTTGACCATCTTTAGGATCAAATATTATTCTTGCATATTTGCAGCAGTACAGATATTTTATCTATGTATCTATGTATCTATGTATTTTTGGCCATGTGGCTTGTGGGATCTTAGTTCCCTGACCACGGATTGAACCTGGGTCCATGGCAGTGAAACCATGGAGTGAAAGCACCGAGTCCTAACCACTGGACCGCCAGGGAACTCCCCAGCAGCAGTGTTTTTTTTTTTTTTTTTGCGGTATGTGGGCCTCTCACTGTTATGGCCTCTCCTGTTTTGGAGCACAGGCTCGGGACACGCAGGCTCAGCGGCTACGTGGGATCTTCCCAGACCGGGGCATGAACCCATGTCCCCTGCATCGGCAGGCGGACTCTCAACCACTGTGCCACCAGGGAAGCCCTCCAGCAGTGTATTTTTAAAAAGCATTTATCCATTAAAAGTTTTGGCATTTTTCAGATAATCTCTTAGGAAAATGTGTTGACAAGCAAGACATTTTTTTATAACTACTAGAAAAGAGAAGTAATAATCTGTTGCTCTGAATAACAGCTATGATGAGATAAATGCTCAGTATAATTACTGCATGAACTCACCTGCTGCAGAGATAAATTACTATTAAGTATAGTAACTATTAAAGCTAAATGTTAAGGCCAAACTCCCAAAGGTCTCTTCACATTCAGAGAAGCAGAAAGTACCTGAAATAGCATAGTCACCATTCGGGGAGGCCACTGTGATGGCAGAGGCATTGCCAATGCTCTCTATGGGCCCAAGGCCCACGTGATTACTGAAGCTCAGGACCTGCCAGCCCATAACCTTGGCTAGCTGCTGAACTGCATGCACCTGATGCTGTGACATCTGCGAATGAAAAAGGAAACTTCATTGACAATCAGCATGGGTATTTACTTTGCAGTGACTTGACATCGTGACTGTAAAATAAACTTCTGTTGGGGTTTTCAGTGCCTAGCACAGGAATCCTGTCTTATGTTTAAGGAATCCTCCTGTGTGACCCCTGAGGGAAGTAAACAGCACCCCACCTTCTACTGCAGAAGCTAAAACAGCCTAATACTTGCTTTCCTGTCCACTGGCAGCTGGAAGACAGGCACACAACCTGAACTTGGCCAACTGGAACCTCCCACCTGGATCACTGATTATGAAGCAACAATTAAGTAGTAGCAGGGTGTGCAGCTGAGTATCTTCCATTAACCCCCTCAAGTCCACTCTCCACCCTGCTCTGTCCTGGGAGGCTGATCCATATGGCTACACTACCAGCTTTTATAACTAGGTCCTTAGCAAACAGACACTCCTGAAATTATCCTGAATGTGCCACTTATTTCCAGTTAAGACCCCGACTGGTACACGGGGCAATTCAGAGTGCATTCTGTCCCAGCGATGAAGGCAGTAGTGCTGGGATGGCATCAGTAGTGGCATTGCCCTGGCTGTGGTTCTATCTAGCTTCCTTTGATCCTGATCCATTTGCAAGTCTTATTCTCTAGACTTCTCATCAATTCTGGAAGCTATTCAGTAGGCTTTCAATATGTTTCCGCGTGTATGCGTAAGCCGACCAAAGCCATTTTAGGTGCAATCAACCAAGAGCTGCCATACCTCACGAATGCATTTTTTTCCCTTGGTACCACGTAAGCAATCAGTATAAAAGATTATTGCTCCTAGGATGAAGAGTGTCAGTATTTTCAAAAAATTTTATGTGAAACATAAGTATGTGTTTTATGTGAAAGATTCATTAGCATTTCAAAACCTACCCTTTCTCCCATAACTCATATTTCAATGGGTCATCACAACTCCGTGAAGAAGGTAGGAAAAATACTGTTCTTACTTTACAGACGAAGAAAGAAAGGTCCAGAAAATTGTCCAGTGTCACAAAGGTTTGTGACGGCACTCTCCATACTGTCCCTTAATAAGAGGAACACTTGCTTAGGGCTCAAGAGGAAAACATTCCACTTATTATGGAGAATGGACACTATAGCTTCGTATCTGATCTCCCTTTCTCTGGTTTTCTTGGGTTAGTAATTCTAAACTTTCACGTGGTCCTGGAGGGGTGGTATATCTTGGCTAACATGAGAAATGAAAAAAGTCCGATAGTCTCAGAACTGGTCCTGCATCTTAAATACAAACTAAGAGTAGAAACAAATCTAGGATAGTTTGTCAACACTTTCAATTAGCCCGTAGGTTGTAAAATGTGCACTAGACATTAGGTGGCAGGAAAAAATGGCTTTTTAAAAATAACTGTACTTCTTCCCCACTTTGTTCGTTCACTAGTTATGAGTGGAAGGGGCTCAAGACCTGTAGCTGTAACTGCTACCTGAGACAGAAGGAAGTCCTGCAGCTCCTGCTCCTGATGAGACAGAGTGATGACTCTTCCATCTCTGTGTACGACTCGGATCTGCTCAACTCCAATATTCAACTGCAGCTGAATGGACCTTTAGAGACACATATACTAAACATCAGAAATGTTGCAAATTACCTTATACAATGCCAAAAAACCTTAACATCAAAGAAAAAGGATATAACAGACAGTTTTGATAACCTACACCAACACCCACGGGGGAGAGTTTTCTTAGGTTCAATGGAAACCATCAGACTCTCTCTAAACTACTGTAGGCCACGAAGCAGCAGTCTACTCAGAAGGATACGGTGGGGGAAGCACGGCGTGCCAGCAGGCCAACAGCCCTTGCTCCTCTTCTACGGCAGGCCTTTCAGCTGTCAACACTGCAGCAATACACCATTGCTGCAATGAAATAAGATCCACGTTGAGAATACGTGGGACCTGCCCTGACGCAACAACCTGGTTCCTCACAGGAGCCATGCACCCTTAACAGCTCCACAGGCATGGTTTCCAGGGTGCCCACCAGAGACACTGCCCACTGTTAGAAGTCACGCCATCCTGGGAAATCCAAAGCTGTCCCCATCAGGGATTTATAATTTCTCCCAGTCCAGAACCATTTTACCAATTTGGGATCATTTCTGCCATAAGTAGTGTTGCCTAGTAACACACATGGCATCTTTCCCTATCAAGTTACTAGGAGACTAGAGCGAGAGTTAACCAAAGGTCAAATTCTCATACAGAAAGGAAAATAGGGTTTGTTAACGTCACTCTCTCCTGAAGTAATCAGCAAACAAGTCAAAATACGTACGCTCTATAAACTAAGCTAAGGTCAAACAAAGAAACTCGTAAAATAGCCAATGAATATATACGCAGACCACAAAACTCTTCCAAGCTAATTTATAAATTTTTAGCATATGACATGTACATGAAACACAAAACTCTCCAAATCAAATGATCTAGATGAACAAATGTGGAAAAAAATAGCATTCTTTCCACATTTGACAGTACCTCTTTTTTCCTAACTTTGTTTTACAGCAAATATTTAAGAATAAAGCATTTTGGCAACTACCTATATAAAACTGTAATCTTGATAAAGTTTACATATTTCTTTCCAAGAAAAAACACAAAAATTCAGAAGGTTTAAAGGAAAAGACTTATAAATCTAACGAAATTTTAAAATTCTCGTTTTTTAAACAAAAAGAGGAAGAGGGATTTGTAACCACTTTGAAAAGCAAATTGGTAACATTAATCAAAATTTTAAATGTCCTTATCTTTTGACACAGCAGTTACACTTGGAGGAGTTTATCTTATAGATATGCTTACATATGTACAAATTATTTTGCTGGCGTCCAACTAAAATGGTCAACGATAGAAAGTTGGGGAGCTTTAAGAAAGAGAATTACTTTCAATTTTAAATAGCATAAGATGACCCCACCAGCTATAGAAGATGGGGAAAAGGGCATTCTACACTTCGTTCTACTTCCTCTCCTGTCCTGATTCTATCAAGGCTACATTATCACAAACCTTTCTTCACAGAAGTTTAGAACGTTTACACTGGATTCTATAACCATAATCCCATAGTTGTTTGGTCTTAGTTCTAGATGTAAATAATTCAATGCTGATCAATTTTTTCTTTTCCTCTCCTTTGTGCTCACCAAGTTTTTATTATGGAAAATTTTAAACACACACAAAAGTATAGTATAATGAAAGCCGATGACCCCGTCACCTAGCCTTAACAGTTAAAAACGTACACTAACTTTGTTTCATATATTCAACACTTCCTCTCCCACCACACCCCCAAGGCACCCCAATTATTTCATTATTTCTTTAGGGAGAGGGGGAAGAAAGCCATGATCCACTCCACCAACCTTTTCCAAGAAGTTTCAAGACTGATTTCCTTTGCATTGTATACTCTTTTCCCTTCTCTATTTGATCTTATCTTTCATTTTTATAAAAAAAGAGAATTAAAACATCCCTATTAAAATATAGTGTTATTATACTACACATTATTATAGTATATATTATTACATTCCCCGACTCCTGAGGGTGGTGATTTCGTTTCCAGTTGTGTTTTGCTCACTGAGAGACCACTGTGGCTAGTGGCCTGAAATAAAGCAACTAAAGCCTGAAATATAAAACATACAGACCCTGATAAACATACTCACTCTCTCAGACTGACCTGGAGGAGGGGACTCAGCTCCACCTTTCTAGTTGTTAATTTTCAAAGAGGCTGAAATGGAAGCCCAAAATGTCTTTCATGGCCACCAGCTAATTATATTAACGTGTTCCTCCCCACTGCCCACAGTTTTACTGATATAATTGACAATGTCATTGTATTCGTTTAAGGTGTACAACATACTGGTTTGATATTTGTATATATGGCAAAATGATCACCACCATAAGTTTTTTTTAGCATCCATCACCTCACAGAGTTACCCATTTTCTTTTTCTTGTGATTATAACTTTTAAGATTACTCTTTTATCAACTTTCAAATATACAATAGAGTATTATTAACTATAGGTTCCATGCTGTACATTACTTCCCCAGAACTTATCTTATAACTGGAATTTTGTACCTTTTGACCACCTTCACCAACTCCCCACCACTGCAACCACCAATCTACTATCTGTATATTAACTTGTGATTTATGAATATAAATCAAGTAGACTGCTCCTCCAGGAATGCTGGGGACAAAAGTCATTAAGGGCATAATCATGAACTGGATTAAGACACAGGGGTTGTTTTAGGCACACTATGGAAAGGATAGGCTCTAATATAAACGGCCCTCCTCACCTCAAATACCCCGGACTAGCCACAGCCTCTAGGCAAGAACTGAAGCGGATCGGAGTCTGAGGAAGCGTGGCAGCTTTCCGCTCAAAGCTGGGGTTCCTTCTTTACCACAGCTCAAATATGTGACATTTACCTAACAGAGACTATTTTAGACATTCTTACATCTTTTTTTTTTGGTTTATTTGCTTTTTTTCTGTGTATTTTGGCCGCACCACGCGGCACGTGAGATCTTAGTTCCCCAACCAAGGATAGAATCAACGCCCCCTGCAATGGAAGCGCGGACTTTTAACCACTGGACTGCTAGGGAAGTCCTTACCTTTCATTCTTAAAAACACTCTACAGCTGACATAATTTACTGGCATGTTATGCCACCCTGGCAAATAAAAACCAAAATCTTGATATAATCACTCAGCAAACATCAATACATAAAAAGCAACTTAACATATTAAACAACTTCTTTTTGATACTTACTTGCATATTTGTTCATAGCCTTGTGATGTGATTAAGACTTTCACACTAGATTCATAAACATCATTAATATTTGACCAGTGAGCCTGTATCTGAGGATCTTCAATGCGACTTGCTAAGCTGTCAATGGTTGCAGCAGTTCTTTTAAAGAAAATAAGTTAAAAATTTTATAAAGTTACCATATAAAATAATAAGATGATAAATCACTTATCAGTTTTACGATTATTTGAAAAACAGATGACTACTTTTTGAAAATACCATCATTTGAAAAGCAAAGATTTGAAAGAAAGGTCAGATGTAGCTCTGATGTGCTGGTTCTCAGTTTCACATCACGGCACATTCTCATGCCACGTTGATTTCCTTTTAACTCCATCTGTTTTCTGCCACTCAGAAAATCTTACCAGAACACAAGTGAGAAGTATACTTCCAGGGTACTAACCTCAGCTCTGTAAAGAATATAAATTACTCATAAATATCAGTACTTGATCCCTGGTAACAAGTGACTTGGGACATACCCGCACCTGGAATTGTAATTCCATTACTGTCATGGAATTATAATCATTTTCAAGAGAACCTAGAGAGACTTATTGCACAATTAAAACCTATACTCCAGGAAAGGTAAATATGGTAAGCATAAATGAAAAATAAGACTCTTCAAGTGATAAAAGATAAATATGGTAAGTATAAATGAAAAATAAGATCCATACAGTGATAATTATGTACCAACTGCTATAATAAGTGCTTTCATGAATTGTTTTAACCTTACTAACAACAGTAGACACTACTATTATTACCTCCATTTTTCAGAAGGAACAAAAGCAGTTTAGCAATGTTTAGTAACTTGCCCGAAGTTTGTAACTGTTTGGGGCACAAAACCTGGAAGTCTAACTCCAGAGCCAATAATCTTTCCTTTATATTTTATACACACTAATGAAAAGCCACTGCCTAGAACCAAAGCAACAAATATGTAAGTTAACCAAATTACTGAGCTCCTCAGTTTCTAAAATGTGATTCTAGCACTTCACTGGAAAGAGAAGGAAAAGCCAGAAGGAAATGGAAGAAATGAGAATAGCCACTGAGGACAAGGGGTTTTTACACCAACAGGCTTGGGCTTTGCTCTTTTATCCTGCTTCTGCTCTAGTACTGGTTTCTTTCAATCCATTTTTAACTTTACCTTCTTTTTCTGTGATTTGTTTCCCTGGCAGTGCTTTAAAAATTTTTACAGCAGATAAATATGTATGTGAGAGTTTTGATCTCAGTATTATATCTATCAACAAACTGGGAATAAAAAAGTATCTAGCAATTGAGAATTGTTAAACGAAATCATGGATTAGTCACACAATGGGCTATTACACAGCTATTAAAATATCTCTGAAGGCAGGGTATAAAACTTTATGATACCAGATTTATTAAAAAATAAAAAAGATACACATGCCCTGACACATATACTGTTGACCCATGAACAATGGGTTTGAAATGCACCTGTCCACTTATAAGAGAATTTTTTTCACTAAATAATTACTACAATATGCACAATCTTTGGTTGGTTGAATCCACGAATGCAAAACCTGGGAAAAGGAGGAACTGCCTATTTGGTGGCCGACTGTAAGTTCAACTGTATAGAGAGGGTGGCACGCCTAACCCTCGTGTTGCTCAAGGCTCAAATGTATGTAAAAATATATGAACATGTTAATTGTATGGAATTATACAGATGGGTTGATACATTTGGAACATTATTTCTATATATAAGGGGAGAAAAGGGAATATTTTTAAAACTTTGCTGCTTCCAAGATTACAACTACTATTCAGAAATTTATAAGCGTTCTAAAGATAACTTTTTCCATGCCCTTCATTTATTTCAGGGAATATTTAACTTTATGGTTAATCAGAAATTTGCAAGATTAACAATATACTCAAAATAATAGCTTTTATAATGGAAAGTAACAACAATAATCTAACATATAATATTCTTACTGCTTATAAGGAACTTCTGTATATACTGTTCAATTTGATCCTAAGACCAGACTCGTATACCCCCAGTTGCCAGAGAAATAGAGGGCCACAGATATTAACTAACTTGCCCAAAGTTACTTAGCAAGTCATTGAGCCCTGGCTTAAATGCATCTTTTACCCTAAACTCCTTACTCCTTTCACTGTATCATGCTGTTGTCTCTAACATGTCTTCCTAATTCATTTTACTAAGTTTCCATTCTGAGACCAAAGACTAATATGCTAATAAAACCATGACTGTATTAACAGGAAAAAACCAAAAATAAAAAATAAAATGTCATTCACAAAAACAGTGTGCCCACACCTGTTGAGTACCACCAAGGCGCAATCGTGAATGAAGTAAAAACAGACCTCTTCACTAAGTGCCCAATAATAAAATAGAAGAGCACCCTTTAGCATTTGGAAGTGAGACATTCATTTAGGTCCAATCATGCAAGTTTTTTTTGTAAATGATGTGTATGGAAGAAAGAAAATGAGCTTTGGGGTTACATAAACGTGGGCATAAATCCTGATTTTGCTAACCTTTTAGCTGTGTAACCTTCAGCATGTTGCACAACTTCTCTGAACCCCAATCTTCTCATCAGTAGAAATGGGTTAACATGATCTGCCCCAGAGCTAAGGATTAAATAAGTCAACATATAGGAAAGTGCCGTCCAAAGTCCTAAAATGTGTGACAACCAAAAAATAGGGAAAGCTTCAAAAAAGGTTTAAATCAGTTCAGGAAGAGCATCCCATGGACGGGTTACTGAAGAAAGTTTGGTGTCCCACGGCAGGTCCCTAGTCAGTCGTCTTTGGAAACATTAGTGCCAGTGTTAGAAACAATATATTAAGTTACATGGGCAATGGCGCTAACTAAGTCTTCCCCAAACTTGACAGGACCATCTACGACCATAAACTCTTCTACCATAGCCACTTCCATCTCCCCGGAAAAAAAATTAAAGCATGCCAAAAATAATGTAACTAATAAAGATAACTAACAAAGGAAAAAGGACTGCAATTTCAAAGAAAAATAGTAACTCTGTCCTTACCTACTCCTCAGAAATATATGCTTTGCTTGTTTAATTATTTTTTCCAGGAGCCCTTCACTTGACTGTATTGAATTAATTTCATTTTTATCAAAAGCTTGAGGACCCGAAAGTCTCATTCTCTTGTGGCCGAAAGGTGCACTTGCTGGATGCGGCATCATGATGGAACTCAAGGTCTGTTTATGAAACTGTAACAAGAACAGCCGTTTTAAACAGCCAATACCCACATATTAACTACACAATGTTTGATCAAAACATGGCTCACATTTTGGAAACATGAAAGCAATGGATCTGAACCACATATAAAGGCAGTCTTGGCACACAGATAAATGTTAACATCTACTAGGCCACATTTAATGTGAGTTTGTAAAGAGAAGGGTCCCTCTCAAGCTGCTGTTTTTATTTTAAAAGTTTTAAAGTAGAAAAACAAATATTCTTTAATAAGTCCCATTGACAGAAAACATGAAATCAATAGATAATTATTCCACCATACCCTAGATTAGAGGTTCCCAAACCTGGCTACAACAGAACCATCTGAGGAACATAAAAAAATACTGATTCTTGCACCACCACAAATGACTGAACCAGATTTTGGGGTGAGGCAGAGAAGGCTGGAATATGTACTTCTATTAAAAGATTTTCAGGGGAGTCTTTTGAAATTATCCTAAACTGTGAACCAGCACTCTGGAAACATAGTTCTAGATGATGTGTAAGTAGAATACATCCTGAAATAACTCAAGTAATCCTTTTCACGGGCTCTGGCAAGATATTTTACCTGATTACCCAATCAGAATACCCTCTAGCATGCATTTCTTACACCTCTCTATAAAACCTGTGGTGTACTTCTGCCACTAGAAGCTATGCTTGGAGATAGAGACTGTATTCTGATTATCTCTGTATTCCCTGAGCCCATAGCAAGGATCTTTCACAGCACAGCTACTGAATGTCATCGCTATATGAATAATGAGGACTCAGCAGAGGGGAGTGTGTGTACATTCACTGCTGTGGATACTCTTACCACAATGCAAGGAAAAACATTTACTTCATTACCTCTCTAATCAGTAGATGCAAATTATGCTCTAGGACATAAAGATGGTCCTCTGGACTTTGTTTCTCAGTAGCAGATTTTTGGGATTTCTTATCATTTGAAGAATGGCACAAAGAAATAGATAACTGCAAGCCTATTTATAAAAATAAGAAAGACAGATATAAATAACCTATAATATGGAAAGGCACAAACTGTTTTCATAAGGTATAATCACAGCCCATTCTCAAAAGATACATTCTGAACTTTAAGAGGACGCTTTCGTGATCAACATTTTTACACCAAAATGACTACTCATGAATATAATAAACTACCATATATTTTAACAATTCAAATTCTGTTCACCTACAATGTGGCTGCTGACTTTGAGCTGTGGCTAAAGACAGGTGAACAGAAACTATATGTTAATTTATTTCTTCTAGATGTTAAATTAAAAACGAAATGAAACACAGAGTTAACATCTGGTCTTACTGACTAGAAGACATATCGTTCCCTGTTCCCATGAGAATCAGGATGAAATTTTTCACTCCTAATACCTATTCCCTTGACAAGATCTAAGAAGATGCTCAGAATTTATGTAAAAAACAAGTGCAGCTAATTACAAATTGATCTCTAGGTAAGTCTAACTGCTTTTGAATAATATTTTAAATTCAATCTCTACAAATTTAGGAATATTATGGATATTTAATTATGCATTTTCTAAACAGAAACACTAATTGGAAAACATACATGCACCCCAATGTTCATAGCAGCATTATTTACCATTGCCAAGATATGGAAGCAAAGTAAGTGTCCATCAACAGATGAATGGATAAAGAAAATGTGGTGTATATACAATGGAATACTACTTAGCCATAAAAAAAAGAATGAAATTTTGTCCTCTGCAACATGGGTGGAGTTTGAGAGTATTATGTTAAGTGAAATTAGTCACAGAAAGACAAACACTGTATATCACTTATATATGGAACTAAAAAATAAAACAAACCAGTGAATATAACAAAAAATAAACAGACACACAGATAGAACCTAGTGGTTACTAGTGGGGAGAAGGAGGCAGGAGGGGCAATGTAGGGACAGGGGATTAAGAGGTACAAACCACTATGTATAAAATAAATAAGTTACAAGGGTATATTGTACAACACAGGGAATATAGCCAATATTTTATAACAACTATCAATGGAATATAACCTTTAAAAATTGTGACTCACTATGTTGTACACCTGAAACTTATATAATATTATACATTAACTATACCTCAATAAAAAAATAAAAAATAGGGACTTCCCTGGTGGCAAAGACTCCACGGTCCCATTGCCAGGGGCCTGAGTTCGATCCCTGGTCAGGGAACTAGATCCCACATGCATTCCGCAACTAAGAGTTCGCATGCCACAAATAAGCCACAACTGAGGAGCCCGCCTGCTGCAACTAAGACCCAGCGCAAACAACCAAATAAAAAAATAAATAAAATATTTAAAAAAATAAATAATTAAAATAAAAAAATTTTTTTTAAACTAAGCATTTTTTAATTTACAGCTCATTTAGACAATAAGACAGGATCCCTGAGAAATCTTCCACAAATGGTGCTGGCACAGATACCTCAAAGCAATTGTTACCCAATAACAGCCTTGCTAGGACAAACTTTAACTTATATTGTTTAAAGCCCAGGAGTGACACTACTGAGGACCCAGAACAGAGTCAGCAGTGCAGACTGTGTTGCATACTTCATTGGCTGTTATTACGGACCTCACACTACCTCTTTGCTCTAACTGTTCCTTCAGCACACCCAAATAGCTAGCCACTCTGTCCTGTTCCCCAAACTGCAAAGTCCTAATTATAAATCTCAAAAGGGGCTGCACTTACTTGGAAAGGGCTGAGAGATAATCTGGTTTTTCACCACAATGTGAGGGATCTGTGATTTAATTTGAACAGCTTCCCGAGAGAGCTGTGCAAAAATTTCTTTACATAAGAGAACATTTTGTGCTGCTTCTAATTTCGTCTGCCAATGTGGGGAACCTGAAAGACAGGGACATACGTATATATTAATTAACTAATTATACTAGGTATTAACTAGCTTAAATGATGATTTGGATACATATGACAAAAGTTTAGAAAACAGTGCGTTATGGCATATAAAACATTTTACTTCTTTTACACAGAGAAAACTGGTAAATAAGTTCAATCTTTAAAAAAAGATCACACAGCTATTCACTAATGGTTAATTAACAAATTATAAATACTTACATTCCCAATTGCTCTTATTCCTAAGTACCTATTTTTCCTACTATGTTTATCTTCAGTTCATTTGTAAATATAAGCTTAGATAAGACCAGAAGTTAGAGGATAGAACATAACTATACCTGGTTTGGATTTAGGCAAAGGTCGTTTGAAGAGGTTAACTGTGCCAAGATCACCTATGTCCGGAGCCTGTTTTTGAATTGAAACCTATGTGATGATAATAACATGAAAAAATGTTAGCACATCAGCTTCTGGGCTATTAGTAAGAAATTACTTGAAAAATACTTTGACAAATACCTTGATATATGCAGAGCCCTCTAAATCACTAGGAATCTGGACATCAAGGGGACAGTAATCCTCAGGTATTTTCTTGTCCAGATCAATATCTGTATTCTTTATTACTTCAAATGTACCATGATGGGGAAACAGAGATCCTAAAGGTGTATTAAAAATAGCAAAATGAAAACCAGTTAACATGTTAATTTAACACAAATTATTAAGGATATAATAATATTTCACATACACATCACTGAAGCATAAATTAAGTTCCTATGAAAAACGTGTGTTTTGGGGGAAGGGAGAGGCGTGGTAAACAAAAGGAAGTAAGGAAGCAGGAGAAAAGAGTTATTTACCTTAAAAAAATAACATGCCTTAGTCTAATGGTATCATAATAATATGAACTCTACAGGCCATCCAAACTGTTTTATTCAAATGGAGTTTTGACAAAATGAATATAATTCTAGAAAATACTTCCATAAATTTAAACTTTGGAGATTAAAAACTTCTGGAGCTCAGTCTCTGTAATACGGTTGCAATTAAAGGGTTCTGAATTCAGTAAGAGAAGGACAAAAGGAAAGTGTGTATACCACCGTTTTTTCAACCAATTCCTAGACTTTCATGTGATGTCTTTTTATGTAGGGCATAAGTTTGGGATAGTTGTTTTGGGCTGCTGAATTACCAGAGGAGTGGGTAGATAAATGTAACTGTTGTTTTATAACAGGGGAAGATGTTCAAGATTTTCTTGCAGTTAAAACCAGAATGCAATCAAATCCTTTTATAACACAGGTGACTATCCCATAGAGAGAAATTAGGTAAAGTTCTTGCACATAATTATTTGTTGGGAAGAGCTTACAGTGTTCAAAGCCAGACAGCACTGCTTCTACAGACTACCTAATGTAAAAATGTCTTTGTCATCTCGAATTCATCTCTGTGATAGAACTTTACCTTCAGAATTCAAAATTTCCCAATTCACATCAACGTTAAGGCATGTAGGTCCTCCAGTACTTAACTACCTCAATTTACCTTCCTTTAATTTTGGGGTAATGATGGCTTGCTCTGACAAATGAATCCTTTTAAAATATCACTCTACTATTGTTACCCCAGTGATCACAGCCAGGGCTCCTTGCTTTTTTATCCCTTGACATTCAAAGTTTTTACCCCATTGAACTGTGACTCATAAACTTTTCCTGTATCCTCTGAATATACTTCAGCAGCTTAAAGACAGTACCATAATTACCTCGAAAAACCTGCTATTATATGTCATAGCTCAACAACAAAGAATGTATACCAAAAGATATTCAAGATTAAACTCTGATACACTTCAACAAAGTATATTCCTTAAGTTAGTGTTGCAACCCTGGCTGAATAGAAAAAGGAAGGCGAAGTGTTTTCACCACTGTTTCTCCTCACCCAGGATATGAAAACAGCTTAGCAGACTTTAGGGAGAAAAACAGAATAAGGAAGAATAGAGGTTTCTTTTCTCCATTTATGCCCAGTTTTTGAGGGTTACTGGTAAGCCTGTGATTGAGGACTCTAACCCTACCTCCTTATTTCTGACTTAAATGTCAATTATGGTTCAGGGTGTATGAGCACATAAACCCTATCTCTGAACTTTCAATTAAATGTATCTAAAATGTTTCCAAATTGAATACAAACTATTTATACATATATTTACATAGGTTGTGATAAGGGTAATTTTAGCTCTTTCAGGCTTACGGGCACAGAAATTAAAACTTCAAAACGTAACATGTAACTGAGAAATAATATTATTACAGAAGAATATGTGGGAGTTCCCTGGCAGTCCAGTGGTTAGGACTCGGCACTTTCACTGCCAAGGGCCCAGGTTCAGTCCCTGATCCGGGAACTAAGATCCCACAAGCCATGCGGTGCGGCCCCGCTTCCCATCCAAAAAGGTAACATTACAACCTACCATTTATAGTTTTTGAAAAACTATATTTTAAACAACAATCTATACCTGCACTTCTGTAGCTCAGATCTCCAAGAATTTTATCTCCAACTTTTCTAAGTTTCCAGTGTTGCCTCAGTCTCAAAAGCTCAGAGTTGAAGTCTCTTTGTAGCTTATTTTCTTGGTTTTCAGTGACTGATTTAGTCAGTCTTTCTGCCCCCTTCAGTAGGATTTGTGCTGCTCCCGCAAGTGACTTCTTTTTAGATATCAACTGCAACGTCTGAGGATTCTATCAAAAACAATCCAAAAGTGTAGCTCTGTATTATTTTTTAAATGATTTTAAAATGATACACTTTTCTCAACAATAAAATACCTACTCAAGGGAAAATTTAAAAATTAAAGAAAAGCACGGAGAAGGGCGAAAAGCACATATAGTAATGTTTTTCTTTTTAAAAAATAACCGCAACCTATTTCTTTGGTCAACTCAAATAAAGATTTGTGTTAAACCAAATCACCACAGTGGACTATAAATCAGAACTTAACACTGCATCAACCTGGCCCAGCCTAGGTTAGGTTCCACTCTCTGTACTGCCATTCCTCTCCTATGTATGCCACTCTCCCCCCGACCCACACATACACCCTTTCGAGGCACTCAGTACACTTCAGATCAAAGTCCATAACTGGAAAACTGATGAGAAATCAAAATCTATGTATTATATATATCCACAATCACTACCAATTCATGTAGACATACTTCCAAAAAGCCAAGTTTAATAAAAGTTTTCTGGCTGCTGCATAAGAGTCAAAACAATAAAGTTTCATAAAAATGTCACAATTTTTTCATAATATTACAGTACCGGATTTTGAGTTTTTGGAGAACTCGAGAGTTAATCTTTAAATCTTCATCTGGACTTAATTTTGCGTTTAAGGAAAAGGAAACAATGGGCACACAGTCTAAAAGATGGTCCTGGGACTTACGAAAACGGCACCATTATTCAATCAAATCCCACAAATACCTGTTTTGGAGGAAGTGCATCCTGAGAGACAGGATCAAGAGTCATAAATTTTTTATCCCTAACAATACTGAGAACATCATAGAGAACACACATCTCTGTCAGGGCACTTCTCAAATTGTTCCTCACTGAATCCCAAGGCCAAAGGGAAGGTTGAAATTTCACCAACCCTAAAAAGAGAAAGAAAAAAAGAGAAATACACAGGTATTAGTTATAGAAGGCTCATTTAGAGGTTTAAAAGTACTAAAAGAAGAAATAATGAATTCTATTTTAAATTGTTCCCTATTTTATCTCATTCTCTCCACCCTTTCTTGAATCTTGGTTAACATTTAAGTTAGTATTCCTACAATGTCAAAACAAATATGGTATCTAATTTCCTAAGTTAACTCTAACATTACAACATGATAGGCTTTCAACTTGTAAAATTTATGCAAGCCTTCTTAATAACTTTTTTTTTCTTCCAGCTTTCAAAACCTGAAAAAGTAATTGTTGAGTTTCCAATACACAGAAAAGTACAAAAATAAAAATGACCTATAATGGCAGCATTCAGATAGTAAACACTAGTAACACATCTTCCAACCTCTTAATCACTTTTAAAAATTAAATTTCATGAATACAGGCTCATTGTACAGAGTTCAAACAATAGAGTTACAGAGTAAAAAGTGAAAGTTTCCCTTTATTCCCCACCCCTAATTCTCTCCCCTCCTGACAGGCAGTTACCATTAACAGTTGGGGTGTACCCGTCCGAATGTTCTCCTATGCATTTACATACATATACTCCCATTTTTCTGTTGCTTGCTTCTCCCCGCCACCCCACCAAGTTAATATGTCCTAGAGACACTTCCAGATCTACTTCATCCTTTTAACACTGTATGATATTCTGGAACATCGGTGTACAGTAATGAGTACAGTTTACTCATTTCTGTTTAATTGTCATGGAGATTGGTTGCAACAACGCTAGCAGTGGTAAACATCTTGAACACACATCTGTGTATATGTCAACTTTTTCTGTAGGTTAAATCATTAGCCATGATATTAGTGGTTCAAAAGAGATACACACTGGCAGTTCCCTGGTGGCCTAATGGTTCGGATTCCAGCTTTCACTACCATGGCCCGGGTTCAATCCCTGGTGAGGGAACTGAGATCCCACAAGCTGCGAGGCGTGGCCAAAAACAAACAAAAACAAGCAAACAAACAAAAGAGATGAACATTTAAAGATTCTGATACATACTGAACTGCCAAACTGTCACTGAAAAAGGCTCTAAAGGGCTTCCCTGGTGGCGCAGTGGCTGAGAGTCCGCCTGCCAATGCAGGGGACATGGGTTCGTGCCCCGGTCCGGGAAGATCCCACTTGCCGTGGAGCGGCTGGGCCCGTGAGCCATGGCCGCTGAGCCTGCGCGTCCGGAGCCTGTGCCCCGCAACGGGAGAGGCCACAACACTGAGAGGCCCGCGTACCGCAAAAAAAAAAAAAAAAAAAAAAAAGGCTCTAAAAATTCACATTCCCAATACGAGATATTAACAATCTTTTTAAATTGCTACTAATCTTATGCATGAAAATAGTATCTTAATGATATTTTCATTTGCTTCTCCCTACTAGTGTGAGATCTGAAGTCTTTCCTCTGTGAGCAAACTGTTTATATCTTTGGCCTATTTTTCCAATGAATTGTCTTTTTCTTTTCAGTTTCAAGGGACTCTTTGAACATAAGGGGTATCAACCACTTGTGTGTCATATGTGTTGCATATACTTTTCCCAGTCTGTCATTTATCTTTTTACTTTGTTTATGGCATATTTTTCCATTATTATTTTAAAATTTTATGTAATATACCTATCTTTTCCTTTATAATGTCTGTGTTTCCTATCTTGCTTAAGAAGATCTCTCCTAATCCCGAAGTTATATGATTATAACTTCTTTCCAATATTTTGTTTTATTCTCTTCACTTGCATTTCAATCCTTGCGGAAATATTTCTGTGTGAGGTCTGAGGTAGTATTTACCTTTTATTCCCAAACGGATCCCTAATTGTCCTAATATGACTGGCTTGAAATGCCATCTTTAAATGCCCATTTACACAGGGTTTCTTCACATAACTAATTCAAGAACTGTTAATGTTTTTTTATTCTTGACAATAATACAAAAACCACACATCCTTCTTCTATAATTCTCTCCTAACTAGTTTTATTTTCCTTATAATCCATTTACTATATAGCATCCAGAGTGATCTTTTGTAAACAAAATCATCTGTCTACTTAAAATCCTTCAAACTTTCAGCTGTCGTTCTAATAAAAAGCAAATGCTTATCCTGGCCTACTGGCTCTATATGATTTGGCCTCTGCCTACCTCTTAGATCTTATCACATATTCCAGTCAATACAAATCTCCTTTCAGTAGGTGTTACTATAATCATCCACCTTGCACTGGGAAACAAAGTAACTAGTCCAAGGTCCCATAGCTAATACGTATCACAGCCGAGATGTGAACTACAGGGCTCTGAACCAGGGTGTGCCACACTACAGACGCTCTATTAAAAACGTAAACACTTCACCAGTGACAGTGTCCCTCAAGCGCTCCCACTCAAGGAAACCTGCAGAAAAATAAGGAGTATTAAGAGTCATGCAGTGGCCTAAATTGTCCAGGTGACGAAGAGCACAATTAATGTTTCGCGTACCTGCGTTCGAAGTACTTCCACGCACAGCATCTCACCTGGCGCAGGAGAGGCAGAGTGACATTACCTGGGCGGGTACCAGGACCCCCAGACCCGCCCAGCAGACTCGAGCAAAAGACACGGGCCTTACCTTCCTCGTCGTCCTGATCCGCGCTGGACCCGGCGGCCGCCCAGTCCTGCGCGTCGCCATCTGCCCCCGTCGCCTCCTCCTCCTCGGAGCCCGAACCCTGGCTGAAGTCGATCCGCTGGGCCAGACGCGCCAGATTCTGGGACATGGACAGCGGCTGCAGGTACGTCTCAGTGCCATCCAGGCCCACCTCCTGGACCTGCTTCTCGCAGGCAGACTCAATGCTGATCCGCACAGCGCGCACCCCAGACATGCTGGCGGCGTTGGCAGGACCCCAGCGCCAGCCGAAAACCGAGGAAGTATGTGCGCCTCTGTGGGGAGCCGGGAACCCGGGAACCGCACCTTGGAAGAGCTTTTGGGAAACCAAACGCTGCTCTAGAGCCGGAAACAAAGACGAGAGCGCTGAGACTTCCCCAGAATGCACTGCAGGCCCCTTCGCGGTCCCCCCTTCCCCCCTCGTTGGAGTCTCGCGGAAGGAAACCGGCGGACACGGGAACTCTGCACTTCCGGACGGGCGCTTCCGGTGAATCCCACTACGTCGTCCGGAGAAGCTTCCTGGTCTGTAAGAGGCGTGGCTGGCGGTGGGAGGGTGGGATTCGGGTGCAGAGAGCTTGGGGAGGCGGGTCCCTGGTGTCCACCTCTGTTTTAAGTGTTGCTTGTTGGAAGGTGATGTTGGATAGAAGGATGAAGACGACCGAAAAGAGGCAGGGAAAAGGAGATGAATGGGCCCCTGGATCCTAGCTACGAGAGGCCCTCTGAGAATGCTGAGATTTGAGGGCTTACACCTGGGGTAGAAACAACATGTCTGAAGAGTTAGAAAATAAGGGCGTAGTTTGAGGAAAACAATTAATTGTGCTTATCACTACTTAAAATTATACTGCATAATTAGTTTGTTATCTGAACTCCCGTTAGTGGTAAACTCCATGACGGAGACTATCTCTGACGTGTAATATGCGCATATTTCTTTCATGCCTGAGTTAAAATAATATTTATAAGATTAAGAAGCACTGATGTGGGCGTGGGGGTGGTGGGATGAATTGGGAGATTGGGATTGACATATATATATACACTAATATGTGTAAGATAGATAACTAATAAGAACCTGCTGTATAAAAAAAATAAAATTCAGAAAAAATATTAAAAAGAAAAAGAAGCACTGTTGAGTCCCTGAGAAAGTATTTCATCAGTAGTAATTCCACAGGGGAAGATGAATTCTTTTATGTTACAAAACTCTACTTAATTTAAGGAATTATGTATATCATTTATCATGAGTCTCTCCAAGTTTTGTGCTAAGGTATATTTAAGTTTTTCAACTCCTTTTCTAAGGTATTTAGGAAAATACAGTTGTCATGGTGTCAGCCTCTACCTAAACAATACATGTGGGGTGTTTGTTGGGGGTGTGTGTGAATTTTCGAGGGAGGAAGCTCAACGTTGGCAAGCTCAACAGATTCTGCTGGACAGTCATGTTTGAGAACTACTTTACTTTATGCATAAGTTTGTAAAAGATTTTAATACCTTATTTCAAAATTTGATTAATATTTATCTTGGGCTCTATTTGTGCCAGTCACTGTGCTAAGTGTTTTAAACATATTTCTCCTTTAATCTTTATAAGGTGCTCATACTTATGCAGTTTGGCTGGGGCGTCTGCTGTCTCAGCTGGGCTTGACCTGAGGGTCAGCTGATCTAGGCTGGGCTCAGCTGGTTGCTTCTACTTCAAGTTATAGGTCTACAGGCCATTTAGAAGACTGTGCCATGTGTGTCTCATTCTTCTTGTACTAGCAGGCTGGTCAGGGTATGTCCTTCTCATGGAGATGGTAGAGTCACAAGATGTAAGCCTTGCCTGCATTACATGTCTAAAATCCACAAGTCCCATGGCCAAACCCAAAAGTCAAGGGTGGGAGAGGGGTTACACTCAGCTTTTTCAGTTGCAGAAACTGCAGAGTTACATAGAAAGGGGTGTGGATGATGGGAGGAGCAGGGCCAACCATCAGTCACATATGGAAAATAATCCAGTTGCATTCCCTTATCTCACATCCTAAATAAAAATAAATTCCAAATGGAGTAAAGATCTAAGTGTAAAAAACAGTGAAGTCGTCTGCAGACTAAGATACACATAAGGTATATACATACCTAAGTCCTGCTTAGAGGGAAGTGTTCTATAAAAAATACTTGTCAGGGGGCTTCCCAGGTGGCGCAGTGGTTGAGAGTCCGTCTGCCGATGCAGGGGACACGGGTTCGTGCCCTGCTCCGGGAAGATCCCACATGGCGCGCAGCGGCTGGGCCCGTGGGCCATGGCTGCTGAGCCTACGCGTCCGGAGACAGTGCTCCGCAACGGGAGAGGCCGCAACAGTGAGAGGCCCGCGTACCGCAAAAAAAAAAAAAAAAATTTTGTCAGATTTTGAGGGTTCATGGAGCTCAAATCTACGAAAGGGAAGAACTGAACCCCACACCATCTTTCAGGATTGAGGAGGCAGAGATCTGCCAGGCTCTGAATTAAAATCCCGGAAGTAACAGAGTAACAGACTCTAGGTAGGAGTGGCCTGAGTTTTATTTAAAATGCAACTGAGCCCCAACCCAGCTCCTTCTCTGATTACAATGAGGTAATCAGTCTCACACTTCATCTGCCTAACAAAAGAAAGGTGGAAATCCTCACTGGTGAAAGATACCATCTTAGCAGAAGTAAGGGGTAGGAAAGAGTGACTGATAAAACATAAGCAAAAACAAATAATAGGAACTAATTCATGAATGATCAAAACATTGGTGATGGAAGACAAGGACTTTAACAGATTAGTATGTTAAAAAAAAAATAGAGGACTTTTCTGGTAGTCCAGTGGTTAAGACTCCGTGCTTCCCATGCAGGGGGCATGGGTTCAATCCCTGGTCAGGGAAGTTCTGCATGCTGCACAACCAAAAAAAAAAGGAAAATGGACAAAATGGATGAAAAGATGGGCAGTTTCAACAGAAAAATTTCAGTCTATAAAAAAAAAGATCAAATGTACATTCTAGACTAAAAACTAGATGCAATTAATAACCCAAGGTTTACTAAGAGATTTGACACAGCACAGAAAAGTATTAGTGAACTCAAAGATTGGACAATGGAAAAGTTCAAAACACAGAACGGAGTGTAGGATAATTTGGGATACACATTCAAAATTCTTACAGACATTAATAAGCTAATAAGGGAATACTGTGAATATCACCCCTTTTCCTGCTTCCTCTGGCCACAAATACCAGTTTTTCTTAGTTTTAGTGCCCTACACCCCAGACTGTAATGTAGTTCTTCACAGCTGGGGCCACCCTCCAGTGGAAGCACCAAGAGAAAAGAGAGAGAAAAATGGGACCACAAGAAACGCATTTCCTGATTCCTCTGGAATCATTTTTCCTTGGTGTTTTAGGTAACAGCTACCCTGATACCACTGGTACAGCAGTGCAGCTCTGACTGCACTGGGACTAGCCTCTGGGCAGAGCCAAGACATAAAAAAGAAACAAGAAAAAAATGGAGACTTTCACACTGTGGCCTGCTGAGGCTCCCTTTCCTGGTTCTCTGGCCAAAAAGAACTGTCTCTTGGGAGTTTTTGCTGTCCATGCCCATTGCGTAGTTCTGTGACCCAGACTGCCTCGGATAAAAGAGGAAAGAAAAATCAGGAAACTCATCATCAGTATTGTTCATTCTTCAGGTTTTGACTTCCCTCTTCAACCATTCAGTCAAAATGGTTTAATTTTCAACAGTGTTCTGGGAGTTGCTTTTTGTATTTTATCCAAGATTTTGTATTTTGGAATTGTGGAAGAAATAGCCTGTTGTGGGCTTATTCCATCTTGGCCAGTACCAGAAATTCATGTGTTCTTTAGTAAATTTATTTTTGTGTTTGTGATATGAAGTGTCCTCTAATGTACAATACCTTACAGGGTAATACTGGTAGGACTTATCCTTTTTTATTTTAATTATTTGTTCATATGTCAGTCAGTGTCCCCGCTGACTGGGGTAGGCCTGGTACAATGCTTGGCACATTGATGGTGTTCAGTAAATTGTCCTGGAATGAATGGTAGAACAAGCCACACGGAGGCATCACAGAGAAACTAAAAGGAAGCTGGGCTTTTAAAACCAAAAGCAAATGAGAGTCTGCTTTTATTTTTTTTAATATTTATTTATTTATTTATTTGGCTATGCCAGGTCTTAGTTGCAGCACACGGGATCTAGTTCCCTGACCAGGGATCGAACCTGGGCCCCCTGCATTGGGAGTGCAGAGTCTTAACCACTGGACCACCAAGGAAGTCCCCCTATCCCATATATTTTAAAATGAACTGGTGAGGCTCTATAAAAGCCCTACTGGGATTAGACTGATGTTGAATTGAATTTATAGGTTTGAGAATTGATACTTCTGTGAGATTGCATCTTCCTGGATGTACATGTTTATTTTGATTTCTTTGAGTTTTCAACAGTTTTATAATTTTCTCCATAAAGATTATATATAATTTTTGTTAAATAAAAATACTGCTGTGTACTTTTGGTAACATTGTAATTGGTATCCTTTTCAGATTTCCTTTTTTTTTGGTTTTGACCATGCCACCGAGGCTTGCAGGATCGTAGTTCCCCAGTTAGGGATCTAATCCCGGTCCTTGGCCCCGAGAGCACGGAGTCCTAACCACTGGACCGCCAGGGAATTCCTGCCAGATTTACATTTTTAACCTATTTTTTGTTGGTATGCAGAAATACAACTCATTATTGTATATTGATTTTACATTTAGCAACTTTTTTTTTCCCTTGTTGAAGTATAGTTACAATATTGTGTTAGTTTCATGTGTACAGCAAAGTGGTTCAGTTATATATATATTTTTTCTCAGATTATTTTCCATTATAGATTATTACAAGATATTGAATATAGTTCCCTGTGTTATACAGGAAATCCTTGTTTCTTATCTATTTTACGTATAGTAGTGTGTATCTGTTAATTCCACACTCCTAATTTATCCCTCCCCCACCCGCTTCCCCTTTGGTAACAGTAAGTTTGTTTTCTGTGTCTGAGTCTGTTCCTGTTTTGTATATAGATTCATTTGTATTATTTTTTAGTATATGTGCTGCCGAAGCGAGCACATTTGTATTTTTTAGATTCCACATTTAGGTGAAATCATACATTTGTCTTTGTCTGACTTACTTAGTATGATATTCTATAGGTCTATCCATGTTGCTATAAATGGCAGTATTTCATTCTTTTTCTATGGCTGAGTAATATTTATATTTAGGAACCTCTTTGAACTCAGTCTGATAATTTAACTATAGAGTCTCTTGGGTTTTCCAAGAAGTCAATCATGTTTTCTGCTGAAAAAATTATTTTTTCCTTCCTTTTCAGTTGTTATACCTATTCTGTCTTTGTCTTTTTTTCCTAGTTGAAACTCCAGTAGTTAATGATATTGGGCATCCTTGTCACATTCCTAAAGTGAATACAGTATTAACATAATTTTGCAAATATCTAGCTAGCTAGCTAGCATTTTAAAAATTGCTTCTCGCAATATGCGCTAGATGTTAGCTTCATGGAGTTCAGGCGATCCTATTTTGTTTACAATGGCCTCTGCCATTTTTTGAAAATACCAAGTCCTCTTCTGCCTCTGAGCCTTTAAATCTGCTAGAAAGGATGTTCCTCCAAATAACTTCATAATAATGGCTCACTCAGTTTTTTCAGGACTTTGTTCAAATGTCTCTTTATCAAAGGCTATCCCCGATCTCTCTCTATAAAATGTGTCATAGAGTCTGAGTCCACCTTTGATGTTTGACTGCGGACAGCTGTTAAGCCTTACCCCACTCCTTCCTCCCCTTCTGCCCCATGTTTGTGCAGTAAAGCCTGGCTGCTTCTTGCTTTGCCACCTGTGGGAAATTCAAACTGCATGCAGAACCATCACCCTGGCCCTACCCCATAACCACCATAAAACCCCCAAGCCAGTCTCCTCTCTCTGTTCTCTCAGGCCATTTTTGGACTTGCTTGGGAGCTGCCCTGCTTTCCCCAGAAAGCCTTATTATGGGAATAATAAAGTCTGTCATACACCCTTGGTATGTGTGTGACTTCATCAGTCTCAACATCTGAGCTGAATTTTGGGTGGGAGTCCACCTTTTCTCAGTGTGGATGCCCACAACAAAATAACATCCTCCTTCACAGTCCATCTTCTGCTTTATTTTTTCTTCATAGCACTAGTACCACCTGACATAATATGTATTTGCCTTCCCCTACTATATAAATGACTGAATGATAGATCCCAGCATCTAGTGAAGTATCTGTCATAATCATTCATTCAACAAATATTTGAGTGCCCACTTTGGCCAGGTTCTCTTAAAGGCTATAGTGGTGATCAAAGCCCTTGCCATGGAGCTTACATTCCAGAGGGCAGGGTAGGTGTTCATTCAGTATGTTATTTGTTAAATCAGTATTTGTTAAATCAATGAATACTAATATTGTTTTTGTCTGGAAGTAGGATATTAAAAAGAAACACAATATCATATTATGAATGTAAAATTTTTATTCATTTCTTTTGGTACAAACTAGTGTCTATTAAAAAATAATATTTAGGAATTTATACTCACTGGACATGTTATAGTTAACATCCAAAGACAATTTATTATATGCTTAGTACTAAAAAGCTCCTAAATCAGTGTTGGCATTACAAGATTAGAGAGTTGTTTTTGGCTCATGATTATTATAGAAAAACACTGAGGAAAACTTCAGTCATTACAATTGGTAAAGGTATAATTTTACATTTCATGAAGGATAGCAGTCATATTTGGCAATAGCCTCATTTATAAATTAAAGTATACTCACTTCAAGGTTGTATTTTGATGCTGTTTCTTTTCACTTCTCGCAAATAACCAACAAGGCACAAACTGCTTCCAATTGACAGTCCAAACAAAGGAGGAATCATGGCTAACCATCTGGTTGCTAATATTTGTTAAAGGCAAATTACAAACTTCAGAGTATGGTTCAACATCACCAAAAGGAGTAAAGTTGCTCCCTCTGACCACCTCATTCCATGAAAAAAGTGTACTTTGACTTCTAAAGTGGATTTTAAAAATTCAGTAGAAAGATTTAACAACTATCAACATTTCCAGCACTGATTTTTCTAATACCCAGAAACATCCACTTAGCAGTTGTAAGACTAACTTGAAAAACTGAATATACAAATGTAAATTATTGCCATTAGCTAGTAGGAATCATCACTTGATTCTTAATCCTGTTTATATTTAATTATAAACATAAGACTCATTTTTTTGTGTGTGTGTGGTATGCGGGCCTCTCACTGTTGTGGCCTCTCCCGTTGCGGAGCACAGGCTCCGGACGCGCAGGCTCAGCGGCCATGGCCCACGGGCCCAGCCGCTCCACGGCATGTGGGATCTTCCTGGACCAGGGCACGAACCCGTGTCCCCTGCATCGGCAGGCGGACTCTCAACCACTGTGCCACCAGGGAAGCCCAAGACTGATTTTTAGAATAAAAAGAATGAAGAACATCTCCATCATGTGTCTTTGTTCCCAATAATCCCTTTCAGATACATCTGTGAAGTAATACAGAGCACGGTGTCGATATACCTTTCATTTCAAAGGCCGAAAAAAATAGGGCTTATTAAGTAGTGAGATCATTTCTATTAGGCTTTACGTTAGTATCAATTAATGAGTTAATCAGTCAAACGAGTATCAGTTGATTTAATCTCGCCCAAATGAATGGGTCTCTGTTGGTTGATCAATGCGATAGAGAAACTCTGCAGGTAAGAAGTATCCAAGATATTCCACTATATCTGGGGTGGTGTCATAATGGTAGTGTCCACCTTCTCCATGATGACTAAAACAATGAGTGTGCTCCAACCGCAAATCAAACCCCTAGGACAACAGAGAAGCTATCTGTTAGTATTCCAATTATTTTGCATAGAACTTGTTTAAGGGGATGGGAGACCTTTTTAATTTATGTTACAATAATTTTTATTTTATTTTTTTTGGTAGGTAATACAGTCACATGATTCAAAATTCAGAGGGTGCAAAAGCATATATTCAGTAAAATGTATCTTTCCATTTCCTGCCCTCACTTCCTTTCCTAGAAGGCAACCAAAGTAAGCAGCTTCTTCTATATCCTTCCAAAAGGATTATTTTTAATTTATTACTTGTATGGTAGTACTCTGCACCTACTGTGCTGTATGTTGCTCTTCTTCATTTAACAGTATAGCTTTCAGATCTTTGTATATCAGAACATAAAAGAGCTTCCTAATTCTTTTATATCTATGGTATTCTATTGTATGCGCATACCACTTTCCAACTGACATTAGATTATTTCCAGTTCTTCTATTACAGCAGTGCTGTCATGAATAACCATTTTAACTAGTCATTTTATGCCATAACCATATATTTGATGATAAATTCCTAGACATGTAATCACTGGATCAAAAGATATAGTCAGTATTTTGGTAGATATTTGCTTTAAATTAGTCTATATTATTTTTCTAGGGTACAATATTAGAATATAATGAACAGTATATAGAACAGCAAATAAGATGATAGGACACCTGAATCCTGTTCTGATTCTACTATTTAATAATGTGACTTTGGGTGTTATTTAAAACGCCTGTGCCTTCAATTCTCCAAAGGTAAAATCTGCTCTGCCAAATCATAGGTGGTCAGATATTTGCTCCCTTACCTTTTAAGACAATTCTACAGACTACACTAGTTCTTAAATAAGAACACAAAAAGTGCCTAATTCTAAAAGAATATTCTAAAAATCAAGCATTATTGCAATGTAAAAGACAGACATAGACTTACTGGGTCTCTGGAGATAAAAACTGGCAGACAAACCAAAGGAGCCTTCATCTCATAAAAACGTAACCATTTATTCACGTCTTCATCAGAGTTCAATGGGCAGGAAGAAAATTCTGCTGGCTACAATAAAAGGACATTAAACAAGTAAACATCGAATATTATTGAGCTAAAAATTTATATATAATTTCATTGTTAAAACCTTTAAGGCTTCTTATACATTCTATTGCTATTTTTGGCACCAAGAGAAGTTATATACCCTAGTTTTCAAAAGGACCACCAATCAATGTGTACACACTAAAAGATATGAATGAATAAATAAAGGAGTTTCTCAGTTTTCCTATGAGTATATCCTCATCCCAGTCTTAAATGTCATTATTGATACTGGTAAATGAAAAAAAAGGAAGGCATTGAAAGTGGGGTAGAAGCATCAAACAGAATAAAATACTTAGGAATAAACTTAAGGAGGCAAAAGACTTGTACACTGAAAAGTACAAAGCATTGCTGAAACGAATTTTAAAAGACTCCAGTAAGTGGAAAGACATCTTGTGTTCATGGATTGGACAACTTAATATTGTTAACATGTCAGTACTATCAAAAGCAATCTAAAGATTCACTACATTCCCTGTCAAAATCCCAATGACGTTTTTGCAGAAATAGAAAAATCCACCCTAAAATTCATATGGAATCTCAAGGGACCCCAAACAGCCAAAACAATCTTGAAAAAGAAGAAGGAAGTTGGAGGTCTCACACTTATTGATATCAGGCTTGTTACAGAACTATAGTAATTGAAATAGTGTGATACTAGCGTAACGACAGGCATACAGATCAATGGAATAGAATAGAGATCCCAGAAGTAAACCCTTGCATATATGGTCAAATGGTTTCTGACAAGGATGCCATGACCATTCAATGGAGAAAGGGCTGTCTTTTTAACAAATAGTGCTGGGAAAACTGGATATCCACATGTAGAAAAATAAAGTTAGACCCTTACTTTATATCATATACAAAAATTAACTAAAAATGGATCCGACACCTAAATATAATAGCTAAAACTGCAAAGACTCTTAGAAGAAAACAGGAGGGAATTTTCATGACATTAAATTTGACTTTTTGGATATGACATCAAAAGTACAGGTAATAAAAGGAAAAATAAACAGGTGGACCACGTCAAACTAAAAAGCTTCTGCACAGTAAAGGCAACAGTCAACAAAATGAAAAAGGCAGCCTATGGAATGAGAGAAAATATTTGCAAACCATATATCTGATAAGGGGTTAATATCCAAAATATATAAGGAATTCAATAGGAAAAAAAAAGCCCAATTAAAAAATGATCAAAGGACTGAATTAGACATTTTTCCAAAGAAGACATACAAATGGCCAACAGGTATAGGAAAAAGCACTCAACATCACTATTCATCAGGTAAATGCAAATCAAAGCCATGAGATATCACTCACTCTAGTGCAGACGGCTGTTCTCAAAAAGGCAAGAGATGAAAAGTGTTGGTGAGGATGTGGAGAAAAGAGAACACTTGTACACTGCTAGTGGGAAGGTAAACCGGCACGACCATTACGGAGCTTCCTCAAAAAATTAAAAATAAAACCACCATATGATCCAGCAATTCTGCTGGGTATATATCCAAAGGAAATGAAATCACTACCTTGAAGAGATATCCACACTCCTATGTTCACTGTGGCATTATTCACGTTAGCCAAGATTGGGAAACAACCTAAGTGTCCATCAACAGATGAATGGATAAAGAAATTGTTATCTGTATCTTTTTAGTTGTGATATGTATATGAAATATTATTCAGGCTTAAAAGAAGGAGGAAATCCTGCCATTTGTAACAATATAGTTGAACTTGGAGGACATTATACACCACTAAGTGAAATAAGCCAGTCACAGTCAAATACTGCATGATACCACTTATATGTGGAATCTAAAGAAGTCCAACTTAGAGAAACAGTATAATGGTGGTTGCCAGAGGATGAGGGGGTGGGGGAAATGGGGAAATGTTGATCAAAGGGTACAAACTTCCAGTTATAAGGTGAGTGAGTTCTAGAGAGCTAATGCACATCATGGTAACTATAGTTAGTAATAAAGTATTGTTTACTGGAATTTTAAGAAATCCTATAATCCTTTGGTATTTACAAATAGATTTATCTATAATTTTGTCGTAAATTGGAAAAGTAAGTAGTTTCACAAATGTGTCTTTCTATGCAGAATCAGCTGGTTTGCCATTTAAAATTATTAGGATAAAAAACATCAAAACAATACGTTTTCTAATGGCTTCATTGTTAAAACAAAAAGGATATTAAGTTATAACACTTTTACACTTCATTCATTTATTTGTTCACTCACCTACCAAAAATTATTTTAAAAATCTTAGATGACCTGGTCTGTCTTCATATAGTATTCCGTCATTAATGCCTTATAAACTTATTATAGTCAGCCCATAAGATTATAATTTTCATGAGTTCTTTCCCTAAAACCACAACCATCGTAATAGCAAAGTCTATATAGGGATTCTAGCAATGAAAATAATCAGTTTCTAAGGCTTATACTCACATCTATCTCAATCTTTAATACAAACAAATTGAGAAGAAAGTTCTAATATATTAATATGAAAAAAGGACTCCAGCTGGACATTATCATACAAGTTGCTTTACAGTATTGTCTGTCATTTAAATTTGATCACAGTAAAAGGGTTTGTTCAGGGTGTCTTTAAAAGTTAAATTCTCAGGTCTTCCCTAGTGGTCCAGTGGGTAAGACTCCGTGCTCCCAATGCAGGAGGCCCAAGTTCAATCCCTCGTCAGGGAACTAGATCCTGTATGCATGTTGCAACTAAGAGTTCGCATGCCGCAACTAAGAAGTCCACTAAGAAGCTGGCATACCGCAACTAAAGACCCTACATGATGCAACGAAGATCCCACGTGCCACAACTAAGACCCAATGCAACCAAAAATAAATAAATAAATATTTTAAAAAAAGGTTAAATTCTCAATGTATATTAAAAAAATCCTATGATCTTAAGCACGTGCGCGCACACACACACACACACACACACACACACACACACACAGGCCTTTACCATAATATGAGTCTTCACTTTTCCCTTCTGAATCACAAAAGTACCTCCCATTCCTACAGGCTTATCTCCATAATGTTTTTCAAGAGTCTGTCTCATACAAGTCACAAAGTTAAGTTTTCCAGTTCTTCTTTTGGCTTTCACCTCAATGACCTAGAGAGGACATAAATACACATACCATTGTTCTAAGCTGCAAAATATTATGTAAATAACTACCCAAGTGAAACATTATATAATTCAGTACCATCAAGCAAATATTCACTTGTTTGTTTCGAGCACCCAGATATGAGCAGAAGTGTCTCAATCCTCTAAGTCTTAATAATATATATAGTATTTTATATATATATATATATGAGAATTATGTATCATTTACTCTAATAATGTCATATTTGTGCTTTCTTGGACTGAGAGAGTTATAGCTAAATTTTATAAATTTATAGCCAAATTCTACACTGAACTCTAGAGATTCTTATATGTCAAGGTGGTAAAAGACTGAGAATTCTTTGGTTTAAAGGGATGAACTTCTGATAACTGGAGGGAGGAGAAATGATTATGTTTTCTCATTTCCTTTAAAAATCTGGACTTCTGTTACCTCCACTTTATTAGGTATTTTTGCTTCACTATCTCATTTCCCGAAGTGGCTGAAGTAGTTATCTCTACAAGATCTGGGAGGTCTCACAACAGCTAAAACTGAAATAATCTTTAAAAAAAAATAACAGCTTTATGGGGGATATAATTCACATACCATACAATCCACCTATTTCAAGTATACAATTCAATGGGTTTCAGTATATGTATAGAGTTGTGCAACCATCATTACAATTTTGGAACATGAAATCATCCTTTTTTTTTGTACTAACAGGAAGTAAATATGAAGTGAGGCATTAATTCTTCTCACCTCTTCTATAATTTTTTGCTCCCATTATTTCTATCTCAATCAATGTCTGATAAGTCTGAAATGAGTAAGTTACATATATACTAACTATATAGGTAGACATTATCTACTTCAGCTGCATGGTTCATCTATTTGACTAACTCACTCCCCACAGGAACATCCTATTTTAGTTCCTTGGAAAAAAAGCTATTGCTTACTAAGTATTATTATTTTTTCTTTTTTGAATTTTTGTTTGCATGTGTCTTTGTTGCTGCGTGCAGGCTTCCTCTAGTTGAGGAGAGCGGAGGCTGCTCTTCGTTGCGGTGCTAGGCCTTCTCGTTGCGATCGCTTCCTTGTTGCAGAGCGTGGGCTGTAGGCGTGCTGGCTTCAGTAGTTGTGCCGCACGGGCTTAGTTGTTCCGTGGCATGTGGGATCTTCCCAGACCAGGGCTCGAACCCGTGTCCTCTGCATTGGCAGGTGGGTTCTTAACCACTGCGCCACCAGGGAAGCCCAAAGTATTTTCACTCTGCCTGTAGTACTTTCTGAATCTTTCATAACTGGGTTATTTAAAGAGGTTTGGGACTTAGGTAGCTTTGGATTTTCTTAAGAAAACTACAGTAGTAGCAATAAGCATGCAAATTTTTAGCTATCTGAGAACTCTTGGAGAATACTGCATTTTTAGAATAAAATCACCTTTCCAGGTTGGCCTTCACTGGCAAAAAGATTAGCCAGTAATGCAAACCCAAAATCATGATATTTCTCACTGTATTTCTCAAGTAGGCACCCTCCATCTGCAGAGTTAACATGAGCAAAGTAACTTCCATTCACAGGAGGTTTGTGTTCACTTTCTGTTTGAACAACTGGCATAAACTGAAAAGAAAAGTAAGTAAGTTAATTAGTCAAGCCTAGTATCTCTATGCAAAGAGAAGATCTTGAATAATGTAACAAAATATTTTGTCCTAGACTTTAAGACATTTTATTTCAAGATCTAATAATAAAACATGAAAAATAAAATATTTAATGTCAGATTCAAATTGTTAAAGATTTACAAATATCAAAAAAACTGAAAAAAAATTTTAGAAAATGTTTACAGTATTATAGTGTTTCTATAAGATTGTGACATTTGCATCAAAATTTCTCATTTTATTACTTACTTATTTACTTACTTACCTACCTACTTACCTACTTACTTACTTAGTTCCCTGACCAGGGATCGAACCCGGGCCCTTGGCAGTGAAAGTGCCGTGCCGCGTCCTAACCACTGGACCGCCAGAGACGTCCTTAAAATTTCTCACTTAAATTTTAAACTTTTTCTGTCTTGAACACTAGGCAAATTATATTAATGTTTCTATAAAAGGACTTGTATGATTATTGACTAACAGTCACAGATGTAAGAGGCTGTGAGAGAATGGGCAGACTAAGCAGGTTATTCTCCTGTTCGTGCGATGTGAAGAAACAGTGATGTTTTTATGTTGGAAATGTGTTAACATACATAGTGATAGATACTACCTTTTGTAAACAATAATCATACTACAGGGGTAGGTCCCCGCAATTTGGTCTGAAAGAGGGATTTGATTAGATCATTAAATATTTCATTCATCTTCTGATTGCAAGCTGCCCTTATACCAGCAAAGATCATAGAGAAGTTAGGAATCCTCTGATGTGTAAGGACTGAAATCTTTCACAGTCCAGAGTCCTCAGCAAATCACAGTAGGACCTTCGATGGACTCCTCGAATACTGAGCGTGTGCCATAAGAAAATCTAAATTAGAGATGAGTGCTCCATTTCAGTTGGACTAATTGGAGCATGTGCTATACTCCAAATTGTATCAAACAGTAACAAATCTGTAGAGAGGTATGACATCAACCACTTACAATTCATTCAGAAGACAAGATTTCTGATAGGGCAGTAAAAGGAAAAAGGCAAACTAAGTGTCAAATCAATAAAGTAAAGTAATTATATATATGCTGACCTCAGAATTGAATCCAAGAGTCTGAAATGGGCCTGCTCCTGCTCCAAGAACAAAAGCTCCAGGAAGCTGGATTTCTTTTGCGATTTTATTTAGATCATAAACCTATACAAGAGGAAACGCATATTATTTAAATCTTACTTATATAAATTCCCATATTTACTTTTTATTACTACATCCATTAACATTTCCTTGTCACATTGGTCAGTGGACCTTCTAATAATAAAAATAGGAATCAACTCGATTTTCATAATCTTCATGTGAATGTGAAAAGTAAAAGAAACTTACTTTTTTTTTATTTGTAAGAGGCAATAAGTAAGGCACACCTCCTACTTCTGCAATTCTAGTTTTCCCACAGATACCTAAAAAAAACAAATAAAACAAGCCATCTTAAAAATAGGCAAACATCTAAATTTAAGTATAAAATGCCGGAAGACACTAATTTATTAAGAGTATATAACTTTTCAGTTCATAGTTTTACAAATAGCAGGGGTTGGAAAATGTAAGTAGCTAGGATCCCTGTCCTATGCTAACTTCCTGTGTTTCTAATACTGTCATAACCAAGCATGACTTGATATAGTTAGTAGCATAAAGGCAATCGAAAGTTGATGATACATAACACTGTAAAGCAACTATACTCCAGTAAAAATTAATAATATAAAAAAAGAAAGTTGATGATAGGGCAAGGGCTAGAACTGGAGCCAATGTTTGGATGAGGTTTCTAGAATTAGTCTATAATGACTTATTCCTTTAAAAATCTTTCTTTTGGGGGAGGGAGGGTTTTAGCTAAAATTATATTTTAATTTAAAATATTTTGGTAAAATAGTACTTCTTTTAAAAATCCATATTGAGAAGTCCTCTTGTTAGAGTTGTTTGTTCCAAGGTTGTTTATAAAAATGACAAGTAATTTTAGGTAACTTCAGATGCTAGGAACTTTCTACTTACATTTTTAATTAAACGTCACAGGTACAGCTAGACACTGTTTGGGAAAAGATCCCCCAGTGTTCTCCTTACTTGCTGCAAGTGACAATAAGTCCTTCCTTCTCTAGTGCTTTGGTTGTGTCTATTGGCTCAACACCCACCAAGAGGTGAACCTGGTTTTCGGGTAAAACGACGAAATAATACTAGTAAACACGCCAAGATCACTAGTGACAAGACCAGTTCATGTAGAAAGTACCTAAATATGTTTATGAAAGATCATATATGTAACATGCATACATATCTGGCTTCCTTAGTATGTAATTTAAAGACTCACAAATTATTGACAAGAACCTAGAAAACTCTTTTTCAAACCAACCCTTTGGGTGACAAAATTAAGATTAACTATTTTTCCTGTACTCTTCTGTGTTTTCTGGTTTTTATTTGAATTAGTTAATTAATTATTTATTTTGGGGTAAAATATATTACCCTTATAATTGGAAGAAACAGAGCTATAAAAAAGTATTATGATAGGGACGTCCCTTCCCTGGCAGTCCGGTGGTTAAGACTTCGCCTTCCAATGCAGGGGGTGCGAGTTCAATCCCTGGTGGGGGAGCTAAGAGCCCACATGCCTCAGGGCCAAAAAACCAAAACATAAAACAACAAAAAAAGTATTATGATAAATGCTTTTAAGGTGTGAAGAGATATTGCCATCTGGTACGTAAAACTTCTAGAATTTATAGGTCTACTTAAAATCAAAGACTGTTTGAACTAGAAAGACCCAAAAAGAACATTTAACCCAAATCCCACTCCCCCCCACCCCCATTTTAATGTATCTGAAGCCCAGATACATTAATTGGCTTACCCAGGGTAATGAAACCTTAAGTGGCAGAGAAAGAACTAGAGTCCAGGATTTCTAAGTAAAACTGCTTTTTAACAAAGATGTCACTTACATAATAAAAGAGTGAGTAAGTGTGACTGTTTCTCTCCAAATTCCTCATCACAGTAGGGTATAATGAGAGAATGTTGGACTTTGGAAGCAGACAGATCTGGATTTGAATCCTGATTATGATTCCCACTGAGATTACTTAGCCTCTCTTCAGCTTCAGTTTTCTCATCTAGAAACTGGGGCTAGTACTCACCTTGCAGTGTTAGTATAAAAATTAAGACATCAAATATAGATATCATACTGTCTGACAAATTATATTTACTTAATATTGAAACTGAATGGTACAGATGAACCAGTTTGCAGGGCAGAAATAGAGACACAGATGTAGAGCACAAACGTATGGACACCAAGGAGGGGAAAGTGGCAGGGGTGTGTGTGGCGGGGGGGCGGGTGGGGGGCAGTGGTGGTGGTGGTGGTGGGATGAATTGGGAGATTGGGATTGACATATATACACTAATATGTATAAAATGGATAACTAATAAGAACCTGCTGTATAAAAAATAAATAAAATTCAAAAAAAAAAAAAGAAACCGAGCAGGACCCTGTGGGGCTCCTGGGCACAAAAGTCTTTTCGTGTCCCCTGTTTTTTTGTTGGTAAGAAATAGGCTTCATTCAGCTTCAGTGACCTTCCCTGAGTTCCACGGGGCAGGTTCAAACAGTTGCTAATCAGGGAAGGGAGGGGATGAAGAGACAAGGGAGGAGAAGTCAAGAAACAATAGTGTAGCCTTGGGGCAGGGTCCTGGTTCCTCCTCACTGGATATACATAACTATATCTTTGAGCTCTTGTGCAGAACTAAAACCCCTACCACATGGAAGATGTTAACTACTTGATGAAACATTCTTCATTCCAGAGAGAAGGTTACAGTTCAATAACATAGAGAACCATAGATCACGGGACCACCTGAGATGATCCTTAGACTGAAGGAATGCAGGCCTTGCAAGCACTCTGATCCTTATGAGAAGCCCCTCTCCTTGACTGTAAGACTCCCCACACCTGCCCCCCCACTGAATTTGGGACAGTTTTGAGGGCATTAGGCCTCTGTGGTCCCCTTTGCCTGGCAAAGCAATAAAAGTATTCTTTTCTACTTCACCCAAAACTCTCGTCTCTGAGATTCAATTTGGCAGTGCTGCACAGAGGCTGAGTTTCAGCATCAATATTAATTTCCCTTCTCACTTTAAACACTGGCTGGATAATCACTTGACAAATTTGTTGAAGGGATATTAGTATTTAATGGATGATTCAAATAAATACAAGGCTTTTAAGATCCCTTCTGGTCTTGAATGAATGAATGAATAATAAATAAATAAATAAATAAATAAAAATTACAGTAAGTTTCCATAACAGTCACTTGAATGATTAAAAACAAAACTCTCATGTGATATTCAGGATTCTAGCCTATTGAATATCTATTATATAACCTGTGAAAGTTACAAAAGTACATAAAACACCATATTTTTCTACAAGGGTATAAAATGAAATTTGACCAATATTAGGAAACACAGAAATTAAGCACAATTTAATCTAAAAGTTGGGTCAATATCCTTTGCAGATATTGCTTACCTTTTACGGGAAAGGTAAATGGCTCCTTGGTCAAATTAGGGCAATCAACTACAGAGACCTGGACATCAGCAAAGTTATCCGTTAGCCCCTTCTGCAGAACTAATAAAGACAAGGAAAAGGGTTAAACATTAGGTAGAAATTTGTCATCACATATCAAGTCTTCCCTCAACTGTTTTGTGTGTCATACTTCCAAACTAAACTTGTGTAATTTACTACTTTTTTTTTATTTTTTGGATGCGCCACATGGCATGTGGAATCTTAGTTCCCTGACCAGGGACGGAACCTGCGCCCCCTGCAGTGGAAGCATGGAGTCTTAACTGCTGGACCGCCAGGGAAGTCCCTAAACTTGTGTAACTTAAAAGGAGGGGGATAAGGGACTTCCTTGGTGGTCCAGCAGTTAAGACTCAGCACTTCCACTGCAGGGGGTGCTCCCCACATGCTGTGCAGCGCAGCCAAACAAACAAACAAAAGGAGGGGGAAATGGTCTTATTAATGAATACAATCAGAAACTGGACACATAATTAATCACAAGATACATATATTAAGGTACATAAATACTTCCATAAATAACACTGTAAACTGTAGTGATTAGAAACCACTGAAGATAAACACTGCACTCAGGTGAGGACTACATTTCTTTTAGGGAGAGGATTCCAAGTATTGAAATGTAAGTATTTAAACCGCAAGAAAGTAAGCAATTACATGCAACACCTTCATTAATGCTTACAGAAAAAATGTTGAGCAAAAGAAGTAAGACATGGGGCTTCCCTGGTGGTGCAGTGGTTGAGAGTCCGCCTGCCGATGCAGGGGACATGGGTTCGTGCCCCGGTCCGGGAAGATCCCACATGCCGCGGAGCGGCTGGGCCCATGAGCCATGGCCGCTGAGCCTGCGCGTCCGGAGCCTGTGCTCCGCAACGGGAGAGGCCACAACAGTGAGAGGCCCGCGTACCGCAAAAAAAAAAAAGTAAGACATGAAAGTATGTGTTATATGACTCATATGTATTTCAAAGACAGGCAGCTAATTTAAGGTTCTAACAGGTCAGAACAGTTCAGAACAGTGGTCACCTCTTGGGCGGCTGGGGGAGGGGAAGGGATCCCACACGCGAAGGGGGAAATTGGGGAACCACTGGGAGGGCAGAGGATCAAAAGGGAGCATGGCCAGGTTTCCCCTGCCCACTTGGACCCCCAGGAACCTGTTGAGATCCCGGGCCTGATCCTCTGCCCACCTAGGCCCCCTCCAGCCGTGTGGGTCCTGAGGGAGCGAGAGGGAGGGAAGGGGGAGCAAAAGTAAAGGCTGGACCTATGGCACCGGCACCCCTGAGGGGTGGCCAGGGGAGGGAAGGAGTTACTACGCCCAGTGGGACCCAGTCATGGTTAGGGTTCCAGCAGTGATGGGGGAGACCCTGGGGGAGACAGTGGGGGAGGGGCACAAACGAACGGAAGGGGACGGGGCCACTGCTTTCCCTGTCCTCTTAGGCACCAGGGAGCCTGTTGGGCTCCAGGGCCTAATCCTCTGCCCTTGGAGCCTCTCTCCTGCCATGCAGAGCCTAAGGCTCACCCCTACACCCCCACCCAGGGCCCCACCTCTACACTCGAAGACCCCTTCTGAGACCCCCTCCAATGTGCTGGGCATAAACCCCACCCACACACCCTCACTCAGGGTCCTGCTTCCAAACTCCGGAACTCCACACTCCAGAGGCCCTCCTTTCAATGTGCTACCTCTCCCCTTCTGCGCAGGTCCTAAGCAGAGGCCCCGCCCCATGCTCCAACATCACCCTGCCTAGGCCCTGCCCCATGCTCAAATGTCACACCCCCACCCGCCTAGGTCCGACCCCACCCAAAACCCCACCTCTGCCTAAGTTCCACCCCCTGCCTAAACTCTACCCCTATAGCCAAGACTTTTTTTTTTCTTTTTTCTTCTTTTAGATTGGGGCTCTGTTTTACCTTGTAGATTCATTGTTGTCGATTCTTTTATATTTTTATTTTTTCCTAATCTTTTATTTTTCTAATTTTATTTTATTCTTTATACTTTGTTAGTGATCTCTCCTTTTGGCTTGTTCCCCCGCACTTTTATTTATTTTTCTTTTTTCTTTTATTTTACCTTGTTGCAGTTGTTTCAATTATAATTTTATTTTTCTAACATAGTTTTTATCTTTCTAATTTTATTTTATATTCTTTCATATTGTACTGCTCCATTTTTTCTTTCTTCCTTCCCCCCCTTTTTTTTTTTAACTGTGCCACGAAGCTTGCAGGATCTTGGTTCCCAGGCTGGAGGTCGGGCCCGAACTCCTTTGGTGGGAGCTCTGAGTCCAAACCGCTGGACTAACACAGAACCTCAGACCCCATGGAATATCAATTGGAGTGACACCTCCAGGAAATCTTCATATCAGCATCAAGACCCAGCTCTATCCAACTGCATGCAAACTCCAGTGCTGGACATCTCAGGCCAAACAACCAGTAAGACAGGAATACAGCACCACCCATCCAAAAAAAAAAAAAAAAATGAAATGACAAAAAAATTTGTTACAGATGAAGGAGCAAGGTAAAAACCATCAAGACCAAATAAATGAAGATGAAATAGGCAAGCTACCTGAAAAAGAATTCAGAGTAATGATAGTAAAGATGATCCAAAATCTCAGAAACAGGATGGAGAAAATACAAGAAACATTTCACAAGGATCTAGAAGCACTAAAGAGCAAACAAACAGTGATGAACCACACAATAACTGAAATTTAAAATACTCTGGAAGGACTCAATAGCAGAATAACTGAGGCAGAAGAACGGATAAGTGAGCTGGAAGATAAAATGGTGGAAATAATTACCAGGAAGCAGAATAAAGAAAAAAGAATGAAAAGAATTGAGAACAGTCTCAGAGACCTCTGGGACAACATTAAATGCACCAACATTCTAATTATAGGGGTTCCAGAAGAAGAAGAGAAAAAGAAAGGGTCTGAGAAAATATTTGAAGAGATTATCATCGAAAACTTCCCTAACATGGGGAAGGAAATAGTGAATCAAGTCCAGGAAGAACAGAGGGTACCATACAGGGTAAACCCAAAGAGAAGCATGCCAAGACACATATTAATCAAACTATCAAAAATTAAACACAAAGAAAAAATATTGAAATCAGCAAGGGAAAAGCAACAGATAACATACACGGGAATCCCTATAAGGTTAACAGCTGATTTTTCAGCAGAAACTGCAAGCCAGCAGGGAGTGGCAGGACATATTTAAAGTGATGAGAAGAAAAAACTATAACCAAGGTTACTCTGCCCAGCAAGGATCTCATTCAGATTTGACAGAGAAATTAAAATCTTTACAGATGAGCAAAAGTTAAGAGAATTCAGCACCACCAAACCAGCTTTACAACAAATGCTAAAGGAACTTCTCTAGGCAGGAAACACAAGAGAAGGAGAAGACCTACAAAAACAAACCCAAAACAATTCAGAAAACGGTAATAGGAACATACATATTGATAATTACCTTAAATGTAAATGGATTAAATGCTCCAACCAAAAGACATAGACTGGCTAAATGGTTACAAATACAAGACCTGTACATATGCTGTCTACAAGAGACCCACTTCAGACCTAGCGACACATACAGACTGAAAGTGAGGGGATGGAAAAAGATATTCCATGCAAATGGAAATCAAAAGAAAGCTGGAGTAGCAATTCTCATATCTGACAAAATAGACTTTAAAATAATGACTATTACAAGAGACAAAGAAGGACACTTACATAATGATCAAGGGATCGATCCAACAAGAAGATATAACAATTGTAAATATTTATGCACCCAACATAGGAGCACCTCAATACATAAGGCAAATACTAACAGCCATAAAAGGGGAAATCGCCAGTAACACAATCATAATAGGGAAATTTAACACCCTACTCTCACCAATGGACAGATCATCCAAAATGAATATAAATAGGGAAACACAAGCTTTAAATGATACATTAAACAAGATGGACTTAATTGATATTTATAGGACATTCCATCCAAAAACAACAGAATACACTTTCTTCTCAAGTGCCCATGAAACATTCTCCAGGATACACCAACCATATCTTGGGTCACAAATCAAGCCTTGGTAAATTTAAGAAAATTGAAATCATATCAAGTATCTTTTCCGACCACAATGCTATGAGACTAGATATCAATTACAAGAAAAAAACTGTAAAAAATACAAACACGTGGAGGCTAAACAATACACTACCAAATAACCAAGAGATCACTGAAGAAATCAAAGAGGAAATCAAAAAATACCTAGAAACAAATGACAAAACACAATGATCCAAAACCTATGCGATGCAGCAAAAACAGTTCTAAGAGGGAAGTTTATAGGAATACAATCCTACCTCAGGAAACAAGAAAAATCTCAAATAAACAACCTAACCTTACACCTAAAGCAATAGAGAGAGAAGAACAAAAAACACCCAAAGTTAGCAGAAGGAAAGAAATTATAAAGATCAGATCAGAAATAAATGAAAAAGAAATGAAGGAAATGATAGCAAAGATCAATAAAACTAAAAGCTGGTTCTTTGACAAGATAAATAAAATTGACTCATCAAGAAAAAAAAGAGAGAAGACTCAAATCAACAGAATTAGAAATGAAAAAGAAGAAGTAACAACTGACACTTCAGAAATACAAAGGATCATAAGAGATTACTACAAGCAACTATATGCCAATAAAATGGACAACCTGGAAGAAATGGACAAATTCTTAGAAAAGCACAACCTTCTGAATATGAACCAGGAAGAAATAGAAAATATAAACAGACCAATCACAAGCATTGAAATTGAAACTGTGATTAAAAATCTTCCAACAAACAAAAGCCCAGGACCAGATGGCTTCACAGGCGAATTCTATCAAACATTTAGAGAAGAGCTAACACCTATCCTCAAACTCTTGCAAAATACAGCAGAGGGAGGAACACTCCCAAACTTTATATTTGGAAATATAAAGGACCCCGAAAAAATAAAATAAAATAAAATAAAAGACCCGGAATAGCCAAAGCAAGATTGAGAAAGAAAAACGGAGCTGGAGGAATCATGCTCCCTGACTTCAGACTATACTACAAAGCTACAGTAATCAAGATAATATGGTACTGGCACAAAAACAGAAATATACATCAATGGAACCAGATAGAAAGCCCAGCGATAAACCCATGCATATATGGTCATCTTATCTTTGATAAAGGAGGCAAGAGTATACAATGGAGAAAAGACAGTCTCTTCAATAAGTGGTGCTGGGAAAACTGGACAGCTACATGTAAAAGAATGAAATTAGAACACTCCCTAACACCATACACAAAAATAAATTCAAAATGGATTAGAGACCTAAATGTAAGGCCAGACAGCATAAAACTCTTAGAGGAAAACATAGGAAGAACATTCTATGACATAAATTACAGCAAGATCCCTTTTGACCCACCTCCTAAAGAAATGGAAATAAAAACAAATATAAACAAATGGGATCTAATGAAAGTTATAAGCTTTTGCACAGCAAAGGAAACAATAAAAAAAGATGAAAAGAACACTCAGAATCAGAGAAAGTACTTGCAAACGAAGCAACTGACAAAAGATTAATCTCCAAAATATACAAGCAGCTCATGCAGCTTAATATCAAAAAAACAAACAACCCAATCCAAAAATGGGCAAAAGACCTAAACAGACATTTCTTCAAAGAAGATATACAGATTGCCAACAAATAGATGAAAGGATGCTCAACATTACTAATCATTAGAGAAATGTATATCAAAACTACAATGAGGTATCACCTCACACCAGTCAGAATGGCCATCATCAAAAAATCTACAAACAATAAATGCTGGAGAGGTTGTGGAGAAAAGGGAACCCTCTTGCACTATTGGTGGGAATGTAAATTGGTACAGTCACTATGGAGAACATTATGGAGTTTCCTTAAAAAACTAAAAATAGAACTACCATATGACTCAGCAATCCCACTACTGGGCATATACCGTGACAAAACTATAATTCAGAAAGAGTCATGTACCACAATGTTCACTGCAGCACTATTTACAATAGCCAGGACATGGAGGCAACCTAAGTGTCCATCGACAGATGAATGGATAAAGAAGATGTGGCACATATATACAATGGAATATTACTCAGCCATAAAAAGAAACGAAATTGAGTATTTGTAGTGAGGTGGATGGACCTAGAGACTGTCATACAGAGTGAAGTAAGTCAGAAAAACAAATACCATATGCTAACACATATATATGGAATCTAAAAAAAAAAAAAAATGGTTCTGAAGAACCTAGGGGCAGGACAGGAACAAAGACGCAGATGTAGAGAATGGACTTGAGGATACGGGGAGGGGGAAGGTTAAGCTGGGACGAAGTAAAACAGCAGCACTGACATATATACAGGACCAGATGTTAAATAGATAGCTAATGGGAAGCAGCTGCATGGCACAGGGAGATTAGCTCGGTGTTTTGCAAGCACCTAGAGGGGTGGGATAAGGTGGGTGGGAGGGAGATGCAAAAGGGAGGGGATATGGGGATATATGTTTGCATATAGCTGATTCAGTTGGTATACAGCAGAAACTAACACAACACTGTAAAGCAATTATACTCCAATAAAGATGTTAAAAAAAAAGTTAATAAAGCAATATTGTACAACTCTTTGGGCACCACACATATTTAAATCGTGGGTTACCATATTCATTTTCATTCTGTAAAGTTCGTATCTCATCAAGAATCTTTGAATCGTGAATTTAGATTTTTTTTGAGGGGCAGAGTTTTGGACTCTCTCAATAAAAACAGTACAGAACAAATACAGAAAAGGAAAATTAGTGCTGTATTGAAAGTACTATTGCATAAAGCTTATCTTAGAATGTTTTTATTTAAAAATTTTTTTCCTTAGGATAATTAAAAAACTCAGTATTGCATTTACCTGCAACAAGCTCCTCTAGACTTGGCACATGAAAAGAATACTCAGCACAAGACATCTTCTTTCTGAAACAGGAAGGGGGCAGGACACAACCTTTAAAAGAATGACAGAGCTGTTGGGGGACACAAAAATTAGAACCAACTAGGTCCAAGATGGCAGACTTCCAGTAGAACTTGAGCCTCATTATATGCTCATTGTAATGCATTAGCATCTAAATGACACACCCACAGGTGCCATGACCATAAATGGCCAAAAGTGGGCAGTGGCCCAATTCCTGGAATTCTCTGCCCCTTCCCCCAAATAGCTGGAATAATCCTCCCACTTGTTAGCCTATGAAATTACCCAGTCCATAAAAACTACCCCATATTTCGGGGCCTCTCACCTTCTGAGATGTTCCACACTCTGTGGAGTGTGTTTCTCCCAAGGCCCTCTCACCTTTTGAGATGGACCGCATTCTGTCTATGGAGTGTGTCTCTCTAAAAAAATCCACTTCTTACCCATCACTTTGTCTCTCAATGAATTCTTTCTGTGATGAGACATAAAGAACCTGAGCTTTGTTAAGTCCTAAGTGTGTGATCTCAAAGTACAGTGTGTTCAAGTCCCAATCTGAGTTTTGGCTGGGGTCAAGTCTCAGCCCATGGGCTCAAGTCCCAATCTGAGTTTTGAGGTTTCACGAGGATGTACAAAATAAAGCAATTGTAGGCTAATTATTGCAGTGCACGAAGCATGAACAGCTGCTGCTCTGGAAATGAAAGAGTTCAGTTATATAAAGAGGGCAAAAGGGCATTTAGGTGTCCTCACAGAAAGGCAACCATAACTTCTTGTATTTAATATTCCAAGTGAGAAATGTCCAAGTAACCTATTTTAATACTAGTACCTTAAATAGCTGACATTTAAAATAGACAAGAGGAATACCAAACCAAGAGGGCACATGATTCATTTTCTTCAGTCATGTATCTGGATTGAACATGCAGCTTTCTAATGGTTGATTTAAGGAATATAGATCCTGAAGCAAAGGTAGTTATTAAGGTTTATGAATAAGTGTTTAAATGGTTGTAGATAACAGTACAGGATGCTCAGGTACTTCTATAATAGATCATTTATTTGTGTTTTCTATTCTATATTTGACATTTAGGCTAAAAGTTAAACAAGTTTCTTAGACTATCACTTTTACAAGAGAAAATTTAAATTACTAAGAGAAATGGAAACTCCTACAAATTATTAGCTTTTGAAATTCAAATTATTTCATTTACAAATAAACATTTTCTTGGTAAACAGCTTCAATGTCCAATTATTCTGATAACCTAACCAATTATCATTTGATTTTTAAAAAATATATGCTAAATATATTTTACAATAAGTAGACATATATGCACAGAGATTAGTATCTTACCTCAAGTGTACAGGTAATGAGGTGTGCAAGCAGAGAGAGTTAAATAAAATGCAGGCAAAAAAACCCAAACAAACGAAAGTAATATGAGGTGGGCGGGGAATCCCACTGGAGGCCAATCACAACAGGGAATAAAGACAAAACTCTTAAGGCTGTTTCTAAGAACACTGTTGGAGTTCTCATTAAAATTGTTAATGAAATACCTCGTTAATGTGAATAATCTCTGATATACCATTACTTAGTAAGTGAAAGATGGTCCTTCAACATCACTTGAAATACTCTTCCAAAAAAAATTTTTTTTTAATTTTCCAAAGATTCAGTTTTCTTAGAAACTGTATTTCTAATTTTGATGATATCAAATAACACATCCTCCACAAACATACATTTAAGACCCGACATTTCTTTAGTACTTTATCAGATAATACTTTATTACCCTTTATTTACTTAATATGCATAATTTGGTCTCCCAAAGAAAATGTAAAGTGTTGATAATGGGCCCCAAACCCTATATAATCATAGTTAGATGATCTCAAATATATTTTATTTTTTTTTGGCCGTGCATTGCAGCTTGCAGGATATTAGTTCCCTGACCAGGGATCAAACCCTGGCCCTCGGCAGTGAAAGCGAAGCATGGACTCCTAACCATTGGACGGCCAGGGAATTCCCGAAAATATATTTTCGAATTGAATAAGCTATAATTGTTTAGGAATGAGCCATTTTAACTTTATTGAAATAATTTCAGATGGACAGAAAATACGTACAAATAATCTCATATATGCTTCACCTAGATTTTCTAAATGTTGACATCTTATATTTTCTTTCTTTCTTTTTCTTCTTTTTTTTTTTTTTTTTTTCTTTGCGAGGCATGCAGAATCTTAGTTCCCGTCCCAGGGGTGGAACCCGTGCCCCCAGCAGTGGAAGCATGGAGTGTTAACCACTGGACCACAAGGGAAGGCCCATCATCTTATATTTTCTTTATTAGAAACCAGCAAGTACTAATTAAGAACTTGTGAAAATCTGCTCAGTGAATACATGTTTACTTAAAATGAAGATAATAAAAGCACTCTAGATATTTCTACTTACAGTAGGAATAATAAAGACTCAAGTTTAAATTAAATACAATCCTAATGATCTCAGGTGGCCTTGGCCTGCAGGGGTTTGAAGCAAGATCTCGTTCCCCAGCGAAGTCAGGCCATGGCAGTGAGAGCACTGAATCTTAGCCCCTACACCACAAGGGCAAGTGGCTAGTGACAAGGCCCCTGGCTTGTCTTATTTGTAAAAATTAATTTCAACAAAGATACTGAAAGTAGTGAAACAAGCAAAGTGTTTATTAGGAGGGAAAAAAGTACATGTGAATAGACACACATGGGTGGACTAAGAGAGTTGCGTCTTCGTGGTAGTTTAAATCACTTACATGGGGCATTTCTTGGGGGTTTCCTCTGGCCAATGTCTTGCTTTGCCTGGCTCTGAGGCCGTATTTGGTATAACTAAGGGTTCTCCCCTGTATGTGCGCACATCTCTTAATGCAGAGACCTATGGGAAGGTTGACATCACCTACTATGGGGTGGTGCCCCCTCCCTTCCTTACACCCCCAGCCTTTCTGTACCTGTATAGTTGGGAAGAACTCCTTGACCTTGAGAATGAGAAATCTGTGGTCTGTTTATGTTTTTTCTGGGTGGGACTCAGCTCCTGGCATTATCTTATCTTGGAGTAGCTGCCCACACAGGACAGATTTCAGCTGCTCAGCCTGCGGCCCATCTACATCTCCTGCATCACTAATTTTACACCCTTTACAATCTTTCAAAGGTCACGTTTTTGTTTTCTTTCCCCACCAAAACAGAAACAAATTCCAACCCTAGGAGGCTACAGCCTGAATAACTGGTTTAGAAATGCAAGCCAAAAGCCCAGAAGGCAGCGTGGTAGTGTGTATAAGTGTGTTTCTGTGTGAGTGAGAGATAGGGAAGAGGAGGTTGGAGTTGGAGTGATGAGAGAAAAGGGTTAGAAAGGTTCTAATACAAATCCAGAGTGGCTCTAGGAGGACAGCTTTGGGCCACATGGAGGCAAACAACATTTACTCTCCAGATTCCACTGCTGGGAGTCAGTGGCCCAGAAGTAGGGTCTAGAGAAGGGAAGAATGGAAGATAGGAGGCAGAAGCATAAATGGAGCTGCAGAGGCAATGCCTAAAGGGGTAGACCAACTATGGCCGATAACTATTGACAAACTGCATTCTGTAAACCAGACAGTATGTTAGACACTTTACAGACATTCCTTCAAAACCTCACACAACGACATATTATCCTTCTCATTTTACAAGAGGAAATAGGCCAGAGAGAATATATTATTTACTCCAGATCACTCAGCTATTAAGTGGCAGAAACAGAATTCAAAACCAAATCTAGCCCACTGTAAACCCAGAACTCATCACATTATACCTTGCCATTAACTGGTGAGGGAATGATACAATTCAGCTCACAATAAGGGAAAGTTTGTACAGAGCAACCTTATAGCACTCAGTATACCGCTGGTCATCTGTTTGCTTTGTTTCTGTCCCTTAGACTGTGATCTCTTTGAAGATAGGACTGTATTTCTCATATTTGTCTTCCAAGTACCTAGCATACAATGGATACCAGTTCAGCCTTAGTTTTTTTTATTGAACATTTATGATATTCCAGACTCATAAGGCTCTGGGCACGGCTGGCTCCATGGATGTGCAACTAGTGAAGTTACACAGGACCATGTGCTCAGAATAGCACGTGGTTTATGCTCCATTGCCACCATCTTTAAATTCTTAACTTTAGGGACTTCCCTGGTGGTCCAGTGGTTAAGACTGCAGGCTCCCAATGCAGGGGGCCCAGGTTCAATCCCTGGTCAGGGAACTAGATCCCGCATGCCATAACTAAGAGCCTGCATGCCACAATGAACACCCCGTATGCCGCAACTAAGACCTGGTGCAGACAAATAAATAAATAAAATAAATATTTAAAAAAATTCTTAACTTTATATTTGAACTTTTAAGATGGATAGGACAATGGAACATGCTTGGGATCAGAGGAGAGAGGGTCTATGTGCATGTCCACCACCACTCCTTGCTTCCCATTCACAAAAAGCGTTTAAGTCCTGTGAGCGTAGAATGCTGGTGGATGCACAGTCCAAGGGAGTTCATTGAGACTCAAATTCCCTGGATTCCATAGTGTCGGTAGAATGTGCATGCATGGAGAAGTAAAATAAATACAGTGGTGCTAGTTTTGTGCAGTATCCAGTGTTCTAGTAAGAACAAAATACATATGCCTACATAGTATGAATTGTGAAATTTCAGTAATTCTGCGTACAAGCTAAATGTTCTTTTGTTTGTATTTAAAACTGGTATTGCAGAATATAGAGTGGTAAATCTCATGCTAATGAGTTAAACTCAATTTTTCTTTACTTAGAGTGACAATAAATTGCAAATTAATGCTATTAATTAATAATAGTATAGTTAGTGATTAATTAATAATAAATCAATAAAACAGAATTAATGTCATTAATAATTAATAATAGCAAATTAATGCTATTAATTAAAACATCATGACAAGTGGAAAGAGATACTACAGAAGAAAGGAGACCGCTTATATTTTAGTACCTTTAATGGCACTTTCCCCCTGCGTTTTGAACAAGGGGCCCTGCATTTTCATTTCGTACTGAGACTCACAAATTACATAGGCAGGCATGTTATGGAACATGGCAGTGAATAAGACATGCAATCCCTGTTCTGGAGCTAGCGGTACTTCATAATGCCTAGACTAGACTGTCTGTGCCTGGAATTGTTCAACATTTAGAGCAAAATTGAGTAAAGAGGCTAGATTACCCTCCAGGTCTGTCCAATCCGAAGATGACACTAACCATAGATTAAGACTAGACGGCTTTCCTGGTTTTTTCATATGATACAAGAGGTCTGAAAGTGGACAAATCAAGCCAGCTCATTCCTTTTTGTAACTACTGTGGGGAAAAAAACCCCCAAAACACCAAAACTAAACTAGTTCAAACTTTTATCTTAACATTCATTAATCATTCAGGGAACTAAGGGAGAAAACAAACAAAAAAATTCGCCGCTGGTATCTCTTGTGATATGTTAACCAACCCCTGGGAGGCTGACACTTAGCTCTGAGTGAAAAAGTAGTTAACAAAAGTCCGAAGGGGAGAGGTGACCTGGATGTACTACGGGTAACACTGGCTTCCAGTACAAAGGTTACACATTTTGAGTCTCGGTCAAAGCGTGATCGTCTTACAATTTAACGCAGAGGAGATTTCTGAAGGCAAAAGTAGACATAATATGACGAAACACACCTGGCACCGTACACACACGCACACCCCCACACACACTCGAGATCAGATTTTGGGAAGTCAAAGGACAGCTCAGCCAAGGCGAGACCACTGGAAGCAAAGCAGGTGGAGTGCCTGTTTCCTTGCAGCTCACAGTCATTCCGTTCACCTGACCCCACAATTTATTTCTTGTAGTTTACCGAAACATTCTTGTTTACTCCACTTACCTAATCCGTGAGGGAAGCCTACACCTAAAACCCGATCTTGCCTCAGTCAACTCCGCCTCCTCTGGATCCGGGAGATCAGACCCTGCCCACTCGAAATCGCTCCTCCTCTCACGGAGATCAAAATGGCGCCCCGCGGGTCGCCACTTCCCACCTCTCACTCTCTTCCTGGAGGCAAATTGTTATCGCGAGACTTCGGTCTCCCTATTAGCTGGGGCACGCAGCCCGCCCATCCTTTTCTCCAGCGCGGTAATGGAGGTTGGTGGTTCTTAAGTTGTTGGAGTGAGGGGGGATTCCGGAGGTTGCTGAATGCGGACTTCCTAGGGAGGGGTGGCGGGTATCTGGTACGCAGCTGAGGCCCATGCCGAGCCGGCGCTGGTTGGTGCAAGCTGTCTGCCCTCTCGACGGGTAGGAAAGAGGATGGGGGCTTCCGGGCGTTGTGGGCGGGGGAGGGTTTCCTCTTGTAGCTTTTCCCAGGCCCCTGCGTGGCATATCGGGGTCCAGCCGCGGAAGTCAGTCCCCGAAGGCGGAGGGCTCGTGGTTTTTGTGGACTTCGGGCCTAGTGGCTTTACTGCGGCCCACAGTACACGATTATAGCATGGGCGTGGTCCGTTGTCTGGCATGTAGATGTTAAAATGTGGTACATACAATACACATTTTCTGAATTAATAGGGGTTAAGTGCGAGGTAACCATTGCTGACGCCGTTCTTCTTGTACGAGGTTAGGCGCTTCCTGGAGACGCTCGCCCCAGAATCGCACAAAGTGCTGAAGGGGAATTGTTAGAGCCAGTGAAGGGCACTATTGCCATGTGCTTCTCGCAGAATCTCGGAATAGGAAGCCACACTTCGTAGGAATGCTTTCTAGTTTCCGAAAAAGAGGTTTTGAGTCAACTTTAATTTTTATAATACGCTCTGATTTTTTTTTTTTAAATCTCAAGTATACTATCAGTGCCATTGGATCCACTTGTTGAATTTCTTTTTGGGCAGTTATTTCGTGACTTATTTCTTAGATTTTGCATTTTAGAAAACTACGATAAAACATCATGAAATTACCAGGAGTCCGTTGGATATTTTGCAAATCTGAGGGCTCTGTGACCTTATTGGCTTCCTATGTTCGAAGTATATTGTTCTTGTAGGATTTCTTTCATCGTTGCTCATTTGTCATTGCCAAGAATGCTAAAGACTAAGAACAATATACAAATAGGAAGAATGATGGCATCCCCGATAAGGGAGATGGAAAAGTAAAATTAGACATTATCTTTTTTTTAAATTTTGTCCAAACTATTGTATCTAAGGAGATTACAACAGTGCCCTTTGTCTTTTTTTTATTATTATTTGTAAGCCTTTCATCGAAAAGTTTGAGAATTCAGAACTTTTGTATTAGTACCCATTAACAGCAAATTCCAGACCAGGAGTTTGGATAGAGGTAGTTAAGTCCTGCTGATTATTTTCCCGGGTATACAGAGGCCATACTCCACCTTCTGGCTTTGTATGCAAAAGATTTTCATACTAGTTCCCAACTGATGTTGAAAAATGGCTTTTTGGCTGTTGTATGGCTAAGGGTAAAATTACATTTTTTACTGTTGCGGAAAGCTGTATGATACTTTCGTTGGAAATTACAATACTCTTCTGGAATCTAACATTGGATAGATTAAGGAGGCAAAACTGAAAGAGAACTTGTGAATAAAATCTCTAGATTTTAGGATAGACCTGAAATGACAGTTCCTACGTGAAAATATTAAAAGCCTTGTGTGTGATTTTTGCCTTAATTTATGTGTAATTAATTTACATAATTGTCACAATGACATCAACATTTTCATTACTCTGATACTAGCTGTTTGCATTTATTCAGGGAAACAACATCACATTTACTGAATTTTGTATGGTCAGAAATCTGTTTAAATCAAAGGACAATTGACAACAAATTTGAGAGGGGCTTGGAAAACACATACCAGGAATGGATTCTATCAACTATGCAATGCCATCTGACTCAGCTGTGGAAATTGAGAATCAAAGGTAAGTGCTTTCTTTTTTTTAAATAACAATCACCAGATTTTTCTGGAAAAGAGACTAGATGGTAATTATACTGTATTTGAATTAGCGGGAAAGCATAAATCATTGTAGATAATGAGTGGTGGTAATGGTAATTTTCATGCATTAGAACAGAAAAGGAAAACCTGGTTTGCACAGGCCTTTGAAGTTTTAACTACTTATAATCGTGGGACACATCGTTAACTCAGGGAAACAGGAGTATATTCTCCGGGCCAAACTGCTATCTTCCTCATTAAATCATCCTCATTTTATAAGAAGAAAATGGATATCAGTAGGGAATCTTGTTTTAAAATCAACTTGTTCCTATATTCCACGTTATCAGGGATGCTGGCTTATGTATATGATGAGAGGTATCTAGTCCTAATTGTTTTTGATCTCACTGGGAAAACAAATGAGCATTTCTAGTATACTCACTACATCTCTCCGCTAGGATACTCTTGTTTTATTTAGAGGAGGCTTTGTCTTAGTTTAGCCTCTAGCAGTGAACAAGGCTGCCTTTGTGGAAGTTACATAAAGGAAGATGATTTTTTGGCTAAGTGCTATGGCACATGGCATTATGGGCCACTTGCGGTAGAGTGGTCAGAGCTAAGTGATTGGCTAGTACTGAGCCCATCTTTTAAAAAATTACTTTGAACATGTTTTTCTGCTTTGATTTGTAAAAGAAAAGTATATTACTGGTAATAAACAGTAATATAAGAGGGTACAATTACTCTTTCCCTGTTTTCTAGTGATAACTCTTCCTCTGGTAGCAGCTTATTTAAAACTCAGTGTGTTCCTATCCCACCTAAAAGGAGGCAAAGAAACCCTATTAGAAAATTTGTTCACACACCTGAAAGTACTCAAGCAAGAGATTCATCTAGTGACTCATCTATAGAGCCAAGACCATTGACTTTAAAAGCTATTTTTGAAAGATTCAAAAAAAAGAAACGTAAAAAGAGGAAATACAAGCCAACGGGAAGATCAAGGGGAAGACCAAAAGGAAGGAGAAACACTAGAAGCTCACAAATAAATAAGAAACAATTTAAAGACAAAGGATCTGGCTTCCCATTTTTAGAATCAGAAAATGGAAGAAAACGATTACCTTGGAGAAAAATTTTAACCTTTGAGGTGAGTCTTTATATATGCTGATGCACATAGCTTAAAATGTCTGAAATGAGTTGTTGGTCGCTTTTAGGATTTAGATGTACCTGGAACATACAGTCTTCAACTTTTATAATACTTCTCTATACTGACTATACTGCCGCTTAAATGCCATCCCCCTCCTTCAGCTCAAAGTTCACTTGGACTTCTGGGTGGAATCTTGCACTGGTAACACAGGGTGAATGTACCTGTATATGAAGTGCTCTAAGGCTGATTTTATACCTTGATCTTACCGTGTCAGGGCTGTAAACACCATTCCTAAAACTCAAATGCCCAGTTGTTTTATAGTAACCGAAGTGAAACCCACACCTGCCTTTCATGTTCAGTGGCTTTAGGATTTCATTTTGTTCAGATATTTCAATTTCTGACAGAATTACCAGACAAATAACGCCAGTACTTAGCAGTAGACTCTGAAATATTTGAGATAAGTGATTGCATAATTTGTAGTCACTTGTTCTAGAATCTGATTTATTGGAAAGGATTAATACTCATTAACCTCTTTATGTTTTAAGGTGATTAAAATAGACAGTTCTCTGCATTAAAAAATATCTTAAGTAATGCCCAAACGATACAAGATTTATGCTTGTTTTTCTTGGTACTAACTTTGATAACTTGCTAGGTAGAACAGTGAATTGATACACGTGATCTCCATATGGCAGAGTAGTTAAATGAAGATCACTAAGGACCTTGTTATGGGGATCCTTGTCATTTAGGAACATAGGCATTTGCTGAGTGGAAGAAATTTTTTTTAAGTCCTTGACTTAAAATATGGTGTTTTTGGTACATAGCAAGCAGTGGCAAGAGGATTTTTTAACTACCTTGAAAAACTGAAGTATGAATACCATCTCAAGGAATCCTTGAAACAAATGAATGTTGGTGAAGATTTAGAAAAAGAAGACTTTGATAGTCGTAGATACAGATACTTGGATGATGATGGATCTATCTCTCCTATTGAAGAGTCAGCGTAAGTTCTATCATGGATTGGAATAATTTTGGACATAGGTTTTATAAGATTAAGTGCTTTTAAATTTTAATGTTGGTCCATATGCTATCAATTTGTTTATACTTTGATTTAATGGTGATGTGAACACAGATAAAATATTAATAGACTTAACTGGTATTGCTGTTTCAGTTGTATGTCATGACAGTATACTACTCCTTGGGTTATAAAAGATTTGTCATCTGAGTGATACACTTTTTTTTAAACTATTGGAGTATAATTGCTTTACAATGGTATGTTAGTTTCTGCTTTATAACAAAATTGAATCAGTTACATATATACATTGAGTGATATGCTTTTAATATTGCAGAGCAGAGGAGGAGATTGCAACAAATCTTGAACATGATGAATGTGATATTAAATTGGTGGTAAGTGACAATTTTATCCCACTTCATTTTGGGAGGACAGCTGTTGACAAAGGGAAAATTTTATCCTGTTGTGTTACTACCTGTATTTAAGTTTTGAAAGGTTCAGTGCCCTTGGTGCAGGAAATGCAAGAATAAAAATAAGAATTTTATGGATAATTGGTGAGAACATGATCTATCAATACTATATCAGTAAAAACAATACTATTGTAAGTTTTCATGTGTGGTGTTGCTACTAGGATATCAGATGAGAAAAGCAGCAGAAGTTAATTTGGATTTTTAACATCCAGATGTAGTACCCAGGTTATTTTAAGTAACCTAGAGTTTAGTTATATGTAATTACTAACGCGGTAAAGTTTCAGTTATTGCTTAGTATTGTTATTTCTTATGCAGGAGGATAATTATTTCATAATAAGTTCTGAAATACCAAAGAAGAAGAATGTATATTTGGAACAAGAGGAATATACTGAAGAAGCTGCATTGCCTAAAAAGAGAGCATCAAAATCCAAAAAACACTGGACAGAGGACAGAATGGCCTGAAAATAGATAGGATTATGACTACCAGACAAGGTAAACAGAATAGAGAAAAAGGAACTTTATAGAAAGAAAAGATGATAAATGTGAATACATATGCCAGCCTTATGATAAAAAAGAACCTTGTAAGAAAATAAAAAGAATAAACAAATTTATAAAACTCCTGAAGTAGTAATTATAAGAAAAATAATTAAAACAGATTATGTAGAAAAAACATTGAGGCTGTTATAGCAGATATAATCACTTCCCCCAAAAATAAACAACGTCCTACTGTTTTTGCATATGGTGGTGTATTTCTGGGTAAGAGAACTTAAAGGTGCCATTTGAGCTTTGAATCAAAGAAATAAGATTGTAATCCTGAAAAGAAAATCTTAGTTGCAATAACCACTAATGATTGACAGCAATAACCACTAATGAGAATTCTCCTTAGAGTACCTGCAACTCCATTTTTATTTTTTTCAGAGAAATTTAGTGTGAAATGCCTATTAACGTAATAAGAGAACTTAATATTTTCTTTTCCTAAAAACTACCTATAATATTTCAACTATCATTTTCATCACCACTGTATGTTGCAGATTATGCCACTCTATATACTTCATTTTACCATAGCACTTGTGTTTGTTTTTGTTTAATTTGTGGACAAAGACTTCTAGACAGGTGCACAAATAAATCCTCTTTTGCAACCCAGAGCTCATTGTTCAGTATGAGTTTTGATACAGATAAGAAGGAACATGATACCTAAGAGAGTCAAGTGATGGGGGTGTATTGATAAACATAAAGATTGCTTCCAGGACTATAGAGCTGATAATTTCCCTCATATCTTAAGCTTTTAAATTATCAGCTGTATTGATTTAGTACTCTAATTTTAACGTTGACATGAAACAAAGATGGCTTCTTTTTTTAGGCTTTTTTATCTTGATCAGAGTGTCTGGATAATCTAAAAAGGTATGTCTTATGCTTTAGGTGAGTTTGGGTCCAATTTGTGTAAATGTGATAAATTGTCAGAATTTAAAACCTCCATAGGTTTCATTATTGAAAGGCATTTTTGCCAATTTTAAATTTCTGTTCATAATGTAATTTCAGAAAATGAATCTCAGGATTGACATGCTTTATAGTGACATTGTGCCAGTTTCACTTCGCTTGAATGAAAGGGTCCCAGAACTATAAATTAGGCAGTTATAGCCAGAATCTTGGATACTCCTGCTTCAAGCATACACAACGTATTTTTAATCTCCCCGCACCCCTATATAATATTTTTTAAAAGTTTATTGAAGTATAGTTGATCTACAATATTAGTTTCTGCTGTGCAACAGAGACTCAGTTATACATATATTTCTATTATGATTTATCACAGGATATTGAATATAGTTCCCTGTGCTATGTAGTAAGACCTTGTTTATCTGTACTCATATATATAAGTAGTTTGCATCTGCTAATCCCAGACTCCCAGTCCATCCTTCCCCCACATCCCCCTCCTTGGCAAACACAAGTCTGTTCTCTATGTCTGAGGCTGTTTGTTTCATAGATGTGTTCATTTGTGTGGTTTTAGATTCCACAAAGAAGTGATATCCTATGGTATTTGTATTTCTATTTTTGATTTACTTTGCTTAGTATGATAATCTCTAGGTCCATCCATGTTGCGGCAGATGGCATTATTTCATGCTTTTTCATGGCTGAGTACTAATCCATTTGTGTGTGTGTGTGTACGTGTACCACATCTTTATCCGAGTAATAATCCACTGTGTGTGTGTGTGTACATACGCACGTACCATATCTTTATCCATCTCTTGATGGACATTTAGGTTGCTTCCATGTCCTGGCTACTGTAAACGGCATTGCAATGCATGTATCCTCTCAAACCATGTTTTTCTCTGGATATATGCCCAGGAGTGGGATTGCTAGATCATATGGTAGCTCTATTTTCAGTTTGAGGAACTGCTGTACTGTTTTCCATACTGGCTGTACCAGTTTACATTCCCACCAACAGTGTAGGGGGGTGTTCCCTTTTCTCCAACACCCTCTCCAGCATGTATTATTTGTAGACTTTTTGATGATGGCCATTCTTACTGGTGTGAGGTAGTACTTCATTATATTTACATTTCTAATAATCGGTAATGATGAGCATCTTTTTATGTGCCTATGTGTATGCTCTCTTTGGAGAAATGTCTATTTAGGTCTTCTGCCAATTTTTTGATTGGGTGGTTTTTTTGTTATGGAATTGTACTATCCAATAGTTTTATTTTTATTTTTTAAATTTTCTGGTCATGGTGCTACTCTTTATATACTTAATTACATATGAACTGAGCATGTTTACTAAACACGTCGTATGTTTTCAAGTTCTTCCTTCCCTTCAAATTTTGGTTTACCAAAATTTATGTTCTGCTATTAATTCACCCTCACGTGATGTGAAGAATCCCCAAATAACTTTTTTCTTAAAAACCTCATGACCTAAATGAGATGAAATGTTGCTCCTAAAGATTATTTTATTTAATGTTATGCATGTTAATATGCTGAATGATTTAATAATTATAATTTTGATTTAATCTGACCTTTGTTATTTAGATTTGCAAAAGGGATATATTTTTCATACACTTGTTTGGCCAGTGCATTCTTTTATTTTTGGCTGCACCGAGTGGATTGCAGATCTTAGTTCCCAGACCAGGGATCGAACCCATGCCACCTGCAGTGGAAGCATTGGAGTCCTAACCACTGTACGCCAGGGAAGTCCCTACAGTGTTTTTAATGAATGCATAATCTAAAATGAGGTAGAAGATTTAAAAGTATAATGCTAGAAATGACTACACAGGACACAAAATTTCATGAATCTGAATGATATAAAGTTTTATTAAATACACCCAATTTGTCTTCAATGATTCCCCAATCGTCAGAACATCAGCCATTTTTCTGTATTTTTATAATTGATATCAACTAATGAGAAAATGCTTTATATAGTTCTTAAATTAAGGCAAAAATTCAGTCAAAGTAAAAATTTTGCAGTAATCTGGGAATTGCATAGGCAAAATACATTGCAGTAATGAAGTTCTTAAAATCAAGCTTAAATTTATATGTGGAACTCTTCGTTTGGTTCATGTATAATAGCTAATAAGTACTTTGCATATTTTTACCTGTTAATATAATGCTATCTTTTCTAAGCATTGTAAAAATACCTAACCATGTGACTAATTCATGGGATGATTTCCTTAAATTTCTTAAAACATCCTTTGTGATGTCTGTTACTGCATAGTTTTGAACATATCTAAGAGACTGGAGCTCTTTCAAATAATTGTTCTCTTGTGGACTTGTTTATATTTTTTAAAACGCAAGCAGTGGTTGAGGTCTATCCCGATGGGGCTTTTTCTGTAAACCTACATCGTTGGAAACGCCTCATAGATTAACTGTGTGGTTTCCTTTACTCATAGAACTACCTGTTAGATCTGTGGGAAAGAACTACAAGACAGAGCTGCCAAGTAAACTGAAAAACCTAACGAACTTTTTATCTTAGGTATTGGCATATCCCAATGATCTGTACTGTTCTAGGGTGTGATGGCTTAGGTAAGTTTTAATCAGTGACAGTGTAATTTGTGCGGGGGTAGTGGGGGGACCATTCCAGTTCAGATGATGAATTTAACCGTTCAACTGCTGAATGATACAGACATGAACTAAAACTTAATTCTGATAGAGCTGAGTATGCTTAATATCTAAATATTTTAAGTTATATATTGAGGTTTTAATTTTTAATCACATGAGTATGGTATCCATCTTTTATTTGATATTTTATTTGCAGGAGTGAATATGATTTGAACCTAATACATTTTTAGAGGTAAGTGGAATATTTAATTTCTATTCAAATTAAGGATTCAGAAGTTCTGAAAAGAATGTAAATTTTGAGTATAGCATTCCATTACTGTCGTGGCTGCTAGTTAATTAGGTATAAAACAATTATCAGGATTTCAGCCAAAAATACTGCTGTAATATTTGTGTTTACAGAATTGGAAAAAATGAAGAGACAGCACTGACACGTAAATATGTATAATCGGATAGTTTCCTATGTAAGTTCTATAGGTATAGAGAGGGTAAAGGTAGCAATGGCTAGGTTTATAGTTTAAAATGGAGTTAATGTAGTTGTCTCATTGGAATGACAAATAAACACGTTATAAGAACTTAAATTTTTAGAGATGTGTGAAGATATTTCTCAGATAGTAACATTACAAACTTGAGGTTGAGGGTTTTTTCTGGTTCCGTCATAATTGCACTGCATGGTATCTGCATTCAGCAGTTTGTTCCTGCTGAGTGTTCAAAGGACAGTGCAATATAAATTCAGTATTTGGCATCGTTGGTTTCCTTGGCTTTGTGCATGTTAGACCTGGTATTTCTACTGATACAGTATTCCTATAGTTTCTCATACTGTTCAAGTTTGACAGTCTTCAGTAGTAACTAATACTATTTTTCTAGGATGTCAAATTCAGAACCAGGCAGATCCATCTCCTGACCCTAAACATGTAAGGATTTCTATTTCTGTTGCTTCTAGTAGCTTTCCTTCATTAATAGCATTGTTAGCAAAACAGCAGAACTTCTACACAAGTGCAGAAGCCTTTTGCACAGTGTATATATAAGCTTGAGAGAAATGTTTATAAAGCCTCATACAGTTGAAAATGGGCACTGTCGTTCATGGTGCCCGTAAATTGTTAATGTGGCTACATTGAGAACACAGGTTTTGCTTCCATCACTGTAATTTCATTGCGGTGGTGACAATGAGACCTGCAACATTTTTTTTTTTTTTTGCTAGGCTCATGAGTAAAAATTGGACATAACAAGGCTTTTCAGTATTAGAAAAGATGAAGGGATAAATAGCAACATACTTGCTATATTTAATTTCTAGGGTCCTAAAGTAAATCACTTGAGGAAATTGGATCCCAAAGATTACAGGTATGATTTTAATTTCATTTTTTCCCCTTGTATTTAATGAAAAAGACTGACATTAAAAAGGCCATTAGTTGTTTTACTATTTACCAGTAATGTATGATGTCATGATGATGGCAAAATGTTCAACTGCTCTGAATGGGCTGAATGAAAATAGCCTTTCTGAACATCCATCTTACATAAAGCTGTATTTTAAATGAAAGCTCTAAGATAAAAGTTGCCTGAAACATGCATGTTTGGAAACAATCAGCTAAATTTAGGTGTGAATGAAAATGGAACCTAATCAGTCCCAGTTGCCATTACAATCTTTTTCTGTAGGCGGGGAATTTTGAAGTGTGTCCATATTTCATTGGAGATCAAAGAAGCCTAACTAAAAGAATTGTGGTAAGTAATTATTTTTATTTTACCACACCAAATTATTTGTCAGGCTTTAATGGTCATTACCAAGGCTTTTAGAATGCAGTTTCTCATTTGCTGTGGACATGACCATAAAAAAAGTTTCCCACTAGGTTTTATTTCTGCTACTTTGTAGCATTCAGCCTGTTGGGAACATTTTATTATTATTTACTTGTATTTCCATTGCCTAGGTCAGCACTGTTCCAGTATAAATAGAACACAAGCCATTTTTTTCTAATTAGATTTTACAATACTGATGTAGTGACTATTATATTGAACAAGTTGTGCCTAGATTGCTGGAGTTCTTCGTTTAATCCTGGGCTTTTAGTTTATTACATTACAGGTTGCCTGGTTACTAAAGGAGGGGAGGCTGGCTTACATGAGCACCTCTTAAAATGGACCCTTATCTTTATATTTGTTATACAGGGCTGACTCATATGATAACTTCTTTTTTTGAAAGGTATGTACACATTAAAGAAAATAATTTTATAGGTCATTTCAAAGAGGGCTGATGGGACCACATCCAGGAGCTCTTTACGCTGTGACCAAAGACTGAGTTCTCCACTGGATATAATAGTAACTTGATAGTGCTATGTTTTCCAGATGGAGATACAAGCCACTCATACCCATGATTAGTGATGTGGGAAAGTAATTTAAATATCTTCCAACTTTAACCAGTGTCTACTCTCTTCTTTAGGGCTATTTTATCTTGAAGATTTATGAGTTTGGAGGAACTAAGGTGATTGGCAGTGGAAAGAATCAGAACGTGTGGAATTCCTTAAAAATTTATTGACTTAAATAACTTTGTGTTACACATAATAAAAAAAAACCTTTACACTTTGTGTGGAAAGTCAGCATATATTTTTGGCTCGAAGTTTCTCTAATGTTTTCTGTGGAGGGAATAATAACGTTTATCAGTTGTAGTTCTGATGTGCCTTAGACATGAAAAATTGGCCGGGGGGGGGGGGGCGGGCAGTGGCTGCTCACCTTATGAAATTCTTTTGCCCTTGCTCTGTTTTGGGCATATGCGTCTTGCTTTGCTTTCTCTTCCTTTTGCTTTTTCACTTCAGGTAACTGATGGTATAATCTGCAAGAAATTTATGTGGAATTAAAGACAGACACTTAAACTATGTGAATTCATATATCTTCATATATCCACATACATACCTTAGAGCCCTTTGGTGCATATGGGCTTGTGCAGTCTTTCTGTCTTCAGGAAGAGACACTCTAACCTTGTTCACACCCTTTAGGTGACTGACAAATGAACCTGAGCAGAGAACAAGTCATTTAATATATATGTAATGCCAGATTCTCTTTGAAAACTGATGTGTAGAGTATACCTGTGGATTTCTCCTTTACTATTTTGGTTTGAAAACTTCCAGAGACACGAGTTTTATTCCTTATTTCTTTCTGTCTCTGTGAGGATCTCTCCATAAATGCTTTTTTTCTTTTGATAAATGCTTCTTGTAAGCTCCCTGGAGTAGCTGTAAACTTTGAAAGGGTTTCTGTTTAAAAAAAAAAAATCGAGGCTATATGTCAGCAATATACAAATGTGTGGGGTTTCTGCTCAAGTAGGGGGAACCCCACTGGCCCCTGGGCTCACTAATCTGATGCTCGGGGCACACATACCTGCACACACAGCTGGTTTCTCCACAGGATGTTCTGATGCAGCTGGACAATCTGAGTTTGGTGTTTCTGACAGAAGAGGCAGAAATTCACTCACCTAATTGTGAGAAAGTCACAGACTTTACCACTTTACCTCACTGTACAGATTCACAGCAAAGGTTCTAAACTTTACCCATTCTAAACCCTAGGTCTTTTGGAACTGCCTTTCTAGAAAGTTCAATTGTCAGCTTGTCCACTGTGAGCACATTCATACATGATTCTAATGTAAGAAATGCCATATAGAAAGCTAAGTAAAACTATCCTTTTCTATTCCCTAATCCTCAACTGTGGGTTGCTGTATAAAATGAGAGCTATGAAATTTACCTGAAAACAGCTCTTTGCCTCATTTTCTCTCTTTTCTTCTAGAGTTAAGTTTGCAAAATCCATTTCAGCAATACTGATATCACTGTTGCTTATCAATGTAAGTTCTGGTTCTTCCATTATACCATGGCCACATTCTGTCTCCTGTACAGTAAAATTAAAAGGGAAACAGTATTCAAAAATCATAGCCTCAAAAACACTCAGAATGTGAAAAATATGTACCTTATGGAAGAAGAAGAACAGGTTCTTCAACTAAGGATAATGGAGAAGACAAACTACACGGGTTACAGAGCCAAGTGCCTGCTGACTGGCGGCTGTGCAGAACAGTGTGTGTATCCCCTACCTATCTGAATGGACCACCAGGGAAGTCCCTAGACCACACTTTATTAAGGAGAAACCCTTTCAATACTGAACAAGAATTTACAAAAAAAAAAAATCCAAAAGCTGCCAAGTCAGTCACCTTAGTTTTTGCTTATCTGTGGAGGGACAAACAGTACTAGAAGGTAAGCTGAAACCAAGTAGATTAATCCAGTGCAGCACAGTGAAGTTCAACACTATGTGCTGAAGCATAGGCTGAGCCGCCATTTTTCAGGAAAGCTGGAGAAAAGAAATGCGAACTGGGAAGATCTGTAAAATTCAGAGGAAGGTCAAATTTTAAAAATTTGCTTTCTCATTTCATTGGAGATTTCTAATGATTATGAGATTGACTATATCTCATATAGTAGCTCTGTTGCATCTCTTGCAATTTTGTTTAAAAAGTCTGAAAATGAAACCAAAAATTACATACAACACAGATTTCACTTACCCAGATTGGAATAGAGTTCTGTAGTGAAAAGGATCCAGAGCTTACAGAGAGCGCTGACTGTGCTTGTTGAGTTTGGTTTCCTGTGATTGTTGGAGTTTCTGCAGTAGTTGAATCCTCAAGACATTTTTCATTCTGAACAGTGACTGAATATGGTGTCTGAATTGAAGTTCTTACGCATAATTGTGGATTTATATTTAAAACGCCACAGGTTTCTTTATCATCAGTGAGCCCTTGACCTTGTAACACTGTACCAACTCCTCTTTCTGACAGTTCTTCAAAGCCCAGTCTTTCTTTCACTGAGCACTCGCTAGAGGCAGAACCACATGGAGTGCTATGCTGTAGATTTAACTGATGAAATACATTAGCCTCACCAGATGAACTGAAGACTGAACTTTGCAAATTTCCTACAGACAGCTGGAAATGAACACTTTTTTGCTTGTTTTGTAATATTTCATTCTGTTCAGAGGAAGAGTATTGATTTTCCGCCCCTTGGGAAGAATCTCTTGCTTCAATGCTGCTAAAAATACTTGGTAAGTCAGCATGCTGGCTTCCTTCTTGTGAAGAAAATTCTGGCAGAAGTTGTTGAAAAGATTGTTCAGACCCTATAAGAAATCAGTTGATCATAATTATATGTTGTAAAAACTTCGATAGAGATACAGTCTCTTAATAGTTGCTGAGAACATTGCAAATAATAAAGTCAGGTTACTTAAAATTTTAGGAATGAAAACTGATATACATAGACGTGAATAGAAAGTTAAAGGATGTCACAGAGATATTCGAATAACTACTGCTCACACCATGTATTTTCTCCTATAATAGTTAACAAAGGAACTATGACTGTTAAACACAAGGGCTTTCCCCCCCATAACAGAATACTGACTTTATAACAGAAAGACTTAAACATGCATGTGCATCTCATATATGTTGTGATGTGTGCATATATATAAAATTTGTATAAAAAGTTTTAGAAGGATACTTAAACTGATAACTGTAAGGGTTGAGGTAGGGAAGTTGAGCAAGAGGCAGCACTTTTTATTTTATCAAAATAAAATGCAAACACTATATATTACTTCTGTTATTTAAATAAATATACAGAGAAACTGGTGAGGAGTGGAGACAAACCAAGAGCTACTAGGTACAATTTCCAAGGAAAATTGATAAAAATAAACAACCATGAAAAACTACTGAGCTTTATTTAACTTTTTTGAACTTCTACATACCTTCAATAACATTTTCTGTAGCAAAACTCTGAGCTTCCTCATGAGCCCAGTTAGGGTCAGGCTGCTGGTTCACGCTGGTGTTAAGAGAAGAATGCAGGCTGGTCCTCAGTGCTGTAAAAGAAGCTGTACTTTTGGGTGACAGACTAGAACGGAGGCTTTCACAGGAGGAATGTGACCTCTGATGGAAGACAACCGGGAAAGGCTGAAATATTAGTATTTACTATGTTGAATCAATCTTTTATGTTTCTTTGATATTATTCTTCCTTAATTACCACTTTACTACCACATAAACCACTTGCTTATTCAAACCCAATTCTTTCACTTTAGTAAATATGAAACAGACTTTTTGTTTAGAAAACAAATTGTGAATTAACAAGACAGAGTTCAGAATATGTTCAGAATATATCATTTTCTGATAAGCAGGAACTATGCAGAGCTGCCTGGAAATAGAAAGACCCAGGTTTGAATCTTAGCTCCTTTATTGTATAGGAAGAGACTTTAAATTTTGCAAAATTCTGTTTACCTGACTGTTTAAGACTGAATTCCATTAAAGTAACCCCACCCCCCGAAACCCTGAAGACAAGTTTTTTTTTTGTCTTTTTGTGTTTTTTTTGCGGGCCTCTCACTGTTGTGGCCTCTCCCGTGGCGGAGCACAGGCTCCGGATGTGCAGGCTCAGCGGCCATGGCTCACGGGCCCAGCCGCTCTGCGGCACGTGGGATCCTCCCGGACCGGGGCGCAAACCCGTGTCCCCTACATCGGCAGGCGGACTCTCAATCACTGCGCCACCAGGGAAGCCCGACAAGTTCTTATGGGTCATCATAGCTGGAGATAAAACTATTGGGACAAAATTCTAATGCACCTGTTTTCAATCTTGGTTCTGCATTATAATCACTGTATCTGACCATTCCTAGGGATTCTGATTTAATTGGTCTGAGGTACAGTCTGGGCACTGGTATCTAAAAGCTTACCAGATGATTTTAATTGGCAGCCAAGGCTAAGAAGCATTGTTCTGTTCTAACAGAAGAAAAGACAGTTTTTGGAAATTCACTGCAAAGAAGCATCTACTTTATTATACCTGGTAAAAGTCTTTGCTGTCTTGAGAAATCCCAGAGAAAGATGATGAATCAAAATCTGGATGTGGTTCTAAGGGTTTAAACAGCTGACGATGCAAATTTGGAAAACTGTGCTCCAGTTCTGGAAAGTCAAAGTCAACTGTTGGAATTTTAAGGAAAAAGGACACTTATTTTAAAAATGAAGCCTAGAAAAGTAGTACTAAGAACATACTCATAAAGGTTATTTTAAGATAACTCCAATTCAACAAAATTACTTGCATTTTTTTCATTACCTGCAGGTGCTTTCAAATTAAGTCCTGCCGTTATCTCTCATGTACAAAAGGGGCAGGTGGTGGCAGTGGTTTGACCAGAACCTTTGACAAATGCAAGTTTACATTTCTACTAGCCTCAAGGTCTTTATGGGGTTAGTTAGGAGTAAGATGCCATCATGGTCACTGCTTTGTTACAGTAAGCTTTGTTATTCTCAATTAGCTCATTTCAGGATCAATGATTTGAAAAAAAGAAGAAAAGCTCACTGTACCGAGTGTTGCCACAGGCCAGACACTGCACTTTATCTGCATTATCCCAAACACCCCTCCTTCCACTAGAGACAAAAGAGTAAGCTGCCTGTGGTTTCACAGTTAGGAAACGGTCAAGAGGTCTGATTTCTGAGTTCTTGTGCTCAGTATTGGCAATACTGAGCTACTGTAGTTAACTTTGCAAAGGTGAAGGAAGATCTGCTCATCTCTTCTACACTGTCTCAGTCAGTTTCCAAAGCCCCTCTCTCACTAAGTGCTCTCCTCAGCGTTTTCCATGTTATAACTGCTACAGCAAGCCATCAAAACACAAAGCTCAAACAATCACTACTTTCAACTAAAAAGGATGAAAGGTTAAAAGTTAAAAACACTTAGTTTACGTGAAAGTATTTGTTCACAAATAATTTTACCCCGCAAGTCTGTTTTTTCAGTCATCAAAATTGCTTCATTTATGTACTTGTCTATCATCTGCTGAATGTGTGTCTGACCAGATGTAAATGTTTCCAATGCAGGTAAAAGAGGTTTAAGGGAGTCCTGAGGGTCCTGTCTTTGATAAATAACTTGTGTTGAAGGAACTACAGAACTTAAAACATTTGTTTCCTCTTCTTTACTGGTGGGAGATTCTTGTTCCCTCTTGTCCACAAGCTCTGAAAACGACTCTGAAAATTGGGTTTAATGAAAATATTTAGTGTCTGGGTACTTCCTTTGAGACAGATTTTAGCAGAGAGGCATAGCAATACACATCCACAAGGAATCAGTGCAGCCAAGAAATGTGCTCCGTAGATTCCCACCAACATTAGCAGACCCTCCTCAACGTGCTACTGGAGATCAGCAGAGTGTCTCTGCGTCTGCAGCCCCGTGACTTCAATCACGATTAGAATGTCATACTGTCCAATATTCTAAACGCATGATTACTTCTGAGATTTAAAGAACAATCCCTCTCAGCACCTTGTGAAAAGCAATGTTGGCTCTCACCACTGTACTGCAGTGCAACTGGTGCTTCTCTTTCAATTTATTTATAAACATTCTGATATTCTTACCTGTAAGGCTCAAATCTGTGTTTTCATAACTTAAAAAGCTCCCAGTAGAAACAGTTATTGAAGATAATGGCTCATGATAAATTTCTTGTGTTTCAGCCTAAAAATTAAGGAGAACATTAGGCCACAATGTAGGAAGTAATATCTAGAAAAAACCCAAATCACCAACATTAGCAGTTATTTATTCTGAGCTCAGATCAAGTGTAGAAACCTTCATAGTTATAAAGGTCCGTAGTAAAACCTTTTCATCATTGCTCAGAACTGATCAGCCTTTCATACACACACCCCCAGCCCACTCTCACTCCCCCATCAATAAGTCCTCAGTCATCCACTGTCACCTTTATACACACACACACACACACCCCTTATTGTTTTAAATTATTCTTTTGCTTCTCAGAACTATAGAGATCATGCATCAGGTAGACTAAGAGGTCTTCTGATGCTCAGATTTGGCTGTTTTCATCACTGATCCACTCCAGTAAGAGCAGATCTCAGAGAACATGGACTTTAATATTCCACAACTTCTGTAAACTAAAAAGACAACAGGAAGCCAAGCAACTCTAACAATGCAGTACACATCAAGACATGACTAACCTTATCATCTGGCTTCACATTTGGACCCAGGTACGTATGGTCTTCTTCCTCCGCAGCATAACTTAATACTGCATGACTCTCAACCGCAGCCTCACTGACCTTGACTAAAATGAGGAAGGAGGGGGAAGGTCTGGATTATGACAAATCAAATTTTTAGCACCAGAGGGCATAATTTCCTGCTTTCCTACAATTTTCTTTCATATTTTGCTTTGTAGAGCTGCCTTATCTTAGACCAAAAAGAAAAAAAAAAACTCATATTATTATTCATTAAAAGCATTTAGGACTTCCCTGGTGGCACAGTGGTTAAGAATCCACCTGCCAATGCAGGGGACACGGGTTCGAGCCCTGGTCTGGGAAGATCCCACATGCCTCGGAGCAACTAAGCCCGTGTGCCACAACTACTGAGCCTGCGCTCTAGAGCCCATGAGCCACAACTACTGAAGCCTGTGCACCTAGAGCCCGTGCTCTGCAACAAGAGAAACCACCGTGATGAGAAGCCCGCACATTGCAACGAAGAGTAGCCCCCACTCGCCGCAACTAGAGAAAGCCCGCGCGCAGCAACGAAGACCCAATGCAGCCAAAAATAAACAAAATAAATTAACTAATTAAAAAAAATTTATAGTTAGCACAATGTAATTTTTCATGGAAAACTGTAGTCGTCATTATTATTCTATGAATAAAACCCTTTAGAAAAGAGCCAGTATAATGGGAAACGCTTTTGTCATTAATTTTAACTGAAGAAGGAAGAATATTCAATTATAAGTACAGTGTGATCTCAAAGGTGAGACAAATGCACATAAAAAAGACAAAAACACCAAGTGCATCCAGTGGTTGCTTGAGAATGGTAGGACAAGGAGGAATTCTGCTTCTTTATAACTTGCAGTGCTGTCTAAAATCACAATGAGCATACACTGCTTTTATTATGAATTATCATTCCTAATTACACTTGACATATTAAAAATACGTAAAAATTATACTTTCTGTCTCACTATTAGTAATCCGGGTATTCTGAGTTAGTTTTTCTCTTATTCCCAATAGTCAACATTTGTGAGAAAGCCGGCCAAGGCATATGGTCATCTGTGGCTCTGAAATAGAATAAAATTAAAACTGCTCTGCCAAATAGAAACTAAAATTTCTGTCTCATTATCCCCATGATATTATTAAAAGAGATCATGAACGTTAAAAGTATGTTTCTTAGATGTTTGTGTAAGAAATATTTTCCAAGAGGTAACCCAGGACACATACACATGCACACATATGTATCTGTGTGTAGATACATATATTTATTCATAAAATGATATCTATATTATGGATAATAAAGTAAAAACAGCAAATATCAAATATTATATTTAAATATAATTTGTTTTTAAATACAATTTTTTACCCTCTCCTAGTTCAATTAAAAATATATTACTGTGATACAACTGATTTAACCATTAAACTGTTTTTTTTTTTTTTTTTTTTTTTTT